>NW_008344488.1:5732498-5831345 GCF_000622305.1 Nannospalax galili | reverse complement strand
TTTTTTTTTTTTTTTTTTTTTTTTTTTTTTTTTTTTTTTTTTTGAGAGAGGTTCTCATTGTAGCACCAGCTGACCTGGAACTCGCTATGGAGAGCAGGCTACCCTGATCTCACAGAGGTCCATTTGCCTCTGCCTCCTGAGTCCTGGGATTAAATGCATAAACCACCATGCCTGACCAAATTTTGCCTTTTCTTAACCAAGAAAACTATATAGTAAATTTTAGGGCAGCTTGTATATATATTTAGACCTGGTCTCAAAACATAAAACAACAGGGCAAGGTGGAGTATGCCTCTAATCCCAGTACTCCTGAGGTAGAGGTAGGAGAATCAGAAGTTCAGAGTAATCTTCAGCTACATCAAATGGAGGCTAGATGACTCTGTCTCATAAAAGAAAAAAAAAATCCAAGAGACTTACTCACTGTTCAATGGATATTTAGTCTTATTTTTGTTTCCTCACTTCTAAAAGGGAGTAAGATTAGGTTTTGTGCAAGAAATGTCAATAATTTCATGCAAACATAGTGATGTAAGAGTAATTTACAAATAAACAAATATTTGGAAGTTTTCTATTCAAGAACATGGCAACAAATTTATCCATTCTTTCTCTGTCACACAATCCAAAAACATAATAATTTAATATCAATTGCCAAGATCCAACTTAAATGGTATCCCCACCTTATGAAAGCATATTTTTGTTTGAGTATAGCACTCTCTCAAACATAAACACATAAACAAATACACACACAAACATGGAAATACAACTACATCTTACCACTCACAACTACTTTTGTATGCCAATTATTATTTTATTTTGGGAGTGGAACAGGTACATTCCCAGCAAGACAGACTAAAACCTTCAGCGAATTCTTTCAGGTGTGGAGATACTACTCACTATTAATTTTTGAAATATAACCATGAAAATTAGAAAGAAAATGTTATATTTTCAACAGGTCCAATCAGGTAGTATCTGGTACAAAAATACTCTCCTGAGACAAAATGATTCTATGAATATTTAATTCTTTAATATTTCTAATTCAATAGCCAAAGGAGCATTGATGTCACTAATCATAACTATCTCCAAACAAACTTTCTAAGAATTTTTTACTTACATAACTCTAGCTTTCCTTTTTTATTAATTATATGTATTTACTATTATTAATTTTTATGCAACTTTTAATTGAACAATGACAATCTTAAACATTTGGCTAATTAATGCTTCACATGTATGAAAATAATAAAATGAATTATTTTACAAAATATCCTACTCATAGTTTCACATTTTTATATCTATTTATCTCTCATATTTCTTCTCCAAATTAACATGTATTGGTGAGTTACCACCTTACAACATATTCTGGTACAGTAGACAGAGGGCCCTATCAACTCAAGTAAGCACAAAAACAGAAAGAAAAAATTAAGAGAGAGAGAGAGAGAGAGAGAGAGAGAGGAAGAAAGAGAAAGAGGAAGGAAAGAAGGAAGAAAGGAAGGAAGGAGAGAGAGAGAGAAAGAAAGAAAGGAAGGAAGAAAGAAAAGAAAGAAAGAAAGAAAGAAAGAAAGAAAAAAAAAGGAGAAAGAAAGAAAATCTAGAGCCTGAGCAAATGACTAGGTGGACAAAGTAGTTGCTGTGCAATTGTGAGGACCACAGTTCGTACCACCGAACCTTTTAAAGGTTCATCAGGTGTGATAGCCACCTGGAATCCTAGCACTCAGGAAACAGGACCACTACAACCAGCTGATTAGTTTAACTAGTGGAATTGGCTGGCCAGCTCCAGATTCAGCAAGAGACCCTACTCCAATAAATAAGGTAAAGAATGGGGAAGGAAATACCACCAACCTCTGGCCTCCATATGTACACATGTGCATAAACACTCACAAAACATATGAATGCACATATATAATACACCCACAAACATCTAAAAACATAAAAAAAGAAATTTTTTCTGCCACCTTCTTAGATTTACTTAACGACATTATTTTTAAAAGGAATTGCAAGATCACTATGATTGAAGTCTCGATATCAAAGTTATCTACTAATTTTTCACAAACTTAATTGTCTCTTTCTAGGAGATCTTATAAATAACATTTTTAAAATGCTAAAATCATCACAAAGCTTCCAAATGAATGTGGGATGCAAAGGTAACTTCCAAATTCCTCCACTATTACACAAGGAAGTAATGACAGACAACACTTGGGCATAGATAAAATAACTATTACTAATGCTAAATTCTTAGTTATTTGAATTTTGGTATTTTTAAGCTATAAACTGTTAGTGTTTGGGAAAGAATTCTCAGACATTAGATTTAATTTTTTGTCACTCATTATTTAGACACACACATAATACATGTTTTCAACATAAAATTCTATAAACTAGTAAAGACTAGTCTGATCTAATTGCATCCTTTCAATCTGTAAGAATTTTCTCAAAATGAAAAATATTCAATTATGTATCATTTTAAGTCATAATATAATGGGAAAACAAATTCATTTATTATCTCTTTAAAGAGATACTGGCTCAGATTATCAGTTTTCTGGGTCTTTTTAAACTAACACAAAAGTCACAAAGTTTATATTTAATACAGTTTTATAACTCAGAACCTTTCAAATATATATAATCCAAATTCAGGGAAAACATCATACACACCCACACACACCATGAAAATATTTTGTCATTATTTAACAGTTGCCTCTTCATTAGTCTGTGATTCTCTAATTTCTTACCAGCTATGGTGACTTTGTACAGCATACCCTGATACCACAGAAGTTTTTTATAATTTGGTGGTGGATGTCATGTGTAAAAAGGACAAATGATTTTTCAAAACTACCACAGTGTGGAAGACCATTTGGAGCCTGGATTCTCTCTGCACACTAGGGCTTTAATTGGGTGTGAACAACACAAATGGTCTCAGGGAGTGGCAGGCCAGAGCTATTTATGCTGTGAGTGGTCAACACGTCTGCATCACCTCACCACAACTAAATTAATATTTTCAGTTGTACTTTGAGTGAATTATTTTCCCAAAGAGAATCTCAATATGAAACATTAGTTTTCTCAGGGGTCTAACGGTCATGGAAAACTTTCTCTGAGCAAGAAATAGGGGCTAAATCACCTACATCCATCATTTTCAGAAACTGCTCCTCCACACCTCCCAATCTACAGCCTTTATTTTCTACGTCTATTCTAATAGTACAAAGTCCACAGAGTTCAAGAACAGAGATATCAGCTTACTTCTGGTAGCTTCTATTTACTTAATAATATATGTGAGAGGTGAGGACTGTGATGTCATTTGATGCAGTCATTATCAAATAGAAGAAGTCCAACCTTGAATGAAAACTACTGACACTGATGTGCAGGATAGCTCACAATCTAGGAAGAGGAATCTCTACTAGGGAATTTCTTTTATCAGACTGACCTGTGGTCATGTTTATGAGGCAATTTATTGATTTTTGAGGGATGTGGGAGAGCCCAGCCCAATTTGGGTGGTGTTAGGTCTATACAGAAGGGGTCCTGGGTTGTATGAGAAAACAGTCTCAGCACAGGCCAAGGGAATAAGTCAGCAAGCAGGATTGCTCCACTGTCTCAGTTTCAGCTCCTGCCTGTAGGGTCCTGCCTTGCTTAAGTTCCTAATGTGGCTTCCCTCAAAAGTGAACTAAGTAAACTCTTTTAACCGCATGTGGGCTTTGGTTGAAGTGCTTTATCACAGCAATGGAAAATTAACTAGGAAAAATGAACAAGAAACTTTATGTACAAATAGAATGTCTGAAAAATCCATGCCTTTTGTCTGTTTCCTTTGATTTTAATTGGTTATCATAACAAATCTCATTACATACTTTAAAGATGATAATTTTATATGGGTCTACACCCATAAATGAGAACAGTGATAGGACTGTGCACTGAATATATGCATGTTGTGCATCCAGTCCCAGTCAATATACCTTATAAATAAATATTTTCAAATGACTCAATGTTAAGATCAACATGAGCTTTTTTGGTTTTATATCGACCACTTTTATGTTATATATTTAGAAAACTACTGTACATTAAGGAAAGAGTTCCAATACAATGACTTGCAGGTCAAGTTGTAACTGCATATTTCTTTAACTTTAAATCAATTTATTGAGAATTTTTATACATGTATATAAGGTGTTTTGATCAAATCTATGCCCACTCCTCCCCTTCCAACTCCTCCCATATCTCCCCATCACTTTTTCCTGATAACTTCATATACTCTTTCTTCTTCTTTTCTTTTTTGTTGTGGGGATTTTTGCTGCTCTAACATTTCCCCCTCTTGAGAGGTAACCCTAAAATCTTTTAGGGATTAGATAAAAGCTCTCAAATATTTTTGACATTTTTGGACTTTGGAACAGAGTATGTTGCTAAGAGTCCCAAAAGCATTTTGACTTTAAGCAAGGAAACTGGCTACTTTTCTTTGGGGTCTTTTTACCCTAACTGCCTATTCTTTTTTTTTTTGAATGTGTATGAGTGTATTGCCTGCATGTATGTGAGTGTTCCTGTGTAGTACAATGTCGAGGTCAGAAGAGGGCTTCGGATTTCCCTGGAATTGGAGCTAAGGATGGTTTGTAGCTGCCATGTGGGTGCTGGGAATAGATCCTGGGTCCTCTGCAAGAGCAGTCAGTGCTCCTAACTGCTGAGCTATCTTTCCAGCCCCACTATCTCCTATTCTTATCACACCATCCTCTGAAGAGGTTTCCCAAATTTCTGATAGGGAATCGGGACTCAGACCACTCTGGCTTCTTCCATGCTGAATAGGGATACAGGGTGAGGCAATTGGGGAACCCCTTCCATGGGTCTATCTAAAAGATTCCCAAATTGCATAACTCTTATCTGTAGGGAGAAAAGAAAGTCATTGACTGGTGCCTAGGAAACGTGAAGGAGAATAAATGCAAGAGTAGTTAGCAGTACAAATTCTAGACCGGGAATTAGAAAAAGTCAGAACAGGGTAAATTTCAAATGTTCATATCAAAATCCTCTGGAATTTCTTGATAAGAGCTTCCAAAAGCATCACTCTATTGGGGTCCTCCTCATTTTTATTTTGTCTGCCAAGGCTGGAATCAAGAATGATGGATTCAGGATTTGTTTTCAGGCACTTTAATAGCTGTTGAAGTGGCTAGAATCAGTATCAGTTCCCTCTCAAAGGCTTCTAGATAGGGGGAGAAAACAGATTTAGGCATCACTTTAGAACAATAGTGGGTTATCTCCCTTAGCTTCAGGTGAGCACTACAGTATTACAGACCAAGGTTTGAAGTCTTACATCTGAGCAGCATTTTCTGCTTAGAAACAAAATCATCAATGAGAAATAATTGTCTAAATTACATTTTATATGGTCTTAAGCCAAGAGTCTGGAAAGTTTAATCCCTTGTACTCTTAAAGAAATATACAGATCACTTTAATCTTTGGTTATACTTTCCTTTTGGGTGTTTAAGACCATACAGTTGGCCCAAATACACCAATTTATTTTTACTCTTAAGGTTGTTTGAGGATCTGTTACTCAGGGCTCACGTGAGCCCTGGCTCCTTTCTTTCACCAGTTACATTTAAGTGAAGATAAGTCAAAGGCCCTGCTTGACCCTGGCTGGCTTCACTTGGAAGCATAGAAGAAATGTTTCCTCTGAGTTGACCCTCCTCTTTATGGACTGGACACTGGTTCAAGTCCATCTCGTGGGGTCTCCATGACCTCCCTGAACAAAAGGACGAGTGACTCACCATAGTTAACTGCATAGTTTGTTTGATCAGCTGTTATGCTACAGATGAGACACAAATAGTCCTTTGTGCATATTCAGATTGGGTAACAACAGTGCATTTATCTCTAAATGCCACTGTCCTGATGAGAGCCACTGCTTCCACGGTTTACCAAGCAGCAAAAACCCAGCAACTCATTCAGTGCAGAAACATATAAACCACTGAAATTAAAATGAATTTTTAATAAGCTGAAGTTTTGATGAATAAAGAGGTAACTAGAAAATAAAATTAGTCCTCAAGTGGAGAAGGGATAGGCCAACACTTGTAGGTGTGCATACCTTTTAGACTTACATTGCTTTGGGAAAATAAATACAATGATTTGTATAAAGGAAGTTATTAATTCTAACATGTTGTGAAATATTGTGTAATATATCTGTAAATTTCAGAAACAATGCAGACTACTGTGAAGCAAAGGACTTTTTATAGATATTGAAAGTGGACCATAAAGCAGTTTCAGCTTAATTTTTAAAATTTCTTTATAAGGTGTTGGATCCCCTGGAAATGGAGTTACAGACATATGTTAGCTGCCAGATGGGTGCTGGGAGCTGAACACAGTTTCTTTGTAAGAGCAGAAGTCCTCTTAACCACTGAGCCATTTCTCTAGTCCCCAGTTAACTCTAGGTCAATGAGACAGCCTGTCTCTTGCCTTCACATACATTAACACACACACACACACACACACACACACACACACACACAGCCAAGTGACTATTCACACACATCCATCACCACCACTCACATACAAAGTTGTTTCTGTTAGATATTTGTCACAACAATTAGAAAAGTAGCCAGTAAGTACATTTGGTTTGTTCATCTGTATGTGCAACATATACTTTAAAAAAAAAGACAGAGAAGAAATTGTTGTAAAGTCCAAAGTTTTGGGAACAACAAAGGAATTCCAAGCTGGCAGCAAAGGAAGTCACTGAGAACTAATATGTTCAAATCCTCAGTGCACTGCAAAAGAGCCAATACCCTGTATAACATGAGCCTTATCAGGGGAGTGAATGGAATGGGAGAATGTTATGATGACATCAAATTACATTAAAGGAAGTCTTTATGAAACATATGGTAGCTAGCACAGAGTCATATCTACTACATATTACATGTTACAACACAGGCCTGCACCTTTAGGCCATATGCTACAGCCTCAATCGGGCCAGTTCCCTGCAGGTCTCTCTGGAACAGAGTTATGAAAATTTCTAGGATGCAATGAGACAGCTCTTACTTTATGCTTGGTTCCTTTATGCACTTTGTCACACAGGCAATGCTACTAAATCTCCTGATGTGAACATCCCACTACCTCTAAAAGATTATAAAATGTTAGGGTTCTCCTTTGTTCTGGGTATTTTGTCTAAAGGCTCCTCAGAGGGACTGCTCATGTGATTGCCGCCAAAGGTTGATCTCTGTAGAGGCTCTTCACAGCCATCTGTCTCCATGGTGATTCTCTTTCACTGTCTCCCTACTTCTCACTCTTTTATATTTTTCTGTTGATTTTTATTTTGTGTATGAGTGTTTGCCTACATGTATGTAAGTGCTGGTGGAAGCAAGAGTAGAATGTCAGATCCCCTGGAAATGGAGTTACAGACAGTTGTTAGCCACCATGTGGGTGCTGAGAACAAAATATGGGTGCTCTTAACTGCCAAGCCATCTCCAAGACCGTCTCATTCTCACTCTTAATGAAGCTTCTCTCCAGGATTTAAAGGGACACGTCTAATTCCCTTTCAGCCCTCATCATGTTTAGATCTCTATATATTACAATGCTTCTCTCTAATGCTCACACTCTTATCACAAGGCCCCATATGGCCTCCAGGTTCATTCATTCTAATAAACAATATTCTTGATGGAAATTATGAACTATGTGACAACTTCCTTCCTCAATCTACAAATGCTGTCATTTTAGGAATGAACTCCTAAATGCCGAGCAATCTTTACCTTTGAATTTATTTTCCACAGCCAACTTTATGACTTTGGAATTTGTTAAATCAGACTGACTACATGGTTGTTTTATATTTCTGGTGAATTATGTCATAATTTAAAATAAAGGGTATATTTTTGGTTTTGAACTACAAATTAGTTAAACATATGTCTTATGACAACTAGGAAAATCCATGTGCTCTGTCTTTTGCAGGCTACAAAATAAAGAAACCCTGCAATAATCCTGTTTCCCATTAGGTTTATGGGCATTAGGAAGATGGGGACAAGAATGTATTAAGCCCTTTAAATGCTGAATGATTATCTGATTTTAGTTGCCATTCTATTTGCTTCAGGAAATAAATTGTCAGCATTGAGTTTTTCTACTACATATTTTGGTTTTGTGGAAGGAAAATCTGAGAGAATGTAGAGCTGTGACCTGGACATTTGGTGTATAAACTGTTGGGATATGTGCTCTGTGATTTTTAACCAAGCTACTTTTTCTACCAGCTAAAAAAACTTTTACCAGTTAAAAACCTAGCAGTGATTGTCTAGACCTACTTTATTAATCTTTCTTTAGCATATTTTCAAAAAAAATTTCTGTCCAAATCTTGCTATCTTCTCCCAAATTTGTAGATTTCAAGCAATGGAAAATAATATCATTCCTTACTTAGATAAAACTCAGATTGACAACCTACAAAGAAGATTGAAATTTGATTTCCAACTCTCCATGCATGAAAAAATCCAAACTTTACATTTTTGTCATTAAAAATGTAATATATTTTTTTCTTTCAAAAAAAAATAGTCTATATAGTGTGAGTTACTGTAACACCAGAAATGACAGTATATGCCAAAGTAACAGTCCTTACCATTATCACAATATTAAGCACATTTCTTTTGTCTCCAGCAAAATAAGATAGCTTACACTTTGAAATTAAAATCATATTTACATATTTGGTCACTAATAATATAATTATAGGTCATATACAATTGGCCAAAAGATTTACCACTTACAATTGGTTTTTAGCTCTATGAGGTTACAGGAAAATTCCGTAATCTTTAAAAAGACTAAAAACACAAGCCAATCATTAGTGGTGATGAAATATTTACCCCCTTGGGTTTAGCACATGATATTTTTATGAGCATACTGTCAAAAAAGCATCAAAGACTTTCTAGGCTGGAGAAAACAGACACATGAGGGAAGGAGTGTGTGTCTGAATGTACTTTCTCACATCTACCAGTAAGTCAGACTTGCATATTTTCTACATCTGCATTGCTCACATCATGTTAAATGTTTTCATTTATTGTCCTCAATTTTTTTTTTTGCTTAATCAGAATCATTTCTTACCTATTAGACTTTCCAGGTGTTTCTACATTTTATTATTGGCTTGGTATAAATCACCCAAAATCACAGCATTGTTGACTGTTCCAAAATTTTAATTGCTGAGCTATGATTGAATTCACTTCTCTGTTCATGCAAGTGAACATTATTGTTTACAAAAGCATTAAAATATTTATCTCTGCTTTGATTTGAAAATGAATTGACATTGCTTCTTTGGTAAATATGGAAAACAGAACAATGCCACTAAATTATTAATTTAGAATCATACTTATAATCAAATATTCCTAAGCATATTAGGAGTATTAGAGGAATTCTGCTTCCTTAAAAGGCAGGTTTTAAAGTTTTTGTGACAAAATATTCAGTGGAGCATACTCAACAATACTTAGGCTTATCCACTTCTCCACAGAGAAAGAAAGCCACAAGGCCAAACACTGCATATTGACTTCACACTCAAAATAAGAATGCTTCATAGTATCCTCTCAATCTATAGCTTTTTAGCTTAAATGAAAAATAAAGCAATGACATAAGTGTTCTATTCATACTGCAATTCATAAGCAAATATCATTTTTGTTTCACAGATCATAGTTTTCATAGTTTCATTTAATTTTCCTGAGAACCAACCTCTAGAAGGACAAATCAGACTTCCTATATATTCTATGCTATGGAGGAGAGGTTTCTATCTATTTTAAATTTCACAATGTCTAATTCTCTAAATAAACTGATTAAAGAAAATAAAAATAAAACATGGAAGTACATAATGAAAATGTCCTTATGAAGTCATGAATATTTGCAGAAGCTGTTGTGAATATTTAGCAATATTTTAATTTGTCAAAGAATACAGATTAATGTAGTAAACTATTCTTTCAAAAGATATTGATACCTTCAAAATAGGTGATTTTTAGCATAATTGAGATATTGAGAAAAGAAAATTAGAATTTATTATCTGCTATCAATAATACTAATAAAAATGATGTTAATCATCAGCTAAGACATATTGATATCTGTACAGGAGTACACTGCCGGTGCTAGCTGGCCAAGACCAACAGTACCTGAAAGGGGGAGTGAGGATTGAAAGAAAAAGCAAGGGACAGAGAAAAGATACTTGGGAGGACTGTCAGTAGAGACTGCAGCCCTGGTTTATTTTAGCTCCGCCTTTTTATACAGAAGAACATCAGAGATAGCCACCCTTTGCTCAGCTCAATTAGCTTCAACAGCTGTTTTTCCCACCTGTATCTGAGGGTCAAGGAGTGGTCAAATACTTCTGAACTCCACCATATAAACACATTCCTCCTGACTTGGCAGATTAGGTACTGGTGTGCAAGAAACAAACTCTAAGTAAACAAGCAAGCCTGCCACAGCTCAATGTACATAATGGATTAAGAGCTCCCAACAGTACACCTTTCATTTCTTACCTGTCTTTGGTTCCACTGAGAAGTATGGCTGCCCTTGCAGAATACTGTAGACCACACGAGCACTGTTACCATACGTGGGATCATCAGCATCTGTTGCTGTCACTTGTACTACTGAAGTCCCTAGGTGACAATTAGAAAGGCTTTAAATTAAAACTTCCAAATGTGACAACTAATGAAGTCACAAACTGTTGCAGAGTCTATACTAGTTTTATTTGCATCTTTAAATATATCTTCATTCAAGGCACATGAAATATTGATCTAGTGTATTTTCTTATTTAAAACACACCAGAGATAATAAATATTAACAAAACCCTTGAAGTAAGTGATATAAAAATAATTAGAAAAAAAGAGTACTTGTAATGAGTATTAGAGACAAACTAAGATCCAAATAGGGCTGATGCTAGGCATTTCACTCACCATGCTCAGGTAACAGGATTTCATCAAGAGCACTGTCTAGCACATCAAAGATTCAAGTACTGTCCATAAGACAACCCAAAGTATTAGTTTGGTTGTAGTAATATTCTAAATGTGGTATTTTAAGTCTACTATCACCTTTAAATATGCTTTGCTCTTTCTAAATGTTCTTCATCTCTAGTGATCATGTTTTTGCATATATTTGACTAATTCCATTTTCCTTATAATTGATTAGATGTAGTTATATTCACTCAACATTTCTTTTAAACTGAATTGTGTTTTGTTTCTGCTTTTGTGAGCTTAGGTAGACTACACCCTGTAGATATCTGGCAGAGAGATTAACAGTGGGTACTACTAAATAAATCTAATAGTTAAAATGTAAAAAGTAATATTAATCTTTAGTTTATCAACACATTTTAAAATATGTAATATATTTAATAGCTACTATATTTATTCGCAAATGAATATAAAGTTTGTATGTGTGCGTTGGAGGTATGCAGGGTGCAAGTGTGGAGGCCCGAGTTCAACCTTGTGTGTTATTCCTCAAGAGTCATCATCCTTGGATTTTGAGAATGGGTCTTTCATTGGTCAAGAACTCACTGAATGGGCTGAACTGCCTGACCAGAGAACCCCAGATATCCTCCTGTCTTCATTTCTAGAGTACTGGGATTATGTGCATACAGTGCCCAGCATTTTACATGGGTGTTGGGTATCAAACTCAGGTCCTCTGGCTTTTGTGGAAAGTACTTTACTGACTGAGGCACATTCCTAAAATTTCTATTGTTCTGTATGTTTGTGGTGATGTATAAATGGCCATACTGGTTTATGACCATTATTTTAAAACATGCTTACTGGAAATTAAGTAAAAAAAACTTTAATATTAAGAATTTAATGCTAATGTTGCATATATCATACCATTTGGTGGCTATTATAACTATTTTGTGAGAATTAAACACTTCATTCAGTTATAATTAATCATATTTAAATATATATAATATTATGTTGCCATCCATTGCTCTGAGATTAAATTTTTATATTAGCCCAGTGGTTTAAAATAGTGTCTAGTAAATCCTAAAGAGAGTTTAGAATAATTTTTCTAAAAATATTTTAACCCATATAAACCAATCAAGCAAATAAAATAACTTGCACATATGCTCAGTAATCATGCTATTCCATATTAAACCACAGTCACGAAAATAGAAACTTCAATGCATTATGTAGCCTTTAAAGCAAAAAGTTCACATATACCCATTTTTCACAGTCAATGAAAATTTAGTAAGCCAATGAAGAATACGCCAAATACCCAAGAAATACAAGCCAAAATTTGAATCAAACAGAATCTTAAAACCTGTTTTACTCAACATTACTGGTTTGAGTAGAAAATATGCCACCTTTTCCTTCTAAAACCTTGAAGATCTCACTGTGACTGCTGTTGCTACTCTGATTTTTGTCAAGCCACACTTTCAGAAGGAATGTTGTAGACATGGACAGCATTGATAAAATGGGAATACACCTGTGTGATTATAGAAATTCACATCTATGTACTATCAAAAGATTTCCCCACTGGATTTTAAGTTAGAGCCATATGATTCAAAAATCTAAGGTTAATAATTTATGATTACCTAGAGAAAACATAAAATACTTATCTGTGCAGTCCCATTCTGAAAGGTGATATTGATCAATGTATGTTGATCAAATGATTGAAAGACACAAAACAAATAATATCGGCTACAATTCCATGTGCTATACATTCAAATAATAACTTAAATGAGCATCTACATCAATAATTAAAACAAGGTGAACACATTTATAGACCAACCATTCTCTATTACATTCCCAAATATTTTTATAAGTCTGTCCATATTTTAATTACATTCTGACTAAAGAAAAATTGTTCAAAAATTGAATAAATACTCAGATAAATAGAATTTAAATGGGAGTTCATATTATTTCATATAAAGTATAACTTAGAAACACTTGCACTATTTTTAGGAATGGAGAAATGCCAAAAGACTGGAGAGTGAGAGTCTTTTTTATTCTTTATATCTCTCCAGCTGAATATTGTTTTATCAGTATGAGAACTCAGTATTTGATTTACATGTGAAGAAATTATAGAATGATCGGTGGTGGTATACGGTGAATAGCTGTGTGGTTTTGCACATTCAATACAAGTAACAGACCAGCAAAACCAATGTTGAGCTAAGCAGCTACTGACAGCTTTCTGGATACAATGGAAAGGGAGTGATTCTAGATCATTATTTTCAGACCCAAAGAAAAGTTCATCACTGGCTATGACTGGAAAAACTAATTTTTTCAACTAACGTTTTATACATAGTTGAAATCATATTTTAAAATGAATAAATATTAAACAGAAAGGAAAATGTAAAAGTAATCTCTTAAACACGATAAGAAAGTTTTACAAAATGAAAAATAGAAAATGCAAAAAAAACCCAGAAAATAAAAATCTCCTAATCTTCTGAACAAGTAGAGCCATGCACTGAATAAATGAGTCCTCAGCTACTAGCATGTCTCAAATCCTCCTTCATCCTGACCATCTGTATGTGTAAAAGCATTTTTTCATATACTCAGTACAACCTCAGCATGCTCCAAACTTACCCACAGGAGACATTTCAGGAACTCCTGCTGTGTATGGGCCATCCAGAAATTTTGGTTCATTGTCGTTGATATCCTGAATTTTGATAACAAACTCAGATTCAGGCTCCACGGGCTTGTTGGTGAGCCTGTCGAGCGCTTGGGCTCTGAGTGTGTAGTAGGCCTGCTCCTCGCGGTCCAGTCTCTTGGTAGCATGAATATCCCCAGTGTTCTCATCAATAATGAAAATGGAACTTGCCCCTTCGCCTGACAAGATGTATTTGATGGAACCATCTCCTTTATCAACATCAGAGTGAAGCTGGTGAAAAATTCATGGAAGATGAGATTAACTTACAAGAGAGTCAGCGATATAGAGATATGTAAAAATCGTTCTTATGGCAGGCAGCTGTTTGTGAAATTTCATTGTTCTTGGAGAGATAAGCTGAGTTCTGATTGTGCACAGCAGCAAGGCTGTTATAAGGTGTCATCCTGCACCGAGAGCAGGACAGTTTCATTTCTTTCTGCAAATGGTCTCATTTCCAAAGGTATTTCTATCTTATTCCCAGACTTAGGGACCCGTGATAATTATTATTTTATTTTAATTCCCCTGACAGTTTTGCCATCTACTTTGAATTGGATATTTAGTACACATACAATCTTGGTACACATACAAACTTGCTACACATACGAACTTTGCTGATTTGGGGTTCTTCCATTCTATAGTATTTTCTACAGAAAATCTGTGACTTTAGTTCTGAGATGATATTTAATTTGTTTATAAATACCAACACTTCTTAATTGCCCTGTCTCCTGACTCCCCAGTCTAACTGCCAGCCTCCACACTGCCCTGTACAGCTTTCCATAATCAATCAGCATGGATGGATGATGTCCAGCTTTTAACTCTATCTCCAAAGCCTGTTCAGTATTTTAGAAAATGAAGCAAAAAATTACTACTCTTGAAAGCAGGTATTTTAAATCAATACGTGCACGGGACTTCAACTAAAGCAGTTCCTGAAATACCAAGAACTGCATTAGATTTGCATGATTAACCCCACAGTCAGCAGCAGGGCAGTACCTCCTAATTTGCATTTCATATCTGAAACTGTCCCTGCTGTATGTCAGAACATAATGTTGAACAGGAGAACCTGGGAAACTTAGAAATAATTACACATTTTCCTGAACTTCATAACCTGAGAAACACACTACTCAATCTGTCATTTCAACAATCTTTCATCCCCTGTAACTGCCATCATCCTGGACTTTGGTTAATATGAATGTAAAAACTCAATTTACCAAATAACAAGGCTTTTTCTCTGCCCTACAGAACTACATTTGCATTTTTCAAGCAATAAGGTGCTAAAATACAATAAAAAAAAACTAGGAAACCACTTAGGGCGTCATAGACAGTGCATTTTTAAGCTTCCCTGGTGACTAGAAGATACAGCTTTTGTCTCACACAGTTTTGTAAGTGATTCACTTCATTCTAACAATTGTGCTTATGCTCTGCTTCAGGTTAGTTAAACACCTGATTATCCTTTGGTTTTTGTAGTATTTAAACACACTAAATAACACAAAATGACATTCTAGTACAAGTTTTGCGCGCACGTGCGTGTGTGTGTGTGTGTGTGTGTGTGTGTGTGTGTGGCACTGGACCATGTAATTTTTTTACACCCATTGGTGAAGGGTTTTTGTTTGTTTGCTTGTTTTTATAGCTCCTGTGAATGGCCTAATCGTCTAAAATAATTATCAGGATCACTATTTTATACACACACACACCACTTATTTAAAAAGGAAGATAAGATTTCTTACAGTTTGAATTATTTAATTATATTTCTTAATACTGTCAGCACAGTACCTCATTTAATATTCATAGCTTCTTTTACTACATTTATTGAAAGATGAGGAAATCAAGGTGGAGAAAGATTAAGCACCCTGCCTGACAGGACACATCCTGCTATCTGTAGAGCAGTGATTATGAAATTCTGCAGGTTGGTCTGAGACCCAAGTCCGTACTGCATACAAATTTTTCTAGTCTTGGGGTAGGTACCACTGCCTTGAGCAGCAGAAACATAAAGAATTGTTGTTGGGAAAAGAGGAGGGTGATTCACCTATATCTGGCTGCTCTTCACAGCTTAAGCTCAGGGCTCCAGGATGGTTCCTATCAATGCATTTTGTGACTCAACAGAATAGTCATTTCTTCCTGTGACCTAACAATAATAAATATCACATTCAGCAACACAAATCAAAATACTTGAATCCTGAGAAAAAGGAAAAATCAAATGGAAATAATATTTTAAACTGCTGCTAACATGCTACATGACAAGAAACAGTGCCAGACAGGAGATACCTTCGAGTTGTTGGCCAGGGTGGTCCAAGAGACTGCCCAAATTACTCAGGCTATTGCCGCAGCCCTTGATGGCCTCCCAGAATTTGAAGGTAAGATCCTACTGCAGAAAACAGAACATACTCTAGACACAGGATTTGGAGCAATAGAGCTGCAGCTGACCTGAAACCACTTCCCCTGAAGGCTAGCTCTCATAGTTTTGGAAAGCACTCTGAAGATGCCAAGGGAAAACATTAGTGGATGATTCAACACCAGCTTCAAGACCAAATAACCACATCAGTGGCCAGCACAGCATACATACGTCATTGTTGCAGTAGTGACAGTCTCTTCTTGGGGGCAATCAACAGCTACCTAATTTGATTAAAGGCCTACTCAAAGGGAGGAAACTCAAGTGTGGTTATGCAAACATAGCTTAATACACATGGCTGGAGTGGCCATAGATCTTAGAGAAAACCCCAAGACTGTCACATCACTAGACTAATATAATTTACTATGTGCCAAATAGGTATCCTTATATTTACAGACAAATATCCCAGTTACCACTCATTAAACAAACTCATTTTGCATCAGTCAGAGTCTATTGCTAAGTACCATAACTAGTCACACACAGACATTGTCTATGAATTCCCTAGGCCTAAGTGACACATCTATAATGCAACCTCTACACCTAAGGCTCATGGAACATAGAACAGGGATAATGAAGAAAGAGAACACTAATGAATCTCTCAGTTCTCAATAATGAATCTTCCTCATGCAGTGGAGGGCCAGGAACACAAAAAGTCACAAAGAGCTAAAGTGTAGAGATCAAGAGTCTGCTGAATGCTGGTCCTTAGACAGGGCCCCTTTATTAAACTTCTCTCCCTGAAGCTTCTTATTTCACTTTTTAACACCACTCTCTTAACCTATCATCACTTAAGTTCTTATGGTGCAGCTTCTGTGACAAGTGGTCCTCGTACTTGTGATAAAAGTGCTGTGAAAAATCAGAAGTCTCTCTGGGGAGGTCATAAAACATATTAGAGCTATACAGGTTGTATGTTTTGATCAAAGGTTTTCTGTCAGTTGAATCCAGGACTTGCACTTTCTGAGCCAATCTGTATGATTCATTTGTGTCACATGAGTGTCATTTTAATGGCACAGTGGCACGGTGTCCTTGTGGTAGCCTAAGTGAGGGAGAGGATACATATTCAGAACTGATTGTGAACATCCACCTGTGCTCTGATGTTTCATTTTACATCACAGTGTTGTTCTCACTTACAGACATCACAAGGGTTTAAAGGCAAAGGGTTCATTCTGTTTGTATCACCATTCATTCAAGGATCCTATTCCTTCTTTTCTACAACTCTCAATCTGAGCATACATACTCATTCATGCTTTTTCAGGAACCCTGAACACTATAATCCTCCCTATCACTGATAACCTGCTCATTGGTGATACCACGCCTGTGATCACTGGCAAACTGAACAACGGAATGTTTCTTGGAATCTATACTCTGTCCATACAAGGTTAGTATAAGCTACATTGTTTAAAATTTATGACCACTTTTCATATTCATACATATTCACTGAGTCTCTATGAATTATATCAATCTTAACAGATGTAGTAAAATCAGTGCTGTTAGTGAAAAATTATTCTCCCTTCTCAAAAAGAATACCCAGCAAAGAAGAAAAATGTTACTATTCAGAAATAGCAAATGTCACTTTTAAAGATTAATTTTTATTTTTAATTATGTATATGTGTGGAAGTTTGTGTGAGGATATCTACATATGCGTATAGGTGCCTTCAGAGACCAAATGAAGGTTTTGGATGCTCTGAAGGTGGAGATACAGGCAATTGTGAGTAGCCCAGTGTGGTTGCTGGGAAATAAACTCTGGGACATTATAAAAGCAGTAAGCACACTTGACTGCAGAGCCAACTCTCCAGCCCAGAAAATGCCATTCTTAATTTGGGATGTGTCCACGTAATCACGTAAACATATGCATTTCTGTGAAGAACTGTTAGAAATAGAACTGAAAATATTACTCCCAATGGTCAAAACATCCTTTCATTGATCTGCCCCCTAACTTACATGTGATTTTGTGGAATGCACTATTTCGTACTGAAACCTCAAGTTCCTCCTATTTTTTATGAACTTGAATTTCTATAACAGAATTATTTTAATTATGCTTTATATGGAAAGTATACTCTACTTTCTTGATTGTTAGATTTATTTTTTAATTTTTAAATAATAAACCCACTAAGTTTATGAGTATTTACAAAAAACTACAGCACATGAAAATTTCCAATGAAAAACATAATTTAAAATTCAGATAGAAATCTGAATTGATTTCTTCTTTATTGTAAAACTTCCTTAGCAACTATGTTCTTTTAAACATCATATACCGTATTTTCAAAGAGTTAGCACTGAATTTGGTAAATTCATGATCTGCTTTGCAAAATGGTAGTATTTGTTTAATGTCAATATCTATCAACTTAAGTTTTAACAGAACTAAAGAAAACAAAGAAAATCAAAGCAAAACAAGTGGTAAACATCCTGCATCACGGCATTGTTTCCACCTCTAACCACCCAGAGCTCAGTTATCTCCTCTTACATGTGTGTGGTAACTCTGGTGTCTATGTTCTTATGTATTTGCACACACACACACACACACACACACACACACACGTTACACAAAGGTGCTCAAAATATTTGAGTGAATTACATGTCTTTGGATACCAGAACCTTTATACTTTTCATCAATTTTCTTATCCACCATTTATTTTGTCATTTAAAACTGGGAAGCCAAGCCTGTTTTTCATAGATCTTTGTAACAAGAGAGAGCCTCACAAAAACTCTCTGGCCAGCGTTTTCAATTCATGTGCTCAAAATAACATCTTAAAATGAGAAATACTCTTCAATTTAGAAGACTGAGTTTTAAGAAATCAATTTAACATATTGATCAGCTTTTATTTCTTCCATGTTCTTCTTAAATTCTGACAACTCACTGGTTTTACTTATAATGCTGTCTTTATTTCTGACCCTTGGTCTGATCCTGTAATAAGTAAAGATACACATATTTAAAGTTCACTGAACAATTGTGACCACTACTCAGGATAATATGGTAGAATATTATTCCTGAAGGTAAATTAGGGCTATGCTTTTTAATTTTTAATACTACATTTCATTTCACATAAAATACAAATATAGACATAAGAGGAAAGTATTTGAAGAGTTAATATTTATCATGAAAATTGACACTCAAATTAAATTAAACTGTAGTCTCAGTCATACACTGATCCATGTAGGAGGAGGATGGCAGCAGTTATAGTTTTCCTTGTGTACTGAGCATTGTAATAAGAAAAACGCAGGTGCATTGTTAAACAAATCCTAGTAGATTTGTGCATTACAAACGTAATAATGATGTCAGAATAATAAAAACCTGTATTTCTTTCAGCTGATGGGGATGGCACTCCCACTAATATCATCACTCAGGAAGATAACACAAGAGAATCACAAGTTTGAGACCAGCATGGGCAAGATACTGAGACCTGCATCAAAGATGGAAAAATGACTCCTTTGACCAATGTGAGAGGGATTTCTATTAAATATCAGCAAAGTGCTCTAACATAAATGTGCCATTGGTTTATTTATTTAGATTATTTATTTTAAAGATTAAAATACTATGTTTCAGACTGTGGAGAGCAATGCAAGGAATTTTTATCACAGTTTTACAAGGTTAACATGGTTAAGTATAGAGGGTAGATTTAAAAGGAAATGAAGTTACTCAGCTATACACATTACATACAGATTTTCTTTTCTCATAAAGATTTTTAATAAATATGTTCCACATGTCACTAGACACCTTGTAATTATCAAGCTGTTGAAGAAATATTGAAGAAACAAGTATATGAGTCATTTGTTTATGGTTGAAGTATTCCTAATTTATGAATATCATTGTGGTACAGGATAATGGAACACAGTTTACTTGTGAATCAACTTTGATTAAGATGTGTGGCATAAGATTAGATATTGATTATTATACATAGAGAAGCAAGGAGAAGAGGTGTGATTCCAGAAGTACATAGGTCATGATAAACTTGAAAAAAAAATTAAAAACCTTTCTTTTATTAGCCAACACTAAATAGAAAGAGTGGATTGATCACTCTTACATAGTCTGAATAAGTTCCTAGTAATCCACTGTGATAGATGTCCAAATTGGAGTCTTTGTTCACTTACTTAACAGAATGATACTACTTCAAGCTCAGTGTAAGAGCTGCAAGTGTAGGTATTGACTCCACTTTGATCCTTACTGTGCTGTAGCCATCATTCTTAAGTCCCAGTTTATTCTTCTGTTATAGATCTGCATCTGTAAATGCTCACCTGAGCTTGAACGCTGAAATGCAGAGGAAATGAAATAATGCCTGTGGATGCACTACTGTAACACGAAACTGCCTATCCATACTTAAAGATTATCCACCATGGTATAGCAGGTACCATGATCAACCATGTTCCTCAGAGAAAATAATCTTGCTTTTGTATGACAAGTATGTAGGTCAGAATCTATGGTGTGGTTACTCAGAGCTGCACATCCACAATCACAGCTTTTTCATGAGGTCACAGGAGGTAACAACTCAGACAGAAAACATCCTGCCTTCCACACAGGTCCGTTCAGCTCGCTGAAAAAAACTTCACAGCACTAAAATCACTCAATCTCTTACTGCTCTCCAGGTCAAATCCTAGGCATGTGTATTACTTGAGAAACTGGCCTAGAGCCAAACTCTTACTGTGGAGCAGAGACATCAAACTTGCTTAATTCCCTGAGTCTGAGGCCAGCCTGGTCTACATAGTGAGTTCCAAAATAGCCAGTGCTACATAATGAGTCACTGTCTCAAAAGAACAAAACAAAACTCTGTGTGTGTGTGTGTGTGTGTGTGTGTGTGTGTGTGTGTATTTAAGTTGAAAGTCATGACAATGTATTTTATGTAAAAAGAAACAAAGAAGTATGCAAAATCCAGTCCGCCAACTCTGGAAAACTGGCCTTCTTAACAGATCACAGGGAAGGTTTAGGCCAGTGGATAAAATTCTACTTTAAAACTCATTTTAATACTTTCAGACAGGAATTTTCTAATACTCTTTTCCTGTCTTAGCTTCCAGGTGGTTTTTGGTACAATGGAGGCAGAGGGCAATCATACCAATGATCTGTCAGACTTCCACTGATATGTTGCACCTGGCATTTTGGAAAAGGAATTCATAAACCTGTTGCAGACAGCATTGGCATAATGTGCTTACAATATACTTTTATATAATCTGAAAGGAAGATTCTGGAAAATCTACAGTTCAAATAAAAGGGTTAATATGGGTCCTATGTGAACTAATTGGTGCCAGGGAGTGAAAAAAAAAGACATGGATGGATATAATGTTAGAAACAACACAATCCAGGGGCTATGCAGAGAAGTGGAGTAATCCAAATGAAGAGCAGTGCATGCATTGGTCATCCCTTATTCCAGAACTACTGAAAAGATCAGCTACTGCAGAACAATCCAGTCTCAGCTGTTTGCTCAGCTCCCTCCATTGCGCAGCCCCACTTCCTCCTCTTCCCTTTAAAAGCACTTACTCCAAACATGCCATCCAGTCAGCTGCCAAAGGAGCTTTATGTAGGAAGTCATGGCAGTCTATTCTATGTAAAAAGAAACAAATAAGGATGCAAAAATCCAGTCCAACAGCTCAAGAAAAATGGACCTGAGGAACCAGAGGCGCCACATGTGAACAGTGATTCAGTCAGTGACTGAGGAGAGGCAGCTCTTCTATGCCTATGTCTGTGCTCAAGTACACCATCCTGTCTCCTTCACAGGACAGTTATATAATTTTGTTAGAGATGTGTGGATCCTAAACTGCAGCAGCTGAAGCAGGGACTTCAGTATAGCAAAATTCATAGATGTCATAATCCAGGGCACAGTGCTGCTTGTTTCCTTCACTATACACCCTGAATGCCCATTTCTCACATATTCACAAAGGTGTTGTCTGGAAACTTCATAATCCCAGGAGAGAGGAGATTCCCTTGTATTACTTTTAATCAAGGAAAGAAGAACATTGCCTTAGGTTAGTGAACCTGGGATTCCAACCTGTGTACATGCGTGCTCAGCTACAAACTACCATGATAGGCTTCTTATGTCCCCAAGAGCGATATAAGTCTCAGAGGTCACTACAGAAAAATCCAACCAGAATATCTATCCATGGCCCAGGTTTTCACATTTTTCAAAGCTATTGAATACCCAAAGCTATTAAAAACCCAACTTATGAATCATTAATCTAAAAAGGAAGAAAAACACAAGGCATCTGAAGAAAACATTCTTCCATTGTTCTGATAATATCATTTCGAAAGACAGGGAAGAAATAGGTTCATTAACTAGATGTCATAAAGGGAAAATAAACATGTCTACAGATTTTGGGCAATAATGTGCAACATGTGAAAACAATTGTTAAGGAATTCCTCAAAAGATGTCTACAGTAGTTTTAATAAACTCTAAAGCTTCCTAAATGGAAAATAAGCCTAGTTCACATGACAGAAACCCCTGTGAAATTGGTAATGTTCTTTCCTCAAATACAGCAGGTTTAAAATTAATAGCACTATGGTCCAGCTCAGGTGACCTATGAGTTGTTTTATCCTCTAATACCTTACAAAATTAAAGGAGGGAAATTTTTTTCTGATTGCTCTGTCCCATCCCCATCTGAAACCATACTGACCTTAATTTCCTACTTTTCTACACTCTTAATTTTGACCACAATGTTTAATGATCTAAGGACAAAGTTCTCCATAAACCACTGTGATGAATATATGACAAAAACAAAAACAGAAACCAGGAGGAAAAGATTGTAGTGAAATGGACAATCAATAACTGTCAAAACACAAAGTCAGTTGTCTGAGTTTCTGCCGAAAGACTGGCTCTAGACTTTGTACACAAGTTTTTCTAATGTCTGCTAGGGCCAACTAGAGACAGGAAATCACAGTGCAGATGCAAGAATAGAAGCACAGACTGAGTGGGGATGTTGCTTGATTAAGTATGGGTTTCACAAAATTTTGTTTAGCTTTCAAACTGATAAAATTTTGTCAGATTGTGCAAATGTAGTAGGTGATCATCTGATTATTTTAAAGAACCACATTTATATCATCAAAGGATGATTAGTTCTTTCTTTCCCTGTGAGTATCAAACATGAGGGCTCTATTCTGTTATCCACCAGTCCACAGAAGTGGGATTCAAGAGGCATAAAACAAGCACTTCTGTACCATGATCACAATCACTCTAGAGATTCAGAATAACTTAAACCAACTCATGATTGTGTCATATAACAAGAGATATAGTGCAAGGTGGGGGACCAAGGATCTAGTGTCCTAATGTTGTTAACAAAGGACAATAATCCAACCAGCCAGTAATTATGTAATCACTACCTGATGTGCACTGTAGATTCCAAACTCAGCACAGAATATGAGGGAGCAGTAAGCTTTAATTATGCAATATTGCCTTACTTTAAAATCATTTCCAAAACTAAAATGTAGGATTGTATAGCTATGTAAGGTGGCAAAACTAAGAATATTTTAGGATACATTCAGAATTCCTTATCCTTAGAAATAGTCAAAGACATGCTTTGTAAGATTTCTTTCTACATTTTTGAAATGCCTGCTTAGCAATGTCTTGTAAAGGAAAATCAGGAAGGCTTTAATTTCTGAGAATTTGGAAATGAGGATCATTGTTTCGTTATGTATACCAGATTGCAAATTGGTTAAGAGAATTCAAGAGAGGAAATTAGATTTTGATTTAAAGCTCCATGTCAAGAATATGTGCAATATATCTTTAAAGGGTATTCTAATATAAAATGTGACCGAAACATACACCTCTCAGGACAAGTACACTTATTTTAAAGGGCACTCTGTAAATGGTATTCATAATTTACCTGTAAGCTTGTGTGTGATTCTAATTAGGATCACTTAGAGGTCTATACACTATGAAAAGCCACTTTCTCTTTCTCTGAGATTTAAAATACCATACATTTTCCCTGTACTCCACCCTGTCTGTTACATCATGGATACATGCTTTAGATGTACTATTCCATTTCAGTTTGTGCCACCCAAACTCCTTGCGGCAGTACAGGGATGATAATGCCACCCTGAAATTGACCTAATAAAGAGAAATACCTCAAAGGTACAATTTGGGGCGGTGTTTATACCCTTATTATAAATGCTTTTTCCATGTACTAAAACATCAGTTGCTATGCAAAGATAAGAATTCCAAGTGAATTTCTTTTATGTTGAGGCTTATTTTTTAAGAAAAATGAAATTATACCTCCATGAACAAGTGTTGGTGTATCAAATAAACTTAGACATATTGAACTGGCTGACACTAAAGTGTCTTACTCTGTGAAATGGAACCACTAAAATGGTAATGAAATTTTGATAGAAAATTTTCCAGATAATTGACCCAAACTAATTTGGAATCCCATCCCTCCTGTTAAGCATGTGGTTCCCCTATTATTTCTGTAACTTTATGTTACTTTGTATTTACAACCTCTACCTCGATCCACTGTGCTATGTATATTGTTTTATGTCTGTTTCATTCCAATGGAGAATCATAGCATCAAACATCATAGAGAATAATTACACATCAAAAACTTTGGAAAAGAGGACTTCAATTTTCTAACAACGTTCTATAATAGGGATTATTATTTTAATTTCATACATGAGAAAACTATGATTTAGAAAGTTTAGTGTACCTTTTTTCTAAGCTCATCGGTTATTGATTAAGATTTGAATCTAGACATTTCTGAAAATAAAGTCTGTATTCTTTCTTGTTTGTTTGTTTTGAGATAGCTTTGAGATGTGTCCTCGGTTGGCCTGGAATTTGCTATGTAGACCAGGCTGGCTCTGCCTCCTGAGTGCTTGGATTACAGATGTGTATCACCAAGTTTGGTCCTTGAAGCCTGAATTTTTATCATGAGTTACCTTCATTCCCATGGTCACTTCCTCACCTCTCCCAAGAGTTGACCTAGATTCTAGATTTTTGCTTTACCTCATGGAAAAGTTCAGCCACTACCAAGGAAAACATGAATTAGAGCTACTAAATATTCAGGTTTCTGTCTGTGGCCCTTCCTTGCCTTTTGACTTCCATCCTCAGTTCCTTATCTGCACTTCATCCCTCAATAGCCTGACTCTATTTCTTAGTTTCTAACATGGATAAACAGCAGGGGAATGCACACTTGTGTTGTAAAGCTATTTTCTCTGGATTAAACAATTCTCTTAAAGAGATGGCTTGGAGGAAGGTCACCAAACTCACAGGAAATTTAGGAGAAAACATAAAAATGTTACAGGACACATCGGGGCCCTCTCCAAAGTTACATGAACAGTAAACAGCTGTTGAGAATGAGCAGACTATTCTGTGATGCCCCTTCCCGAGTTCCCCAATCTCCGACAAATAACCACTTGCCCTTCCTCCTGAAGGTAACCACAGCAAACTTGTTGGCTCACCAAACTGGACTTGAATGAAAGCATTTATTGATTTGTCTGTGGTGCATTATGGGGGTTTAAGTGGGGGAAGGAATGGATATTTTTGTCACATTTCCCCATAAAAAGTGAGACAAAAAGTGAAATGAAACACTAAAAAGATATTTGAACCTTATAAATCTTTAATTGGGCTCCCATAATACTCTCTTGCATAGAGTGTTTCATGATTTTCCCATGTTTCTTACCAAAACAAAATAATTTTATCCCTCACTGTAAAGGGCTCCTTAGAACTTTCCATACATATGATTAAGTATTTGGTATATTTAATATTGTGATCTCATTGGCTATAATGTGTGCCCTAGTTCTGTAACCACCATGAAAAGAAAAGAAAATACTGCAAATGAGTATATTAGGATGCCATTCATTAGAACATGCAACCTGGCTTCTGAGTGTAGAGTATGCTAAAAATACAGCTTAAAATTGATAGCATATGCTGCGCTCTATTTCCTGTCTCCTTTCCTGCTCTAGCTCCCCCCTGTTCCTCTGGATTTTCTCCTTATGCCTTGTCTTCAACAGCTGCATTACCATGCCCAGGGCTTTCTACCAAACAGGTCCTTCAGATTCCATGTTGCAAGTGCTCATGTTTTGCATTTATATAAAATGCACATCAAGAGACAGCAAACAGCATGTCAGGAGCTCATGAAGGAATGCACATTCCATATAGCTCAAAGAAATAGCTTTAAAGAATGCTATATTTTGTTAGGTACTGATATTGTTGTCCTTTTTTATTCACATCTTTCCAGACTCTCTACTTCTTACCTTCTTTAGAAATTCAAGTCTCCATTGCAATCACAATGAGTGATAGCATACTTTGGTGATAAGTACTCTGTGGTGAGTTGTCCTAAGTAATTTACTGTCACTACCATTCACAAAACAACTTACCTAATCCTTGAGCTCCAATCTACAGACTTAGTTGTAATAATATTGTTTTACATGATTTTAACGCAGTTCTGTTTAGCAATGACATAGAAATAAATGCATTCCCTAGTATATATATATATATATTTATATAAAATGGCTCAAGCTTTGTGAGTTGGAGAGGAAGACCATGATGCCTTCAGAGAAATGTTCAACTTATAAGAAATGTTTTCTAAATTTTTCAGTGCAAACAAAGTAGAGAGGAAGGGAGAGGAGAGGAAGCACAGGGAAGTAAGAAAGAAGAAAGTAAAATCTGGGTGCTGTATAGAGGACGATATAAAAGAAGAAGAAAACCCTTCAAGGCAGGATGACAGTGGTCATAGCCAAGGACAAAATATCAGATGAGGATTTGCTAAGAGAAATGCTATGACTCACTTATATTTAATAACTATTTTTTAAGTATTGCAAAATATTTAATGTAATTGGATTTTTATGGAAATTGGCCAGCAAATGAGTTTTAATACAAGACAGCCAGTCTGCAAAGATGAGACAGCTTCAGAAATGTGAGCAGAAATATAGAGGGTGAGGAGAGACTGGCCTTCCTGCTGCACTGGAGCACACAGGGCTACACTTCAGAATTCAACACTCTAAATATCTGCAAAGAAGCTGAAAAACATACCTTAGAATATATTATTCATATACATATTGTCTTTAAAAGATGATAACAATATTCCTCTATACTCTCTTTTTTTTTCTTTATAATGTAAGATGAAGAATCAAAATTCACAATCACTAAACCACCTGTGGATCTGAACACTTGTTTCCCACCCACAGCTTCACCGAGGGGAAAGACAGGTGAGCCTTACGAAAGTTTAGGTGTAAGATAGTATACTAGTAATCAACAGACACTGTTGTCCTTTTGAGCCTCAATGGACTCAGCAATTCCCTCTTCTAAACTATGAAAAAAATCACAAAATTCTACCTTTCCCTATTCTTGTTATGTATCCAAATTCTCTAAGATAACTTTCATATGTTTTGTCAAGAAAACACTGTCAGCAGCAGTCATTCTGGGGCTCCAGTGGGTACGGTTACAAAGTTTAAGGAGCATTTTTAAAGCAATGAATGTCAGGCTCAGGGCCCCTTTAGACAAATTTCTACCATGCCACTACAAAATAGATAGATAATGCTGTTTTCAAATTTAATATTCAAGTTCAGAATGAACAAATTAGTATGCTAGGAAAAGAAAGTTTATTTAGTTAATGCTGTTCAATTAATAGCCAGAGACAACATGTTAAAACAAAGTCCAAGAAGAAACAGATGAATAATTAGGAAGAATAGAGAATGCGTACAACCATTAGGACAAATGGAATCAAAATAATCAAGATATACTGTTTTCCAGTCATTCTGTCATAGTCTAAAAATGTATGAATCTAGTGGTACATATTACTAAGCATAGTTCTAGAATGAACATTCAATGATCACAAATACTATGTCATGTAACATGGCCCCTATGAATACTATGAGACATTGTCTCTTTTAAAGAACTTCACATATCCTTGCTACACTGTAACATTACTAGATCATTTCCCAGAGGGACAATGAGAAGTTTGGCAAGTGATTAAATAGACATTACCCCCATCAGTGAAATGTTCTGAAATTAGAGTGATCTGGCTAAGGCTAGACTTTCCTGCTTTATATTGATGGATTTAACCTTCAGCTTTACTTTTCTCATTCACAGAGATAAATTACTAATCATAATTCCTGCCTCAGTTTCAAAGAGTTTTTGTAACACTACAATAAAATACTGTAAAGAATTGGCTTGCACAACATGTAACACTACAGAAAGTAGTTTTTATAAGGCTAGTTTAAGAATACTGCATAGAAAGAACAACTTCCAGGTAAAACTATTAAGCAGTTTAAGTACACATACACATATTTGTATGCATAGGATTGACTGATTATAGTGTAGAAACTCATATATGCATATATGTGTGTAAACATTATTAATTTAATCTAAAACAGAGATGATAAATACAGTGTGAAATATAGGAGTACAATTTTAAACAGTGTTATTAGAGTTGGCTTCAAATATCTTAAGATTTTATAGGAAACTCCTTTTCTAAGAATGTTATTCATAATTCACATTTCATAAAATAAGTATTTTTATAAATTTTAATGAAATATTTCATTTAATCACAGTTTTGAGATCTCTTTTAATATATTTCCTCTTTTGGTTTTGTCCAAATAACATATTATCACATACCATGACTAATAATATCTATTTTATTGGGTACATTTGGAATTAATTCATAGTCTTTTATTACATAGTTCATAGCAATTTTTGCCCTCCAAAGTTTCAATAGACTATGGAATATGATATTAAAAATAATGGATCATACAAAATGGCTAAATCAGGTAAAAGCAATACCACCAAGCTTGACAACCTATGTTTGTTACTAAGGATACATGCAGTGAAAACAGACAACAGATTCCTACAAGTTGTCCTCTAACCTCTACATGCATTTTGTGGCATGTGGTTTTGTGCTCACATTAACAGATACACAAAGTACATAATTGGAATACACACACATATTTAACTACCTGAGTTGTTAAATAAAAGATGAGAAAGTTGAATGTCCTAAACTCTTTACTCTCAAGAGTTCCTGTCAAAAAGGAATTTGAAAAGATAATTTTCCATTGAGAGATTCTAAATATTATGTACTTTGCTTTTAGCTAGGTTCAGTTAGCTGTTTCTCACCTACCATATCTGGTAGAAACATATTTCATGTGTCCATCTCTCTGCATGAAAAACCCTCAAGCAACTTTAAAGTGATTATGGCCAACTTAATATGATGTTTAGTGTTTAGGAGTAAAAACAGTTTATCAATCAGTTGTCAACATTCACTATCAGGTACATCAAATCTTTTGACATTGGAACACAACATTCCCATCTTTGAACTTTATGATTGATAGATTAGCAATTGGAACTTGTGAGATGGCTCAGTGGGTAACGGCACCTTCTACCAATCCTGAAGAACTAAGTTTGATCCTTAGCACCCACATGGTGGAAGGAAATAACAAACTTCTGAAAGTTGTCTTATGAGCTCCATTCACACACCATGGAATGTACATGTGTGTGAACACAGATGGACACAAAGACACAGAGACACACACACACACACACACACACAAGCATACTGTATCAGTTATTTTTCTGTTGCTGTGATAGAAACACATCACCAAGGGAGCTTGTAAAAGGAAGAAGTCTTTTGAGCTTATGGTTCCAAAGGGGCAAGAATCCATCATGCTGGGGAAGCATGGTGGTAGAGTTGACTGGAGAAAGAGCAGTAGCTAAGTTCTCACATATTCAAGCAGGCACAGGAAAAAGAGAGTGACTTGTGATTGAGCAAGACTTAAAGAACTCTCTAAGCCCATCCCCAGTGCCATGCTCTCTCCAGCATGGCCACATTTTCTAAGACCTCTCAAAACAGTGCCATCAACTAGGAACGAAAATGTCCAAATACTGGGAGCCTATGTGGGACATTCTCATTCAAACCACCATACATGCAAAAGCACATATTGCAGTAATAATAATAATAATAATAATAATAATAATAATAATAAAATCTAGCAATTGAGTTGCAAAGGTAAAAATGCAAACTGGAAATAATCTCATGATGTTTCAGGTAAGTTTCCATTTTTGTGTTGGGTGATATTCACAATTCTCTCAGATCCACGTACCCCATGGCTGTAGCTTGAACATGCCTGTGAAATGGAGGAACCAAGGCAAGAGAAAGTATGCCCCATCCAGATCCTTCCCTACAGACTCAACTGCAGTTAACTGTTAAGCCTCTCATATGACTCCACCTTCCTAAAAATATTTATTCACCAAGTCATTTTCTTCACATTCTTTTTTTATAAATTTTTTGTTGAATTTTGTGTATCTCATACAGAACACCTTAATTTTTTTACTCCTGTATTAGTCATTTTTCTGTTGCTGTGATAGAAACATTGACCCAAGCAATTTATAGAAGGAAGAATTTATTTGAGCTTACAGTTCCAGGCAAATTAAGTCTATCATGGCAGGGAGGCATGGTGGCTAGAGACAGCTGGAACGGGAGCAGCAGAAATGAAGCTCTCACATCATCATGCAGGCACATTAAGCAAGAGATTGACCAGAGATCTGGCAAGGCTTAAGAACTCTCTAAGCCCACCCCCAGTGACATACTTCCTCCAGGATAGCCACACCTTCTAAAACCTCCCAAAACCGCACCACCATCTGGGAACAGAATGTCCAGATACTTGGAGCCTATGGGGGACATTTTCATTCAAACCATCACAACCCCCTTCCCTGTTGGCATTCTGCAATTTGTGTTAAGGTCTATCAAGTCACATTAGTATCCCCAGATGTCATTCAGTACAAGTTCATCCACTATTCACACCCTTGAATCATATAAAAGTCCCCATCTTCCCTGGAGTATTTAATGATCATAGAATTGGTTTTCTATCTCTAAACATACCTACACTCAATATCATTGCTTTTAACTCTACTAGAATTTGCCTTTCTGAAATGGGAGCTAAAAAGCAACCCTCAAAGTTACCAAAAGACAAAACAAAAAGAGCAAAGAACCCTAGCAAGGTTATTAGACATCATGACAGGCTTGGTGTTCTATCATGGCCACCTTTGCTCCTCTCATGTGCTCTTTGCCATTTACATCATTCACAGATTCCTAAAGACATGCTATTTCCTCATGCTTCCCGTGGGTACATAAACTGGTCCCTTGGGTAAAGAATTTCTTTCCCTCTGTCTTCCTTCATTTATCTGGGATTTACTTTTCCATATTCCAAAGCTCAGGTTGAAACATCACCTCCAAATTAGTATGAGGTAACCAAGGCTGACATTGGTATTTCTCCTCCATTTTCTACTTAATACTAATAAAATTAACTAAGAAAGAATACTAAGATTATTTATGTTTTCTCATCATATTACAACATAAAGGAAGGGAAAGAATATATCTCTGCATAATTTATACACACAAATTCTTTCCTTACATACCTGTTGGGAGCTACTATTATTATGGGCACAGCCATTGCTGCATTAGGCTGTGGCAGCTTGCCTTGACTTAACCATTGGAGAAAGAATGCTTCCATCCTGGGAGTTCCCTGCTCTCTGCTTCTGTGTTCTGAGTTGACAGGCTATGCCTCCCTGATTAATTGGCAGTCTTGGAAACATAACCAAAGAGCTCTGTTTCAGTTTATGGGCACTGGAGTTTCTCAGCACCCTTAGCTTGATTTCTATATAGAAATAATGAATTATAGTAGTTGCTAAGAGTTATCACAAACAGTACACCTTATATCTAAGATATTATAAATATTATGTAGCTAAATGTTGTATACTGTAAACATTGTGTGAGTTTCGGTTGGTGAAGTAATGTATTCTTGGTGGTAACATAATGTATCCTTGGTTATCCCTTGGTAACTTTCTGTTTAGTGATGTTTCCTTAGTTATTCCTTGGTTACTCCAGATCTGATACCTATATAAGCTTGCTTTAGTTCACAATAAAGATGTACTGGCACATAGACCTCTGAATCTCCTGTGTCCTGATTTCTATCCATCGGGGTCCCCAAGCCCTTCAGGCTTGGATTGTGGTCACTGCACCGTGACACATACCTCTATAGCTATTTGTGAAAACTGAAAGTTAATGAAAGCCATGAAAATTTTCCATGATAAAGTAACTCTATTTAAATCTAAATTTATTTATGTATGTGTATATGTCACTACATCATTTTCTGTACAACACATGCAGAGGAGCCTATGGAAACCAGAAGAGGACAGAGGATCTACTGTTATAGCAATTATAGATAGTTGTAAGCCATCATCTGGCAGCTGGAAACCAAGCCCCAGCCTTCTACATGAGCAGCAACTGCTCTTAACCACTGAGCCATCTCTCCAGCAAATAAAGTAACTTCTTAATAGGACCATTGCAAACTAAGAATTTCTTCTTTTTGGTACTTTCTTCATCTATGCTTCTTATTTTCAAGAAGACACAATCTGCTAGCTATAATTCAAATATAATTGTCTGTTGGTCAAAAGTATCTAAATGTGTTTAAAATTTGATGTACTAAGTGGCTATAATCCTCCATCTTATTAGAGGACCTCCATCTTACAGAAAGCAAGTATAATTATTCTTCTCCACATTACTGCTATATATAAAGAGCATTCACTATCCTGTTTTGTGGATTGCAGAGATGCCTGTCAAACGGCATCATCAAGAATACTGTCTGGTCAGAAAATTGGTGACTTCAGGAAGCTCTACGCTACTAGAGTCCCAAACATCTGAGTGTTAGTTGAGCAGTCCCAGCAGATGTGATGGTCTCTAAATCTCTGCATAAGAAGTGGTCATCTATGAACATACTTGTATGTACTACACAGCAGACTTATAACTTCGTAAAAATGTAGCATATATCACAAAACTGTAAACTGATTTCCTTCATTCTTTTGCTTGCTTCCTTCTTTCTTCCTCTTTCATCTTTCTTCTTTCTTTTTCCTTTCTTTTTTCTTTCTTGAATTTCAGATATTTTATTTGTGATTTAGATTTGTTTATTATTAGATTAGATTTAATAAGCCCAGTTCTCTTAGAAATGAGAGCCATAAATGTATTTTTTTGCTTGTATCTTTCTATAAAATTGATGGATCATCATTTCAGTTACTAATACAGAATTTACTTCAAAATAACAATGGAATTCCTCTGAGAAGAACAATACTAGGTTTAAAGATCTTTGAAGTTCTATCTTGCTTCATCCGGTCAGGACATGTATTGTAAGCCATGCTTTGCACCTGACTTGGCCCACATCTACTTAAATATTAATAAATCTTTCACACAATGAATATAGTTAAATTTATGATCTATTTTTAGTGACTCTAATGAAAGACAAAGTTTAGTGGAAATATTGAAAAAAATAGAAGTCATTATGACTATATCTCTTTTTCACTTATTTGATACTTTAGGCCAAAGTTTTAGGGCTCTTATTTTACTAAGGGGCCATTGAAAAGTAATGCAATTTACTCACCTAGTATGTTCCTCACATTAACTGGTTCTTTTTTTTGTCTTAAATTGTACTAACTTTTCAGATCATAGATTGCCCACACACCTAGTGAATGTGCAGCCCTATTAGACTAACTCTGACTAGATGCTAACTTCTTAGCTACATTTATTGATGTTAAGTATATTAAAAGTAATTAGGTCACTTTCTCAGTATTGAGAATAGTTGGAAGTCTCTCACTCAAGAAAAAATACAATCTGTAATTATACCTCTGCCTTCACACGGTGTGGCTGCCTTATTGCATCTGGAATCCCAACTACCCCTTCATGGTATAGAACTCTTTATTTCCTGTCTGTTTCCATTCATTTCCTGTCTCCACTCTGACTATTCTCCCTAAATCCATTGAGATCTGAAAGCAGTTTCTTAAATTATGTTGATGTCTTTAGTAATTACTTTCACCTTCATGCTAGAATGTAAACTCTTGTCATGTCTTGTTCCATGAGTGGCAAATATTCAATAAATCCTTTTCAATGAAATAGAAATAATGTCCCAATTCCCTCTTTTCTCCCAGCAGAAGCTGTAGTACCAACAGTAACAGCAACAGAATAATTGTGAACAATTAATAACAGCCCTCATCAAAGTACTAACAGGAAAATTTTTTCTCATAGAAAATCTCAACTTAAATTTTAAAATGTCTTTACAAAAAACAATGTAAGAGGTCTCTGCATGACATTCAGCCGGGCTATGTCAATAAATGTTAGAAATGATAATGACCATTAATTTTTTTCATTTCAAATTCACAAAAATATGACAACTTTGTGCATTAATAATGACTTTTCATTGATGGGCATGAAACAAAGGAAAATTATCTGACCCAGAGAGTTAACCCTTAGAGAGATCCTTTAACCACATCTTCTTTTTTTTTTTTTTTTTTTTTTTTTTTTAAGAAGGGGTTCTCTGTAGCCCCTGCTTTCCTGGAACTCACTATGTAGACCAGGCTGGCCTTGAACTCACAGAGATCTGCCTGCCTCTGCCTTCCAAGTGCTAGGACTACAAGCATGTGCCACCACTCCCGGCTGTCCACATCATTTTTAACAAGAACCGAATATGATCACAGATACTGTAGTAATACATTCAAATAAACACTTTCAGTACAGATTTATTTTTGTACTAGAAAGAAGTAGATATATTATAAGGTTAATGCAGGTTATGAGTTAATGTTTCATTTCTAAGACCCAGGATCTAACATTCAATGGGTTGATAGACTAAAATGTGGGTGTAAAATTCTGGATAATGTCCAAAAGAAATTTTTTTATATTTATGAAGCTACTGAACCCACATATTATATGGGTCAGCTTGGGACACAAAAATCTCATTATCTACTCTGGATATCACTTTAAAGATTAGATATGATTGTGATGTCATATATTAATAGACTATTTAGCTGGAAATATATTTTTCTTTTGTTCTCCATGATATAACCAAGTATATTCATGTTAGAAACATAGGCTTGGGGATGAAGAGATGGCTCAGAGATTAAGAGCACTAGCCGCTCTTACAGTTTGGCTCCCAACACCCACTTGGCAGCTAACAATCTTCCATAACTCCAGTTCTAGGGAATCTGAAGTCTTTTTCTGACTGCTTGTCTGCAGGCAGGCATGAATGTGCTGTGCTCACATGCATGCAGGCAAAATATACATACAGAGTAAAAATAAATATATCTTTTGGGGGGGGGCTTTTTGAGACAGGGTCTCCCTGTAGCTGCAGCTGTCCTGGAACTCACTATGTACACCAGGCTGGCCTTGAATTCACAGAGATCCACCTGCCTCTGCTTCCCAAGTGCTGGAATTAAAGGCGTGCACCACCACACCCGGCCTATTTTTATAAAAAAAAGAAACACATCTTGCATATTTGCTACATTGATGAGTAGCATTAACTGGGAACTGCTAGCATGTGGTTCTTTTAGGGAATATGGAGAATGGAAGAAAGGACAAAAGGTCAGTGTCAAATACCCATGAAGGGTCAATGAAGCCAAAAACATTTGTAATAAATTTCATACTGAATGTTCAGTTTATATGGTTGACATATTGCTGATTTTGCTGTATTTTATTGTGCTAAAAGAAATATTCCTCTAATAGAAAATATTTGATAAACAAAATATTTGAGTTTCTCCTTAGATAATATGAAAATGAGATATAATTATTGATAGCAAATGTTCCATCCATGATGATCAAATTAACCATAAACTAATACTATCAAAAGAATGAAACACTCTTTTCTAAACACCATTATGGTTTTTGTTTTGTTTTGTTTTGTTTTTCTATTCTGTTGGTCCCTTTTTTTCCTTCAAGAATCATGTTTTTCTACCACATTGGGAAGTGTTATCATGAATTGATGGATAAAAATTTACTGTTAATATGATTTCTATTAATAAGTTCTTTTGAGTTGGAGAATGTGTTTGTTAAATGAAAAATATTCACCCTAACAAAAAAACATAATTAATTTTATGCTACCACTTCCAACAGATATATTTTTACTGAAAGGGAGTTTATATAATATATAATATTCCCTACTATCATCTCAGAATTTTCCAAAGAAATGACATAGTTTTATTCTGCATGTATACAGTATGGTGTTATATTGCTTTCTTAGGTCTGAGACTTTCTTTAACTTTATATTTTATGTGGTATATCATAAGGTGCATATTTTTGTATTATCTACAACATTATAATTGACTTCACATAGCAGACACCAAGTACCTGACAAAAGACAACTTAAAGAGGAAGAAGTATTTTGGTTTCCATTCAGAGACATATTGTCCATCACAATAGAGTGGGTATGTTGGAAGGGACACCTTGGTTCATGTCTCTGACCAGGACAAGGAGAAAAGGTAATATTATTTCTCCACTTTGATTCAATCTTAGTATCCACCCCATGGGATAAGGAAAATTTATTTTTTCAACTTAACTTTTCTTTTTTCTTTTCTTTTTTCTTTTTTTTTTTTTTCTGTTGAGAAACAGTCTCCCTGTAGCCCCAGCTGGCTGTGAACTTGCTATGTAGAGTAGGCTGTTCTTGAACTCACTGATCTCTGCCTGCCTCTGCCTCCCAAGTGCTGGAACTAAAGATGTGTGTCACACTTCCTGGATTCAATTAAGGTTTTTTTTGAGAATTTCATGCATGAGTACTATATTTATATCATTTCCACCCTTCCCTCTTCCAATTCCAACTCCTCCTGTGCTGCTCTACTCCCTCTCAAATTCGTGACCTGTACTCTGGAAATACCCTCACAGATACACATATACTGGTGTCTCATTAATGTCCTAGGCTTAGTGCTGTTCACAATACATATTAACCATAACAACAATACAGCTCTCTGACAACAACTTTTTTATATTATTTTATTATTTTTATTTTCATTTTTATTTCATGTGTACAAGTGTATTACCTGCATGTACGTGAGTGTACAGGTGTTGCAGTGCCAGGGAGGTCAGAAGAGGGCATCTGATTACCCTAGAACAGGAGTTAAGGATGGTTCTTAGCCATCATGTAAGCGCCGGGAATCAAGCCCGGGTCCTCTGCAAGAGCAGTCAGTGTTCATCCACTGAGCCATCTCTCCAGACCCTGACAATCACTTTTATATACAGTACTTTAGAAGCTGCATATTGTGCTCAACCAAGTCATAGTTTAAATGCACTATTGTGGCAAGTGGAATGTTTGCAACTGTTAACCAAGTTCTAGTTAACTAAAGACAAATCCAAAATCCGCTCATTGAATTATAGTTGCTGAAAATATCATAAAATACCACAAATTCAGCTTCTTTGTGATCTGCTTAGTTTTTCAACATTCTATGTACTGAATACCTTTTTAAAAGTATTTTATTATTTTTATTTTTATGTGCATGAGTATATTGCCTACATGAATGTGAGTGCATCTGTGTCATGCAATGCTGCAGAGGTCAGACAGGGCTTCGGATTCCCCTGGAACTGGAGCTAAGGATGGTTCATAGCTGCCATGTGGGTGCTGGGAATCGAACCCAGGTCCTCTGCAAGAGCAGTCAGTGCTCTTAGCTGCTGAGCCATCTCTCCAGCCCTGAATACCTTTTTTTAAAGAAAGAAAACAGGATGGCTCATATGGGTATTAACATAATATATGGACATAGAAGGGTACATCAGAAAAGCAAATGTGACTCAGGACTTGTAATAAAAAGTAAAAGATGATACACAGAACTTCTTGACGTATATTGGCATTACCAGGCAAGCAAATAAGTCATTTGGATTCTGATTATTTTTAAAATGAGAAGGTTTAGAGGTTTAAAGATTGAACCTTGAGATTAAGGATAACAATTCCTGATATAATGATCATTTACTGAGTTTTCCCAGAAATTCATAAAATCATACTGTGGAACAGAATCAATGAGATTATAAGTGATATCTATACCTCAGGCACACAGGATGTGTTGTTTAATAAACTTTGCTTTCTTCTGGCATAGTCTAACTTCAGCCAAATGGTTTATGTCTAAAAGTACTTCTGTAACAGGACCTCAAGAGTGGGTGAGAAAATTTACCTCCCAAATGATAAACTGGTCTCACTTCTTTTGCTGTTTTGTGCTACTCCCTCAAAACCAGCCATGTGGTTTGTTATATTTTTACTTAAACAAAATGACTAAGAGTGTGACTAAAAATGTCTGTTTCTGCTGCCTGGACTTCACTTTGCCTAGTATCTGCTTATTTCGTATCTGCACCTACCTACGCACTATAAAAATACTATTTTCAAGTGTGGCTAACCACCGAGATTTGAAAATTATTAGTTCTCTTTGAATAGTTTTTCCATTCTCATGATTTTTTTCTCTATAAGATTATAAGTATCTATTCCTTCCTATGTTTTACTTGATTATGCCTGTGATTCCCAGACCCCATGATGTAAACTCCATGATGTCTTGCCCTGATGATGGTTTCAGACATAACTGCACTAATGCTTTAGTCAGTATTTCCATCAGAAAGGACAGACTGATACTGATTGGGCTCAGGCACTTCTGAACACTTTGAAATGTCTGTGATTCTCAAAGGCTCTCTTCAGTCTATCAAGGGCCTCATGATTTCCAAATAATTGTGTTTGTATTGCTAAATTTTTTATTAAAGTCTTTGTACTTTCTGAAATTAGAACTAGTATCTGAATAACTTAGCTACTTATAAGTAAACTGAAATTTATTGACCATTACAGATTTCTCAAGGTTCAGAAGGAATAGCGTTTCCATGAAACCATGCATTATTTGCCAAATTCCTGTAACATAAACATACATACAATGAATTGAAATTGTGTGGAAAAAAAACCAATAGATTTTCAGTGAGGTTTTTGAGGATTTTCTAGATTTTCATTTACTGCTATGATAGTTTTATAATTATTTTTCCTCCTCATTTACCTTCCTTATGTTCTGTTTTCTTTCCTTGAATTTGTTATTGATTTATCTGAGGGGACTAGTTGCCTAAGAGCTGAACGCTGCCATTCTTGATCCACATGTGATTTCTTCTTAATCTGTTTATTAAATAGAAACAGTTCACCTTCATTATTGTATTTGCGGGTTCAGTTAAGCAGTACAATATACTGATATGTGATAATTTTGAGCATCAAAAAGGAGTATAAAATTAGTGTACTGCTTCACAGGACTGCAATGAATGTCAAGAAAGGCAGCGGTGCCTTTTCGTATGAGCTTTTATGCTATAAACACTTATCTTTGTTGCGATCTGTTTAATGATACTATGTGGACTTAATTTATGGTCCTGCTATTTGAATTGATCCAGATATAGTACTAAAGTGCTCCCTAAAGTTTGTCCCCTCATAGATTGTGATATATCATATGGGGGAGAGGATGTGTACATGGTAAGTCAGATTGGATCAAGCATGGGTTGTATATTATTTGTAATTTTTATTCTGTATTATATAAGATGTCCTTAAGCAGAAATATACATAAAAGTAGAAATAGTTTTAGCATAGTTCAATGGTTGGGTAACTGATGCAAATTATGAGACTAGAGTCACGTGTGCTTCAGGTATAGTCAGTTATACTGCTTAAACACAATATGCAGCAAGAGTCAACTACAGCTAATGATCTCATATCCAATAGAATAATTTGCCCCAGTTTAACACCAGTGTTATGCAGACATTCCATTTCTATCTAAAAGTAGAAATCAGCCAACAAGATAATATGACAGCAAGACAATTTGACCTATTTTAAAACATTAATTATCCATAATAATTGTCATCTAGATACTGAAATGTGAAGAAACAATAGTAAGGGAACAAAAAGATAAATGGACGAGGAAGTGAAATAGCAAAAATGAAAATAAATATTTGATTGAGGGCTTGCAAGATGGCTCAGCAGGCAAAGGCTCTTGCTGCCAAGTCCAATAATCTGAGCCTGTTCCCTGGGATCCACATGGTGGAAGGAGAGAACCAACTATTAGGCTGTTCTTTAACCTCCACATGTGCCCTCCTCCCCAGCACACAAAATGACATGTGACCTCCTCCCCAGCACACACAATAAACAAATGTAAAACAGTTGCAGTGCGTAAGTTGCTTTACATTTTCTGCTTCCTTGTAATATCATTGCAAATATGGAAAGTATTGATTTTTAAACACAAAATAATTTCCTCTTAAGTACAGTAATTTCAGATGTTTAGTAGATGCCACATATAAATATATAAATGTTTATGGTAAAAGTAGTAGTATACTTCCATAAGAGTATATGTAATTTATATGTATGTTAATATTATAATCCTGTCACTTAATATGCAAAATGTAATTATTAACCTAATTTTGGTGAAATCAGTATTTCTCTTCTCAGACATGTTTTATCATCTGCTAAATGTACATGACATAAAATAGAAACATCTGAAATGTATATAACAACAGGAAAAGTGATACAAGACCAATACATGTGAAGTTCAATAAGCATTATCATCAAATCATTCTGAGGATTGCATCAATTGTCTAAAAAAGATGACTAATGTGATTTATAGACCAAAATAAAAAGAAATTAAGCCTGACAAATATTCTGAAGTATAACAACCATTCATATAAAACATGTTTCTCCTATATCCTTGTGTTTTTACCCGTTAACCCAGACATCTCCATCCCTCCTCCCCCATCTTCCCCAGCCTCTGATAAACACTATCTTATTTGCCACTTTATGTATCTATGCAGACATAATGAAATATCACACTGTACCACATAAATTGTATAAGTATTATCTGTCAAAGCATAAATTCAGGTTCATCCATATTTTTATTCTAAAACACTGAAATAGATAGACATTTCTTCCTATCCAGGATCATGAATAATTACTCATATTTTATTGCTTTGCTGACTTCCAACAAGTATTAATGAGAAACACATGTGAAAATGGAAGTTTATTGAAGATTGGAGAGGAGGCTCAGCATCAGAGACTTGGGAAAGAAAATTCTGCATGCCTCTATGCCCAAAGGAAAGGATTAAAATGAGCAAACCAAGCAATCAGAGGTGAAACACTTAAGAAAAGAAGGAAGCCAGTCTGGATTTAGGTAATTCTAATCCTGTCTCTTTTTTCATAAAAGGTACAGCTCTCTTAAGATTAAGTTTCCTAGATAATAAAATTTAAATAAGAGTCATTCTCAGATTCCCACCAATTCTGATAGTAGAAAAAAATAATAATTAATATGGTGGATAGATAGGGAATAGATAGGAAATGTTTCCTCCATGAAGTTCCTCATGCTTTGTTTTAATGTTTAGCTCCTCATTTCACATAATTTGGATAAACTCAGATCAGGTATTTTTGAAGAACTAGTGTGACACTGGTTCTTGACAAATATGATAGTAAATGTCATTTAGGCATTCTTATTATTTTACTGTAGAAATTTACTGAAGTCATGAAAAATATCTAATAAAATCAATGACTGATGATGCTTCTTAATTAGGTATTATCAAGGCTGAGACAAATTAATCCAGAAATTAGCTTCCCTAAGCTAGCACTGTTAACTGTTACAGAGCCAGCAAAAGTAATACTTGGCATTGCCATAGCCTGTGGAAACTTTTAAATTTATCCTTGGTTAGGTTCTAGTTATGCTATTGTGTTATATAGGAGAGAACTTGGGAGTAAGGGAGAAGGCATATCACTCCAAGTCACCTTGTGAAGACCTTTTAGTGCTAGACATTAATTCTCTCCACTCAGTCAGATGCTTCTATATGTATAGATAAATCTTCAATTTATGTGTTTCAGTGGACACATCTGCTACAGAACTGAAGACATAATTTTTCCTGTTGGTTAATCCAAATACAGAAACCATATACTAAGTTCCTGTGAAATTTAGGAGAGAGTTAGTATTTATTTACTCTAGCAATGTCCTAAAACTCATGTTCTTTACACATGAATATAGTCAACTGACATGATATTTTTGTATGAAAATTAAATTATAATATCAATTTCATCTTTGTCCTGTATCTCAAGTACTCCTTACCCATTCTGTACAATTAATTTCAATATCATGATTTTCGTTTTATTTGAATTATGAATAAAAATTTAAAATCTCTTTTTTAAAAAATTTTCTCTGTGTTTTTTAAATTAATTTGCAAAATATCTGCCTGACCAAACCATTCTTTGCAATGGCATATCTTAGGAGCTCTGAAAAATTTTCCCTTAAGAAGGTGTAAACTACTTCTCTATGTTCTTAAGGTCATCAGAATTGAAAAATACTTAGGTTTTACTTGTATACAGAAAACATATCTTGTTTATACAAGGACTTAAATTGTATTGAGATGTTGAAAACTTTCTAAAATGTCAGAGTTTCACTACTTCAAAAATGTTATGCAATCAATACCGATTCTTAATACTTAAGCTGGAGACAGTTTAAAATGCTACCACTTGAAAAATTAACATGTGATTTATTCAAAACTAGTTTTTTAATTCAAGATTTAAAGACATATAACATTGGTGAAATAGTAATGAGTTTGATTCAAACTGCAGTCTAAATGAATCTCTGACCTAAGACATGGTCTTAAAACATAAGAATGAAAGAATATTAACTGAAAACAGAAAGATTATCAAGCAGTTCTCTTTATGTCGTTCCATTAAGCATCGCTTTTCACTGGTAGAATTCTAATCACTCTAGAATCTCTTGCCTCCTGGGAAACTCTCTAAGGTTTCATTTTCTTTTAAGATTTAGAAAATTATTTGAAAATAGAACTATTCCTTCTCTCCCTCTCTTGTTCTCATTCTCTGTGTGGGATGTGTGTGTTCAACCTTTTTTTTTCAAATGTACAATTTAAATAGCTGTTCTAGGTGTTCTTAAATCTTATTTAATTCTGATATTTAAACTATCAGAAGGACAGTCAAATCTTGAATGTGTTGCATATGTCATTACTTATCATACTTAAGAAATGATATTGTCCAAATATAATTCATGCAATATTTCTTGTATATTTGTGCTACAAATACTGTTCTTATCCTAATATTTTATCAGTGAAGCCAGTCTGTGATGTCTTCAGTTTTAAAAATCTATCATTTAATAATTTGTACATTGCAAGTCATCTTAGCCGATGACATCTGATTTGACTTCATTTTTGTGGAGGAGGAAGAGCTGCTGTTACTGTCCCTTGGTGATACATGACAGGACAAGGAAAATTAATTTAGATCTAGTCTCTGTCTGCGCTTGTGTGATGAACCTTCCTTACCATCACTTTAGATTGTGCTTAGCACATACTTTAAAATGAAAATGACTTAATCAGGTAATTTATAGAAAGCAGTAATTGAACACAGAGCAAAAATTATGTTCAATGATTATTTGCATAACAAATCTTTTACAAATGCTTTTTACATATAAGTTATGGAGTGTTTTGCATACAGCATCTTTCCTCGTCCAAACAGAAACTGTATTGCATAATATCTGTTAATGAACCCATCTAATACAGATGAAGCCGAGAGAAGCAGATCACTCTGGCATTCTTATACTCAAATGTCCCTGCCTATGAATCTGAGTTAGAAGGAGAGAAGGAGGCTAAAGTAGATTAGTACAATCTACTAATTAATTAGTGTATATATTCTGTGAACTGAGTAAAGCATTCAATGATGGTCATACATAAGACTGCTGATCCATTTTTAATTGCATAGAGAAGGCAACAAATCACAAAATAGAAAGTGCCCAACTTTTCTAAAGCTTGCATTTCTACAGGTTCAGTTCACATACTTTTTTACTTATTTGGTTATCAGACCACCAACTGAAGTCTTCTTTTTATCTTTGGCTTTGAAGGCAAAGAGTGATCAGGCATTGAGCTTTTCAGGCAGCCATCGAAGCACCAAGCTCTTTCCTTGGCTCCCCAGTTTCTCTTTATTTCCTTTGATTCATGGACAATTGTAAAACAGACCTAGACCCTTCATAGGAATTATTTGGCAAATGAAGTTGATGATCATACATTGTGAGGGTGATGTAACCATGGGTCTATCCAGAGCTCCCTGTCTCCTGGGCTGTACATCTTTACATTAGCCTAGATGGTCATAGGATCTGTAGGTCTAAAATAATCAAGGTCATAGGGATACTCTAAATACCACAATGGCAGTCTTTAGGAAATCTTTCTTACTTGAATGCCTCAGATTCAGTAACAGGGTAAAGGCAGAGAGTCTTGATCCTGGTGCCCTGTGACATATAGGTAACAGAATAGGTGCTGTCTCTTCCTGAAAGAGAGTGCTCAAGATCTCTTAAGAAAGGTTATTTTAATATCAAATGCAAAGAGTAGACAGAAAAACCTGAGGAAAAAGGAAGAAATGTAAGTAGACGCATGTACACTGATGTTTTCAAAGTCTAAAATGGAAGAACAGACATTGGAGTCTTCATTAATTTTAATATTTCTGAGGAAAGAATTTTGGAGAGATTCATTTTAATTTTTGTGGTTAGAAGTTAATTTTATTATAGCTTTTTCTAGCATATCCCTTGGTTATGTTTTCTTGAATATATTTAGCCTCTCCCAAGTTTTTTATTACTAATTTTATTGTTCTTAAGAAAGTATCATTATAATAAAGTTAATAATAAAATGAAACTAAGGTAATCATGTATCATAGTATTAATAGGACATAACATGTCAAGTTTCAAGAGAAATAAGAGTCTTGATTTTCAGTATTGAACTTCTTATAGAATATTAAAGACTGCATAAAACTCAATCCAGTTTGTCATATTTCAGGGGATCAGCAAGCAAGTACAGCTTGAGTGTGAAGGCAGTTCTCAAAACCATGTCACATGTAAAATGCTTGAGACCAAGAACTATTTAATCTTCTAAAAAATTTAAATTAATCTAACGTAAAATCACTGTCTTTGAAGATTTTAATAGGTAGGTGTAATTCAAATTCTAGAAAATAGAGCCTCCATAAAGCTCAGCAGTCTCCCCCAGCAACATTTATAGTGTGTCATAGTTTTGTGAGCTTATTACTAAGTATTCAGCGATAGTCACAGATTATGAATGGGTGGGATATTGTACGCAGAGTACATACAATCTTTTTCCCTAAGAAGAAACACTCTCCTTTCTGTACTTCACTTTATGCTTCTATGTGTATTTTTTATGTTTTTACAAAAGCTTTGTGAGGTTGGCATTGTTGTAACTATTTTATAAATAACTAAAATGAGGAAACACTCTACTTGCTTGAAATTGTATCATTTAAGTCACAGGGCAAATATGCAAACACAGATCATCAAACTATGAAATGACTGTTTCTAAAACTCTACACCTACTAAGAAAGAGGATGCTTGATCATTCAGGTGGCAAAGCTGGCAATATGGTACAAAGAATGCTCAAGTTTAGGAAAGTAGAGCAAATGCATTTTAAAGCTTCAATCAGCTGTGATATTTAGAACATATGATAAAAATATTTTTATAAAAACACTTGCTAATTTAGAATTTGGATTTGATATTAAAGAAATTTGATATGTATTTGATAAAAGTATTGCATTGATATGGATATAGAAACAAAATTAAATAATATATTTGATGTTTTGCTAAATTCTAAGGGATCTCATTGTTTGTAAAAATAGTAAAAAGCTACTGGAGAGCACTTGAAGCCTTGGAAATAGCTGAAACTCTCTCATCTTTAAAGTTTCTCTTTCTCCCCTCATGTCTTAGCTCTGGGTAGGTAAATATTGAATGCGCTGAAATAGTGGATATTATCAATGTATTCAGCATTTACAGAAAAAAACCAATCTTTACATAAATCAAAAGGCATAGCACTGAGAAGAATTATATGTATATATATGCATATATATACAAACAATATTTTATATATTACTAGATTATGTATAATTATATACAGACATCTTGCTGGATGTTCATTATTCATATACTGCATCATACATCTACACTGTAAATGTGAAATTCAGCCTTGTTTCATATCCTTACACCCTAAAACTTGTCTACCAAATTCACTGAATGAAGCCATTCTGTCACAGGTAAATGTCAAGCTTGAGTTTTAACTTTAATACTATGTTTTGAACTCTATATCAGCATTTGATATTATCTTTAAAAAATTAAATTTCCAAATAATGTGAATACCTTCTATTTCTCTCTTTGTTAGCTTGTTTAAGACATGGTCTCAATGTAGCCCCAAACTTGCTATGTAGAACAGGTTGACCTAGATCCCAATGAGATGCCTCTGCCTCTGCCTCTGCCTCCCATGTTCTAGGATTAAAGTCTTAAGTTATGCACCACCAAATCTGGCCTTTTTTATTTTAGATGAGATTCTTTATTTCTTTAGTGACTCTATGTAAAACTTTAGTTTTATAAATAAGCACACACTATCCACTATCATAATTTGATAGCTCTCAACTATTTCTCTTATGATCATATTTGATTGATAAAAATGGTCTAGCTTTATGGGACTCACTTTCTGAAATATAACTAAATTGAATCTCAGTGACAAGCTCACTAGTCTCTGCTTCTGTTGAATAAGCAAGATATAGCAGCTCTGTTATGATTCCGTTCAGAACATTATGTAAACTATGTCATAGATAAGGAAGATTTGCAACTTAGAACTGAGATATTATGTGAAAGAAAATGACAGTTTTTAATCTTACTTCTTCTTCATTCCAAAGAACTAACTGCAGAATGTGTAATCTTTCCATATATATTCGGCTCCAATGTGGACCCTTAAATGAGCCACAAATCAGAAAAATCTAATTTAAGCATGGTTTGACTAATTCTACTCATGATTATCACCAATCTTTCAAACTCACATCTGTTGAACATTATGTATGTTTTGGTCAAATTTTGTTTGTGTGTTTCCAGCTAAGTACCTTAAAACATGTCAGCATTTAAACTAAGGAGATAAGCAAATGTTCTAAGGAAAGCATTCTTATCAGATAATTGTACACTGTTTACACACAAGACTTGCTGGGATGATGTTAATCATTTTGGTTCTGGTACTTTAATTACAATTCCAGTAAAACAGTCACATCTTGAAAAATTACCCTTCTGCATTTATCTTTTAGAAGACAAGAAATCTAGTCTAAGTACAAATGTAGATCAGCCTCTGCATACTTCGCTTTATCATCCATATATCTTGAGGTTGACACCTCTCTTTGTGTCATCAGATCAGAAAAAAAAATTCTCTTGCTCTTGATTGGATACCTACAACTGTCTGAAACAAGCCTCAGGAATAATTTCAAACTGCACATTAACAATACAGCTTTAAAGGTATTAGTTCCCCAGTTCTTCCAACTTTTAGCCGTACAACTCTATCTTATAAAGCATTTGGGAGTGATCACCTTCATTTCTAGATAATATTTAAAAATCTAGCTTCAGTGTGATAAAAATTTTTGAATTATTGATTTCATGTGGAGAAAATGCATTTAATTCCTTATAGTTACACCAGACTGTCATGAGCTAAAAATAACTGCCTGAAAGTATTTCTTTCAAAACATGAATTGATTTGCACCCCATAGAGCTGGTCCATGTCCAAATTCCTTTGGAAACCCCAGGAGTTCCACACTTCTGTAAGCAAGCTAGGAAGAAGGTAAGAACACCGGTCTTCATCAACTAACTGTTTATAAGGATATTATGGAAAACAATTTTCTATTCATTAATAAAAAGAAACACATTCCATTTGCACTTAAGATTTGATTTGACTTAAGGTATTGCACGTATTTAGAGGAAAGTTTTCTTTTCTTTTTTTTTTTTTTTACACCAGCCTAAAAAATATGTAGATTTAACTCTGAGGAACATGTTCTTCCCTAAGTAATTAATGCTTGGGATTCATTATTTTCCTTTTGTGGATCTAACACAAACATTTCCAACCAAGCAATATAATTTGTAATTCAGTTCTTTAACACAGCTTATTTTCATAAAAACAGTATTTCTAGAATAATGAACGCAGTTTCCATGTCAGGAGACTGAGAAACATGCGGAAGGATGCAGCTGCAGTGTGGTGAAGAAGATGCTTGGGGAGTGCTCGCCAACACTTTCAACTTGAAGGAATGTGAGTCCTGAACACTGCATGTCTGTGTATTTGATTTCTACCTGGCAATAGGTATAAATTCTCCCTGAATGAGCAGGGAAGAAAGGTGAGTAACATAAAAAGGCAAGAGTGATGTTAACAATGAGGAAAGCAGACAGTGGAAGATGCAGGAAGCTCATATCTCTGTGAAAGTAACGGCCTCGGGCACAGCCATCAGCTGGCATCCCATTACAGTTAGGAAAGATGAAAACCACTTAATACCTGGAACAGAGGCTAGCTGGGTTTGTAGACATATTTTTTTTGTCAGATGGTTAGGGAACGTAAAGTGAGAAGTGCCAGGGTGAGGGAAAGGCTGGTCTAAAAAAGTACACTGTGATGCAATATGAGTGGAGAATGTGACCGCCTGTGTACTGTAGAAAGATCTACAGTGAATATACAACCCAGCAAGGACAGAAAGGTGGCTCCACATCCCACACCCCGATGCAATTATGAGAAAAGAGGCAAAGTAGCAATTAACCAAGGAGAAAGGATACCTATTGTCATTCTCTAAAACAGCATTCAATCACAGTAATATTTAAGAACTCATTCTATGCACCTAAGATCAATAATTTAAAATACTATTAAAGAAAAGAAAGGAAGCTAGCTATAAAGGACACAGCACCTAAAGCAGCCAAGGCTGGGAACTAGTGAGACAATTCAGTCAGAAAAGCATGAGGACCCTAGTTCAGGTCTCTAATCGCAGCGTTGGGAAGGCACAGACAGGGGGACACTTGGGACATGCTTGTGCCAGCCAGGTAGTCAGCATCCATCAAGTTCTGGCTTTGGCATACCCACATATATCTACACATGTACATGTGCACACACCAAACAACAACAATAGCAACCCGCCACAGCAAAATAGCCCAGAATCTGTGACTTGCCAGGTTTTCACAGAAAGGTTTCTGGCCACATTCAGCAGATTGTTCTACCTTCTGTCAGGATATCACAGGTGAGGCATATTCAGGAAACTGACTAATAGAATGATATATTATGGTGTTATCTTCAGTGTCTTAATGACCAATTTTCAATAAGCATACGTTCATTTAATTGATTTTTTGGTCTTATGGATTTAATATGATACTAGGAAATTATACAACTCCCAGAAAGGCCTACATTCAGTAATAAAACTGATGTCAATTTGGTACACGTTGTACTTATTCATCATGTGATCAAATCAGCTGTAAAGTTTATTAAAGTCACTTATGACTTCCTCCAAGACAGCCACAATTCTAGATCTTGCCTGAATGACTAAGCACGTGGCACTGTCATTTCCTCACACTTAACACTGCCTGATTTCTGTGGAAACTATTCATTAGGTTCCTTTATTTGTTGTTTTTGATTATCTCCCTAGGTATTCTTTCATACTTTTGTCTACAATGAATAGTTCTATAACATACAAACATTTCTGGCCATAGTCATCACCTACATTGACTTAACAAACAACCAGAAAAATGTATTTATTTTATATGACCACATGATTTTAAAAAAATCTATGGAAGTCAAAGTTTTTTTTTTTATTCTTCTGCTTACTCAGGTCAATAACTCAAAAGAGACTCAAATTGTCAGCTTATACGTTCAATTTATAGTCCTATATTTCACCTTGTTACAAGAAAATGTAAGCTGCTACCACATGGTCTTATACATGTTTCTCTGAAATGTAGACCTTTTCTCCATTTCATTATTAAACTGCCTTTTTCCTGTATTTTACTCAAGTTTAGATTAATTAAAATTCATTTCCATCCTCTACATTTCATTGGAAACATATGTCTTGACATCATGCAAGACAAATCTTATACTTAGTTTCCTGTCATATAAAATCTGTTATCATCTCTGGCTATGTTAAATAGATAAATAGATCATTTCTTTGCTTTGCTTTTTCTTTGATGCAGGGTCTAATGTAGCCCTAGCTGTCCTCCACCTCCCATGTAGCTAAAGATTGTGGATGACCTTGAACTCCTGACTCCTAATCATCCTGCCTCTACCTCTCAAGTGCTGGAATTACAGCTATGCACTACCATGCCTGGATGAAACCATACAATTTCTCTTGGGAAAAAAGAGGCAATACCACTTAATACGTTCAAATACATATGCAATATAAGTAACATAACACATGCAATTTCATAATTTTAAATTGACAGTTACAATTCTTCTGAATTATTTTAAGAATATGAAATTAAAGGGATATTTTAAATATTTTATCAGTTTTGTTGATTTTTAAAATGTCAAGTTGACCAAGATAATTGAAATCTAAAATCACTTTATTGGGACGACTTTTTTGCTGTTTCTAAATGTACTTGTACAAAGTCACAAAACATGGTTTCATCTAATACGTACTCTTTGTGAATTCTTTGAATATTGCGATCTGTTTCTTGGAGAAAGTCTAATCAATTTGTCAAAAAGTACAAGAATAAGTAAATGAAGTGCTAGATTCTTGGCCAAAACATTGAATTACGATTGCCACTGTTATCATTGTATGTTTTTATTCATTCATTTGTGTGTGTTTGTATGTTTGTGTGTGCACATGAATGTGTATGTGCACATGCATGGGTGATTGTTAGATGTTTGTACATGAATGGGAGGTGGTCAGAGGACAGCTTGTAGGGTTGTTTTGGTCTTCCGTTAAACCATATGGATTCCAAGGTTCAAAATCAAGGCATCAGGCTTAGTATGAGGTGCCTTTACCTGCTGAATCATCCTGCCAGCCCCTTGCATTACATTTTATAAGAAAAAAGTTAACATAGAGTGAGAGAAATTGTGACACATGTAAGCTATAAATTATAGCATTATTACTGTAAAAGATATATATGTATATATCTCCTCAGTATTTACATATGCTTTCTTAAGGCAGGAAATTATGCTCCCTGTTCCCAAAAGCATTGTAATACACAGGCCTACAAGACATTAACTAATTTAAACCCTTTTGTGTTTCATACAGCAACACTCATTATTGAAACATACACAGGCACTATAAATAAATGATGACAAATATTAAAAATATTAATTTGCACTATGTAGATGGTTGCCAACAAAGTTTTTCACAAATTCTTACAGTGCATTCAAGTGAAGAAATGATTAATTAAAATAATTAAATTAAACTTAAAAACTCAATATTCTACTTCAGTTTTTCAAATCAAAAATTGGTTTCTAGACAAACATATTAGTAATCAATACTATATTTTGTGAAGAATAGAAGCATAAAACTGGATAGATAAAGACACACAGGGGTATAGTTTTCTTTACTGATATGCTCTACTCAGATAACTTCTAATCAGGTAACTTCCAATCAGCTCCACATTGAGAAATGTAGGACATCTTAAGACATTCAAAAAGCCTAGACGTGGGAGTAAGGTCTAGAAAATATGGACATCAGGTCACGTTCTTTCTTGATATGCCCTTTGGATTTATGGGTCCTCAAAGGAGCATTTCCTACTTAAGTATTCACACAGAAAGAAACTGAAAAAAATCACCATTTGGCTACCACATGGCCACCAAATGCATAGACCATGAACTGCTCATCATTTGCCTAATGGCACTTCTCACTGGCTTCTGTTCATGTTCATCTTTAATGCAAAAGACATTTTCAAATTCAAGAAAAAATAAAAATCAGTCATCTATGTTAACAAGATAATTTTAAAAACGGGTTTGGGCTTTTTCTAATTTGGATCCATGAGGTTGAAGAATTTCATGTTTTAGTTTAAAATGATGTGTATGATGAAAGTTATTATAAGTATGAATATGAATATGGAATATTATTTATACAGTATCACACAACCAGCCACTAGAAAATCAACTATAACAGTTGCAGTGGATGGAACAGACCTTTTCTTCAACAGCATAGACACTAGTAAGTTGCCTATGATCCTGTAAATAACTTCTCACCCATGCTTCTATAGCCCACCTATTATAGAAGCATGGGCGAGAAGTTATTTATAGGAGACATGAAAATAGACAAAGGGCTAGTTTCAAAGGGAAGGAAACCAGTGGGAGTGCCTGGGGGAAAAGAAAGGCTATTGGGGGTGACTATGATCAAATACTTTATATACATATAGGAAAATGTCATAAAGAAACACATTATTATGTCTAATTAATATATTCTTTTTTTTTTTTTTTGGTCTTTTTGAGACAGGGTCTTCTTGTAGCCCCAGCTGTCCTGGAACTCACTAAGTAGACCAGGCTGGCCTCTAACTCACAAAGATCCACCTGACTTTGCCTCTCAAGTGCTGGGATTAAAGGCGTGCATAATTAATATATTCTTTAAAAACATTTAGAAATAAACTAGTGGATGAATACTTTCACTTCGTTGGTTAGTGGGTTATTTTGTTCTAAATAGTAATATGAGTTTAGTAGTATGTCCCTATTGTGGTACATCAGGCCTCTAGGAATCCTTAAAATAAGCATATCAGCCTCTAAGCTATAGCTTTACTCTCCTCCATGACACCCTGCTTATAACTTCACAGTAGTTAATGGCAGAAACGTTAGAACTTTTTCATACCCAGAAGATTTTGCACGTTCATCTGCAAAGCAAAAACCACAGTTCTTCATGTAACCATAAACAGTGACAATAGCCATTTGTAACTGTGAAAGGCCACAGGCCCTACCTTTCCTACATAGAGGGGGTCTGAACCCATGTATTCTTCCAGCACAAAGAACTGATTCCACACCCAGCTGCGCTTGGTCCGGGACCTTCCTGACTGGAAATAGGGCTTGGATCTGGACCTTGGCAGCTCGGCTTGACTCATCCCGGAGAAGCACAGGAAGAGAGCTATTAGCTGAAGAAAATGACACAGCTGCCCTTTGCCCAGCTTCATCTTTTTTTTCTCTTCCTTTTTCCTGTGTAAGAAAAAAATCTTGACAACAGAAAAGGCACAGTTCCAGTTGGCTTCGTAGCTCTTGCCTCCGGCAGGGTGTCAGCTGGGAGTCCAGAGATAATAATTTGTAGACTGTTGGATTGGAAGAGGTCACCAGTGCCGAGTAGCCTTTGCCAAAGAATGGTGTAATAGGAACCTAGAACAAAGAGAAGTGCTCCTGTCAGAAACCAGAACACATAATAAGGCTAAGCTTTCATTTACTGACTTTATATTGAATTCCCCAAGGTAGTGTTGCTTGTATAATCATTAAAATATTAATATGCACACTTTGAAAATTATGATACTGTAGCCATATTTAAATTACAAAAATATTGCTGTTTGCAGAATGATCTTCATTCCACAGCATAACCTTAAAATGTTCATATTTCTTCTAGGGCATTCTTTTACATAAATGTAGTGGCATCATTTTGAAACAACATTTTAAAGGTAGAGCATATATATTTATGGTCAGTTTCATTCATTGGCATTAGGAAGTGAAAGGCAAACCACTCAAAGCAGGGGTTTAACCAAATGGGACGGACATGTGCTGGTTTAAATCTCTTCAGTGAAATTATAAAGAGAAATAATGTATGAGGTGATTCAAAACCAACTGTTTGATTCTGAGTCACAGAACACCAGCTGTTTTTATGTGTTGAGATTTGATTGTGATCAGCTGAAAACCTCAATAGCTTCCATTTTCCACCCCTCAAACTTATTATTGTTGTGTCTGTGTGGCATGGTGAATGATGCTGTTTGACTGCGGTCCTTAGCTATTCTGTGATTGCTAATTGGTATTTTACAACATGACTTGTGCATAGTAAGGCTTTCCTCCATAAACATTTATGAAATTGAATCACATTGCTCAATAGATGGGTGGTAAAACAATTATATTTGTGAGTTCTCTTTCATTTTGGCTTGCAGCCAGGAAATCCTTCAGGGAAAGTATGGGAAAAAATATTTTACTCTGATGTCTACTGCAATCACTGAATCATGATTATGTAAGAGATCTAGAATCAATTACAGAACAAACTTCCCAACCCCCCCAAAAAAAACATAAGAATGAGGATTTCTGAGGAGATTCTCACATAAATCGCTGTGCTGCTCTTTGTGAATTCATTTCACCTTATATAAGTAAATCAACAATAGGATGGTAATGGAAGTCTTTATGGAGTCTCTTTCTCCCTCTCCCTCCCTCTCTCTCCCTCCACCCCTCTCTTTCACTGTTATGATGAGGAGAAAAGTATCATTCTAAGAACATAGAACTTTAGAACTAAAAGTTCCTTCCTTATGTCTCTATTAAGGAAGAAAATATATTGTCCTCGCATTTTTCCATCTTTCGTCTTTTTAACTATCTCCCCTATAACAGGAATGTCATCAATCAATAGACAAATACTTCAAACAATTTTGAAGTTTTAGAAAAATATATACACAGTAGAATTAAAAGTGTAGAGCTATCCAAATTTCTTGAGTTTGTTAAATAGTTCATATAGTGGAAGAAGAAGGAAACAGTTCCAATTGATCCTGAGCACTATTAAAATGAACACATACTGTAAGAAAATTCTGTAAATTTTTGGTATTCCAGAGCAGATTTCAGAATGATCTAAATTCAAAAATCAACATGTGCTGCTAAACGATAGTAACTACAGCCTACATGATGAATTCAAGCTCTCAAAATCCAATTACCAAAGCAAAGTAAAGCAAAGTTCTGTGGAGGTTAGAAAGGGTAGGTTAATTAAGGTATAAAAACACAGATGGACAGAAAGACTAATTTATAGTATTCTACAGTACAATTGATTATACTATTTCAGGGTTTATTGTATATTTCAAGGATAGCTAAAAGAGGGCTTTTAATATATGAGTGCAAGGAATGATAAAACTTTGAGGTGTGAATATGCTAATTACTTTGGTTGACCAGTGCACATTATATATATGCCAAAGTACCTCACCATGCTCCATAAATATGTACATTTATTCTGTATCATTTACAACTTTAGTAAGATGAGGGGAAATTTTTTCTTCATTTAGAAATCCCCCTGGAATCCTAGCCACTCCAGACTTAGAATTATGAAGGTCTGGGAACACTGAGTAATTCCTTGATAGTTCTTTGCAAGCCTCTCAGATGAGCTGAAAGCTCATTATGCGGAGGGTGAGAAAGGCTCTCCTGCTCAACAAAAGCTGGGAGGTATTTCAGGAGTGTTGGTGGATTGGCTTATGATGAATCATGCACCATGACAAGCAGAGAATCCTACTTTGGCTATGTGCAAAGTGAGTCAACTTTGTGCACTTTACTTCACCTAGATGCAAGGTCATTTACTAAGGATGGAGAGGGATATTCAGGGTTGTGGTGGCAATACTCATATGGATAACAAACCCATATGAGGAAGAGTTTTGGTCTCTCTACTTCCATTTCTCCATAGGTATTGAATTTTTTCTTAAAAATAGTTACATAAATGATTTATTTATTAGTACAACTCTTTTAAGTGCAATATAGCCAAAATATATTATGTGGACTAGTTGATGGGTGGAGTGAACTTCATAACATCATTTCACTGTGAACATATATTTAAATTTTAAAGGCCATAGACAGCAATTAATTTTTGGAATTTATAATCAGAGGAATTTTCCAAATACGTAGTGCTGAAGAACGTGGGTGTTTGCAGAAGGTAAATATATAGTTGAATTTACCAGATATTAACTCCATGAACTTGGATAGGATAATGTCAAGAAGGTAAATAAGCTCCAGGATGAAGGCTCAAGCCTTTTGCCTACCTGACAAAAATAATGACATTAATATAAAAATTATGATAATAGTAACAACTACTTCATAGGATTAAATAAACAAATTAGGAAATACTAAGAACATGTAAAAGCAATTAAAGTAGATATTTAGATTATTATTATAATCATAATTTTCTGTGTTTGAAACTGATTATCAGTAAATTGAAGATTGTTAGTTAATTGATGTTATTTTTCCTCTAATAACACTACCAATAGTGAAATAATTTAGACAGCTGTTATCGTAAGTGAAAACACTCTTGATGTTCTGTTTAATGCTAGCAAAATATATGCTAATGACTCTAAAATATCATATGGATACAAAGCCTCCAAAATACTTTTTAGGGGAAAAAGAATGAAAATATTTGTTGAAGACATATCCTCTGTCATTTTCAGTGACCCAAACAAAGGATCATAAGGGCAGTTGACATGAGTTCAATAAGGGTATACAATGATGATAGACAAAGAAGATATAATCTCCACTAGGCAAAAGATCACTGAGGTCTGTATCCTACAACCTGTATAACTTGCTATATGGCCTTCAATCGCTCTGGAAATTTATTTACCACATGTATAAAATAAACCGGAATAAATCCTTTTATAAAGTCTTTGTTTTTGCAAGTCTTATTTTTAGGCTTTTGAGCAGTTACTGGAAACTAGTATTTCTAGCTTTCTTTTAAAGCTGTGATGAACAGACTGCTGCTATTAATTAAAGATAAAGGATTTAGGAGTTTAAAGGGGGATTGGAATGTCAAATAAGCCCTTGGCTTGCTCATGAAATATGGTATGCTCTTTAGCAACCATTGTTTATGCATTGTTACCTCTTGATTATTTCTCTTCTCTACAAAAAGATGTCATAGATTTTTAAAGGGCCTAGAACATATAATGTAAGAGAGTTTCTGAATAGTGACCAAGTGACTACTATTCAGATAATATTGATGAAGAGAAGATCCCTGAGAATTGTGGACTATACCATTTAAACCAAGGGTTTTAAAAGCAAGTAGCACAATAATAATCTTGATGAACAGGTGCATCCATTCCTTATCTGTGACATCAAGAATTTAGGGACTCAGAAACTCTTTACACAATGCTCCTATTTACTATGATATTTTCTAGCCTTAGTGTGTAAAATTAAGCATATGACAAGTCAATATATAAATTCCTTGGCAACATAACATATAAATGAATCCCAATAATTTTTAAACAATTCTATTGCATTTTTGATAGGGTTCAAATTTTTTTGCTATGATTTGCCTACATTGTCTTGATTTTGCTTCAAAACTTGCAATATTGTACCAAGGTATTTTAACTGTTTGTGAACAAGATTGGATGATAAAATTATATTTTGTGGTACAGATAAAAGTTTCTGTAATGCCCTTTATAGGATATAGTTGGAAAATTAGAAAACATTACCTATATAATTGTGATATGAATTGAATGCCTTCATGACATGTTCCCCAACAATTCTGGTCGTTGGCAGCTCTGCTAGGAAAGTCCTACAGACCAGGAGGAAAGCTCCTGTTCACTTTCTTGGTCAGCCTTCCCCTTTGCTTTCTTTGTAAATCAATCTATTCTCAAGGTAAGATGTCTATAGAGCAGTTTCAAACAACTCATCATGTGCTAAACTGGTTTCTCATGTAAGAAAGGAAGGTTCCTGAAGCTTATTTCTAAGAGAGCAATCACTAACCAACCACGTGGACAGGAATAGCAGCCCACACCTGGCTTCTTTCTAAATGAAGTCAAACAAAAGTAGCCAAAACTTGAACATAAAAATTTGTCATGTGCTATGTAACTTCTCTAAAGAGTTATCCTGTCTTCTTAAAATATGAGTCATGGTTCCACAATAACATTTCTACATGTGACTTAATTTGAGCACAGGACAAATTATGTTTGTCAATATTTCACAACAGGCTCAATATCACCTAACAAATCTGTTTCTTCCAAACAAAACCACTAAATTCTGCCTTAGATTCTGTGTGATAAATCTCTCTTTCCATCACCTCCTCTCCTGTCTGAGATTCACATGCAGATATCAGCAAAAGGAACTATGTAACAAAAAAGCAGAGACCTGTTTTCATGCAGAATGCAGACTACCCTGTCCTTGTGAAATATGTTAGGGCAGTCATCATCTGGAGATTTGGACAACTGACCTCTTTTCTACTGATTGCCCAGAGAAAAAAATATATCCTGATGTATAGTTGAAATAACTTCTACTGATGTGTGTCAACTTCTGGAACACTACAAATTTGGAGCATTCCAACTGAGAAGAAAAACAAAAGTAACAGGTTATATCTATGGGGAGAACAAAACAAGGGTCAATAAAAGTTATTTACAAGAGCACTGGTGATGTCCACTACAGTAATGCTTATTCTGAACTAAAAATGTTGAAATAAACTTTTGATATTTTTATTTGCTGTATACTTTAAGGTAAAGGTTTTTGTTTTATTTATAATGTGTTTCAATTTTTTCCAAAATTATTTTATATATAAAATCACTACATGTAGTACAATGATCAGCAGATCTACTAATCGATCACAGTAAAGATCAGAATTTGAAAAGGAAATATCAAAAATATTGAACCAAAGAGAAAAGGGAAGTGAGTGAGAATCAGTCAAGTAATAGTCACCAAATCAACATCAGGCATTTGAGCTGAAATAACTGCACTACTCCACTACTTTGCTTCATTTATTTGGTTCCCCTACCTGGAAAGGAATTGTTTCAAAGTAGATTATTTATTAGTCATTTGAATGAAATAGAGAATATTATTTTATCAAAATGAAATTCTTATTATAAAATCATCATGCACATGTCTCTCATTCTGGCATCTTTGTAAAACCACTTTTAAAAATTGATCAGATGATTTTCCTTCTCTTAATCAAATGTTTTATTTATCTTATAAAAGCAGTGATTGAATGCCTCTTGGTAATCAACAAAGGAAAAGGTTTTATGCATCAGCATATCAACTATTAATCAGCAAAAATATAAATCTCTAAGAATCTGCTCAACAGTTAGCATGTTAGGAACATGCCAAGTAATATAAAATATATCATTCTCAGTCACATGCTATCTACATAGTAGCAGAGAACTGCAAAATGAGTTTTAAAAGTATACCTACTTCTAGAAAGCGTGTGCAATACGTCCAAATGATGGCTCTGGGTGTCACAAAGTGCCTTGTTTAACTTTAAACACTGTGAAAGAGTCATGCATGGAGTTGGAAGGAGAGGAACTGTGCACTAAAGTGGGGCTTCTAATATATTTTGCAGAGTTGCCTTCTACCTGCCAGTTCATGTTCAGTTTGATTCAGCCTTTTCACATACTCTTGTACTGTGCAGTAGTGTTTCTGTGTGTAAATGCTATGCACTGATGATACACAAAAATATGAAGTGTACCGGATAATGCCTCATACCAATCAGATGATCAGATGTCCATTTGTTATTGTGTTTGTTAACAACCCTTAGTGTTATAAATTCCACTAAAAACTGACCAAAAAAATAAAAAAGTATACCTAGACAAGCAGGGTTTTGTGCCTGGGATTCTAGAACTGGGAAGTCTGAGGCAGGAGGACTGAATATTCAAGGCCATCCTTATTTACATATAATGACGTTGGCTGAAAAATAAGCAAACAACAGTCAGAAGGATGCCTGGGTGATAGTGTATACTTGCATTTTAGATAAAGCATAGAGAAATAATGTCATATATGACTATCACTCATACTAAAATGAAACACATTACTGGTTTAGTTTTAGGGATACTTAAATTTCATTCAGAATGTATTTATTGCAATCCAAAATAAATGGGTTATAACATCACAATTAGAAAATCTTACTTCCAAAGTTTCTTTAAATTCTAGACAGGGAACAGCTGCTCATGCTGTTTGGAGTTTGCAACAGATGTAGGTCTGAAAATGTCTTAAGATATAGCCAAAGGATTCCATGCCAACACACAGCTTATTTTCAATTGCTAATATAGATTTGAAGAAATTGCCCTGGCATTGTAAGATTATCACAGCTCATGATTACATAGAACGAGGTAGTCCAGAAATAAGTTTAATAAGTTGCATTTTCTAGGTAAGCAATGGTAGAGCTTAACATTTGATGACAGTCAGTATATTTAATAGAATGATCCCCGAGAATGAGAAAAATCCATAATATTTCTCTGTCTTGTCAAACACTTCCAGAATCTAACTGATATTCCCTTGGATATTTTTTTGACTCATCTATAATACATGACAGTACAAGAAATCATGGTTGTAACAGCAACAACAAAAGAAAAAAAATCTTGTTGTTGGCCTATTGAGAGGAAACTGTCATTTCCAAAACTGCTCTACAGTTTAACTACACATTGACAAGGAGCACATTTTTAATGAATCTTTGTGAAAGGTGAACAACACACTTGTTTAAAAACAGAAATACTATAACAGCAGTAGTTATAGGGTACTGAACAAAACAGCATGATTGGTTTTAGAGCAACCTCTACTTACTAATTCTTCACTTTAATCTGGGGAAAGACGATTGCTCCTTTCTGGATAATCCTTAGGAATAAAGTGGCTCAATTTAAGCTCAAGGGAGAATTTGTATTGATTCTTTCACTATCTTCCTGAAAGATCTTCATTCACCCTTATTTCCCCAGGACAGCAGGTATCTGTGACCAAGTGGTAATCTCTGATTCCTCTCAGTCCACAAAGTTAGAGCTGTCAGTTTTACATAATGAATATTAATTTCATTGCTCCTTTTACTCATTTTTAAAGTAGAATCACTTCTGCATGGAATCCAGTGAGGATGTATGGGGGGTGCAGATAGGGGAGGGGGTCTAAATATGATTAAGAGGTATTGTATGAAATGCACAAAAATTCAATAAAATATATGTTAAAAAATAAAGTATAATCACTTAACACATTCTAATATCCTTTGATTCCTCACTGAGCAGATGTCCAAATTCTTCACTAGCAAGAAGACTAGGACACAAAGCTTTTAAGAGTATTAGTCATACTTCATTCTTAACCATGACATTACAAGCCAAGTTTTAAGGACAATGTTTATAAAATTGTCAAAGAGAATGTCATTTCAATTATAATAGTGAAATACATTGGTTTTCGTGAGAGTCCATGTGAGAAGGAAACATAAAGAACCCACAATTCTTCTGCTCATGTTAGAAGATCTCTGAAGTGACAGAGCCACAGATGGATAACTTATTTGGGGCAAAATCAACTATAAAAACCTATGTCAGCCTCTTCTTTCTTTACTGAAACAAAAATGAATTCCACGGAAGCCTGGTTAAATGTCCAAGGTCGCACAGCTAGTAGTTTGAAGTGTTTGCTAAAAGTTTTCATTTGGGTCACAGATCCCTTTCTAATGTATGATCTTTGGAATAGACCATCATTCTCAAAAGTAAAGTAGATATAATCATATTCAAAGTTGTGTAATGATGAGTTTTATTTATTTTATTTTATTTTTATTTTTTTGGTTATTTTGAAACTGGGTCTCCCTGTAGCCCTAGCTGGCCTGGATTCACTATGGAGACCAGGCTGGCCTAGAACTCACAGAGATCCGCCTGCCTCTGCCTCCCGAGTGCTGAGATTAAAGGTGTGCACCAACACGCCCGGCGAGTTTTATTTTTTAATGTAGAAAATAAACTTGATTGTCATTCAGGACGAGAGGCAGGGCAGAGTAATATAAAGGGGGAATCTCCAGTCTAAGGTCTTGCATTTTTGTGTTTAAAAAGATGGAGAAGGATCAATATACAAGATTAATGTTGCCTTCTCACTTCTAAATAACCTTGTCAATCACAACATAACTCATGGGACTAAGAAATTAACTATTTCCAGTATAAATTGAACAAGTTCCCACTGGGAGTCTGAGAAATGGGGCATTAACTCAGAAACAAATATTTTTGAACAGAAAATGAGTGTACAGGACTATTTGGGGGGGTAAAATAACTATCATAACAGTTGTACTCTTCTGTGTTATTATAATCCTATCTTTTAAAGATGACTGTCATTTTCTGGCATTCTAGATGTAATTTTACATTTTCAGCTTTTAATATAGCACTTAGCACTACACTACCATCCAATTAGCTAAATACATATATATGTGTGTATATGTATACATATATATATATATGATTTAAAGTTTAATGGTGATGAAGAAACCCTCCCCTTTCAAAAATTTTATTTCAATTAGTGAATTTTGGTAATGTTTGTACTATGTTACTTCTCACATAAAGAAACTGTGGAGAAATCCATTAGCTCCCTAGACCAGATAATATTACAACCCAGACCACAATATCTTACTGATAACTGGCCCAAATATGCAGGCAGGGACCCTGGAAATGAATCATAACATAGCCTATAGTATGTGTCTGGTTATCAAACACGGGAAGAAAACGTCTCTAAGTAGATTATAGAGTCAATTTCATCTAAGCACAAACAACCTCTGCCTTGAGCGAAAGGAATGAAAAGGGGAGAGGAACAATGGTTTATACTGAAGGAGAAGCCTCTGTAAATTACAAAGTAAACAAAGTGACAAAGCACAGCCCTTCTGAATTATTTATGTAATAAGAAAATAGAGACTTGTATTTAAAAAGCTTTCTCTTTATACTTTACTTTTATAAGAAATCTTGACTGTATCTATTTTAATTTTTAATTTGCCCTCATATTTACCTTGTGGCAGGTGTGATATATGTGACTTCCAAAAAAGGCATCATGTTCAACAACACAAAATAACAGGAAATAAATTCTACCTGGATGAAAACCTATACTATAATCTGAAATGAATGTATGGGCAGATGTGTGCATATTCAGTTTCACTGGAAGTTTTGTCTGTAAAAAGCCTTTCAGAAAGACAAGTTTGGAGGAGGGGAAGTAATCACAGTGGCTTCTGTCTGCAGAACCAGCAAATTCCCAGAGGAGGCACTCTTGTATTACTGGTTACATCTGGATCTACTCTGCTTGTCTGAGGCTGGGGAAATGGTCATACACAGGACTCTAATCACATGCCTTTTTACCTTGTCCTTGACTCCCCTTTACCACCCTGGCAAGGAGCATCTGACTCCTTCATCCAAAGAAGAAGCTCTTCCATTGAAGTCCCTTTGCAATACTAGTTACTTAAGAAGTTACTGGAATTCCTAATTTAAGCTAAGGCTTTGAAGCCTTCCAATCAAGTAAAAACGTTTTGGGTTTTTTTGTTTTTTTTTTTTTTTTTTTTTTTTTGAGACTAAGAGAGAGTGCTGTGATATGATACAAGCTGCTAAAGCAATAGATGTAAAACCATATAAAATCCAGGAAGAGTGGAATCACTCAGCAGTAAACATGTACAACAGAGAACAATTTATGGATTTAGTATATTATAAAGCATTTTTGAAAAATTTGGCAAAGTATTTAACTTGCCACATGAGTGTATTCATTTCTTTCTATCTAAATACAGTCAGACAAATTTATACCAGCTCTGCCATTAAAAAAAAAAAAAAAAAAGCCAAGATGCTGAATAATAGGAATGCTGGCAAAGAAATGACGTCTAGAAGAGACAGTGGTTTGATTTTGATTTTTCAGACCAAACAAGATTGAACAGTGGCCAACCAAATGTGCTCTCCGCCCTCTCTTCCTCATTGGACACTAAAATCCAGAGTGAATTCAAGGGTAAATTGCAGTAATATAAATGCCTTACAAGTATCCTTTTACATGAAAGGGAAGAGCTCTCTGCTATTGAATCAATAAAAGTAGACTTAAGAAGAGTTGTGAATCTGTCAACTGATTGTTAACACAATTCTAATGACCTACTGCAGTCCTTAATTACAATAATATCTTACACAATAAGTGCACAATGCCCTTTCGTTAACACTGCAAACCTTAACAGCTTTTAGAGGGTGAAGGGCTGTGCTGCTTGCTTTATTTTTCTTTCCACACACAGACTTTTAGCAAGCTTTACCAGATGAAGCTATTAACATTAAATGTTGCCTCATTGCTTCTCCCAAGACACTAGATATTAAACAGCAACACACAAGCAAGACTTCTACAAAGTTGTCAGCCTGTGTCTGTGCTAACATGATAGTCATTTTACTTTATGCTTTTCAAAATAGCCAGGAAAAGGAAGAAAACATTCTTAATGAATTTCTCTTACACAGAACAACAAGAAAACAACTTTTATTAACATAATGTCTAGCTATTTCTTTAAAACAGAAGTCATTTTGCTGAGTTTCTGGATGTTTCCAATACAAGTACTTTCTTTCTAGAGCTCTCTTTTCCCCATAACAACTTATCTTTATATCTTTATAAAGATATTCTTTAAACTCTTAAAAACAACTTAGATATTGTTGGCAGGGAAAGTACACAAACTTTCCTTTAGCAAAGGTTGCTAGTGTTCCTGAACTTTTAAATAATATACCTAGTTCTTTAAAAATACACATTTTTCTGTCCTTGATTTGCTTTAAAAACGGATATTGTTAATTTAAAATGAAAGTATATTATTTACTGATCATCTACTTTTGTATAAAACACATGCTGGTTATAAACATTGTGAAGGGAAAGTTTTACTTTTATAGATATAGCATTTGATACATGACCTAATAAAGACAAAATATTTATTGCTAAATAAACGGTGTTTTACAAATATTCATGATTCAGTGTGCAGACTTCCACAGTCTTGAGATGCTCAACATTTGATGTATCTTTTCAACACCTGACCATTTTTCAGTGCTGGGCAAACTAATTACTACTCTCTACTCACCTGAACTATGACATCTAAGAAATCCGTAGGGTTAATGATCTAAAACGTCAAAGCATTCAGGTCAAAGGTCCTTCTGTATTAATCCAGGCTGGAAAGGTGAATACCAGCAACTAGCAGTGTGCCATGGGAACCCACGAAGTCCAGCATTCATTCCAGGGAAGCAAGGTGCCCGTTTCCCAGAGCACACCTAACATACAACCAGCAGAGGGGAAGCCGGAAGCAGAGCAGAGGCAAGCCCTGCAGATGCACCCGATCCGCGGAATACTAATTACAAAGAAACGCGAAGCAACCTTAAGTAAGGTGTACATTCAGTCAAGGCGAAAGTGGTCTAAAGCAGATGGTTCAAAGGACTCTTGCAATACAGGCGCACAGCTTCTTCCAGCCTGACACCTCTGCAGAAGTCAATGATACAGAGTTGTGCCCCAATCATTCCGAGGTCAGGGGAGGGGCCCGCTAGGTTCCTCTCTGACAACCGCGGTGCTGACCGCTGCTGTTTACAGCTGCATCTGGACAGACCTGGGATTGGCTCTCACCCTGAACTACTTTCTTGCTCCGCACCTGGAGTCTGTCAACACAACACCGCTTTCCCTGCTGAGCGCGCAAGAGCTCAGTCCCCACTACTGTCCTGCGGTGCAGAACCACGTCTCCCGACTGCACGCAGTAACTTGGGAACCTGGAGGGAAACTCCGCAAGGTTCCCCCCGCCCGCTCTCTGCGCACTGATCAGTCCTGCTTCTCCAGCCGCGCAGCAAGGGCGCGCACCTGCCCAGGCGCGCCTTCCCCAGCCCCTAGCACCACACATTCACTCACCTGGAGCCTCGCTGCCCTGTCGGGGGCGTCAAGCGCCTGCCACCCTGGCGTTCACTTCCAAAAGGATGCGCGCTTGGCGGCGGGGCGCCCGCGGGCGCTGGAGGATCCAGTGCGCGCAGCTGAGCGAGCCGGGCAAAAGAGGCACCGGATCCACACCTGCTGGGCCCGGCCGGCGCCGGCTCTTCCTCCAATCACAGCGCACTCTGCCGGGTCCGGGAACCCTGCGGAGCCTCCAACATCAGGATCCCGCTCCTTGGGCAGACTAGAAGGAGCATCATCACCCCCCACCCTAGACCTTCTTTCAAGATCGTCTCCCGCAATAGGTCCGGAGTCTGCGGGAGCGCGCGTCCTGAAAGGGCAGAGAGGGCGAGAGCGGGTGACAAGGAGAGGGCGCACTAGAGGGTGATGCTGATCCCGGCGGTTGCCCACTGATAGATCTGTGCCTGGCGGAGCTCAGGGGACTTCGAGACCTCCTGGAGACCCGGGGAAGGTTTATTGGTTAAGATCGCCAAAAGGGAACCGATCAGCCCCGCAGGCGCGCTCACATATCCACACCCGCGCACCCTCCTCCACCTCCCCGCTGACAGATCTGTGCAGATGGATTCCTTCGTAGGGAAACCAAGAGGGTTGAAAGTAGGAGGGGCTGAAGCCCGTCTGTCTTTCTCTCTCTCTCCCCTCGAAGTGTCTGCATCTGAAAACATGAAGGTGGGAGAGAGTATTGAGGATTTTTTTTTTCAAGCCCTCCCCTCCTCTCAGCCTGTCGTGGAAGCCGTTGATCAATCGAGCTCCTGAGGCATGAAGGCAAAGTCATAAAACTAATCAGAACTTACAGTTTTCTTGCTTGATAGTTTTGCCCTTTTATTCTCCTCGGACTGCCCTAGTTCTACTTTCTTTACTTGCCGAAAATTTCCTCCCCTGCTGGGTCTCTAATGCAAAACTTCCGAGGTGTGTGATTTACTCGCTGGGTGGAACCAAGGACCATCCTGAGGCGGGAAGGAAAGGAGAGTAGCCAGGCTCTTATTCACAGTGCGCCATGAAGCCTGCTTTGTTTTCCTCTGCTCCAGTGTTTGGGTGTTTGATTTAACCTGATGACTCCGTGTTCTGTCAGAGGGTTGAGAGAAGTGAACAGCAGGTCACTGCCAAGTTCATGCCTTTTTATTTTTTCCATTCTACCTCTGGAACTTGCCCCTCTCCTCCTACCGACTCATCTTTCGCCTGTGTTCGTTGGATATTGGCGATAAAACTGTAGACTTGTCCGCGTCAGTGTCTCCGATTTCTTGTTCAGCCAGGCACACTAGCTCTTTGCTCAATCCAGCCTGTCCTGACCCTGTTAGTTTGCATCCCCCGCCTCCCCCGCCCCAATCTTCCCAGTGTTTAAGCAGAATTGTATAGCACTCCAGAGACCGATGTAGGAGGATAATGAAGTCAAGGCTAGTCTGGGCTATACAAAGAGATCTTGTCTCAAAATAAGAAAAGAAGCCTAAACAATAAATAAATACATAACAGATAAATCAGAATTCTCGGCTAATAATTCCAACAGCAGATCCTCTAAACTCCTGGTAAATTCCAGCTACAATCCTTACTTGCTATTACTTCATTATAAATAACATTGCCTAACCCACAACTTCCTCAGTCCTAGTCTACTTGGTGGTACCCCCATGATGTGTTTCACCTCAATTGTGATCGATCACCAAAACTCAAGAGGTTTTGAAAAAAAAAGCAAAACAAAACCCAAAAAACTTTATTTATTCTCAGATCTCACCGTGGGTTTCTGAACACTGTGCTTCTCTGTCCAGGAAGACTTCATTCTCTGGTACCCAGTTCTTACACCTTCCTTAGCTTTGTGCATGGTCTCTTTCAAAGGTTACATCCTTCATTTTTCTGGCTCCTCTCATACAACCTGGAATGCTACATTCTCTGCTAACCTTAAATATACTGTTTTGCATAATAAACTGACTTCTGGGATGATAACTTTTCTTTTAATCAATCTGTGCTAAGTCACAGGAGGGTAAAGACAAAGATTCCATCTGAACAGGATATGAAAGGTGTTTGGTCCTGAAATAAATGTCTTTGTAATAAATAAGTAAATGTTTGTATCCCATTTGCGGTTTAACTATGAGCATACCAGACTGACTGTAAATTGTTCACTGCCTATCAGGATCATTCCAGTGAAAAAAGTATCATTGTGACTGAAAATCACTGTAGTCAGGCACAAAATTGACTTTTTAATTTTCTTTTAAATTCATTTGTTAGAGGCAAAGTCTCAGTAGCTCAGGCTAGCCTGGTCTCAGACTTCAAACTGCAAATGTAGCTACCTCCTATTAACCGGAGGGCATCATATAAAATAAAAACTTTGAAACTTTTATAAAAATATCAAAACAAGTTGTTTTAGTGATACTTTCTAGTTTCTCACTTCTTTTTGCATCATGCCTCTACATAAAGATTAAATACAAATTCAGATTTTTATCCTAAACCAGATGTTATCATTCTATCTGTTTTCCTTTCAAGAATTTTCTAATAACAGAATGTCTTCAGCAATTATGAAAGCAGTAAAGTGTGTTCAGTCATCCACAATGCAGATCTCAGTCATCAGACTAACCAGCAGCTGTTCCCCTAGCTGCTCATTCTCAAGGAAGGTCTAGGTTCCTTTTGACAAAAAGAGAAAAATGTAAGGACTGAGGATGATGCAGTCAGAAACAGAAAGATAAACTGTCATCTAGTGATACCAGGAATGGTCACTTTGCTACAAAGATTGGCTGTGACAACATACCTGACATTAACAGCTAATGGGGGAAAGACTTATTTTGAGCTCATGGCTTCAGAGGGTTTAGGTATGGTCACCATGGTCACTTATCTCCCCATTTCTCTGGGCCTATGATGAAGTAAAGCATCATGGCAGTGGGGACATATGGCAAAAGGGCTTCTTCACCTCACTGTAGAGAGCAAGCAACAAGGGGCAATAACAGGAAGCAGCCAGGGTAATATGAAGCCCCAAGGGCAAAACCCCAGTGACTTATTTTCTCCAATCAGCCTACATTTCCCATCATTATTTCCCAATGATCTGATCAAATTTTGAATACATCAATGAAATAAGCAATTTACTATCTCAGGGCCCTGGTGGTTTAATTGTCTCCAAAATATCATCTCACATGTACCCAGAAGTATACTTTAATAACCTCCTAGGTATTTCTGAGTCCAATCAAATGGGCACTCAAGATTAAATATCCTGGTCCTTCTCTCAGTAGATGGCATTAAGCAGATATAGGGTGATGAGCATTAGGTTTTCTGAAAATCTGGGGGAAAATTATTTATACATAGTAGCCAGGGAGAAAGTTTGCAAAAGGAAAGGAATGTGTGTATATGAGAAATGAATTATTGCAGAAAGCTATGCAAACAGAAATGGCTCATGTAGTGACTTCTATGTCCTAGACTCTCATGACCTTTTTGTTCTTAGAAGACATTTACACTTATTCCTGGGAAGGAGCCATACTTTAAGGCCAAAAATAAAAGAATAATTCTCAGGTTTGAGCTATAGTCAAGTCAGGACAAACACATGTTTATTAGCTTGTTCCTCCTCTCCTTTCTTTGTGGCTTCTCATTGATAGAAAGCTAGGTTTTTTGATAAGCACAAACAAAATTACTTTTAGTAGATGAATCTGAAAGTTCTACCAGTAACCTGGTATGCTTGCATCTCAAACACAACAACGTACTTTTTATGATTTTAAAATTCAGTTTATTGTGTTTCTATTCACACACACACACATACATACACACACACACGCACACACACACACACATACACCACATGCCAGCTCAACAAAGGCTTTACTTCTTCATTGTCATGTATAAGGTTATTTGATAAATGTTATGAATTTCTCATGCACTACTCAAAACAGTGCCATTTTCAGTTTATTGTCTCTGTCTTTATTACATTTTAGAAAGTCACCTCTACCAACAATTTTTCAGAGAAAAAGTAGAACTGTATCATGGTTTCTTTCAGTGTGGACAATATTTCCACAGATATTTTATCTTCTAAAGTAGATTTTACACAAGTTAGAAGCTTGGATGAGATGACTGATTAGATTCAATTCACATGTAGTTTATCTTGATTTTTCTCTAAAGCCAAAATTATTGGTCTTTTAGATGGCTCAAGTGGGTAAAAATGCTGTCCTTAAAGCCTGACAACCTAAGGTGAATCCACAGACCTCACATTGCAGAAGGAGAGGACTATTCCAAGTTGCCCTTTGACCTCTGCATGCATACAACAGCATGTCCACCTGGGTTTTCAAGGAATACACTCCTCCCAGAAACATGTAGACAAATCCCAAAGAAATGAAGTGGAAATGAAATGGGAAACTGAGGTGAAGAATCCACTTGGCTTTAGGTTCTGAAAATGAAACTGTCCCTGTTATTCCAGTCTCCTCTATACATCCATGGCTCTCTCTCTCTCCAGGCTTGAAAATATCTGTATTGTGGAGGGTCACTGGTTAACATTTCAAGGTAGAAATTTAATTTTCTGCTGCAACATGTCAAATTTTTCAAGATTTTCTTTCTGAGGAACAAACTCAAACAGATAAACATTTGATTTGGATTCAGTATCAAATGCCAAGGCAAGAAAACACTTATTTAAATAGCATATGATACTACTGATGTGCAATTGTATCTCTGGATTCAGAATAGTTGGAACATAAATTACTTTTTAAAAAGCAACTCAAATAAAAACATTGTCAGAAATAAAGCAGCTAGGCCTGTGCTGTCTCTTGAATTATAGCTGTTCTATAAAAGCCTTCTAAAACCTTTGAGAGAAAAGCAATAATGCAAATTTCCACTGCACATTGCTCTATCTATCACTTTGTGATAACTTATAGGACCTTTTGAAAAAAGTAGAGTTTTAACAGTAATAAAACTGAGTTCAAAAATATTTATGAAGTGTATGCTGTGTAGCAGGTTTAATGGCAGAAGTAGCAGGAGGTACAAAGAAAAAAGTCCAAGACCCTAGAGAAGCATTCACACATGCAAAACTGTGTAAAGGGTAGCGATAAAGCAGCAGTCTTGAGAACAGCAAGCACTGAGGTGCAGCGTTCAAAGAAGGAAAAGATACATGCTATTTGGAGAGTTCTAATAGATGAACCAATCTGACATTTCATATGGGCCTTGATGCATGAGTAGAATAGAGACAGAAAACAGAATGAAATCAGAGCAATAGTTGGAGAATTTAAATCTCCAAGAAGAAAAATAAAGATTTAATTACATAAAAAGAGACTCTCATGCACAATTCTCATAAAAGGAAATTCCCATGCTCCCCAAATCTGCACGTGTTCTGCTTGTATGGGGCAAGTTTCTTACTCTGGTGCAAAGCTGGGGCCTTTGCCCTCTCAGTAGCACTCTCTTCACTGCCCTCTGCATGCAGATCGAGAGAGATGACTTGCTCTGGGTTCTGCAAGTTTTATAGCTGGTACCACTCAATTATATTTAGTGCTCACTGAACACACATAAAATGTGCATGCAGGAATGACCCTACTTCCAGCAGCTGCATGAAACCAGGAGTGTAAGTCCCTGGCATATGTGACTTTGGGGTCTAAGCTCATATTCAAAAAGAAAATCCAGACACAAGAATCTTAAGCTACACACCTTAGGAGGAAGGCTTTGATGAAATGAGACAGTTTCTTCAAAGGTGAAATTTTATGGAGGTAAGCATGCTTAATAAAATATTGAAATATCACGGTCCTGGAAGGTACTTAGGGAGAGGAGCAGTAGTCTTTTATGTACTTGAATCACTTGATGCAAAAAGGTGAATTCTGAAGTAACCATTATTTCAGTGAATTGCCAGTGTTTCCACTTTCTACTTTTAGAACTAACTGATTCCGAGGAATGTAAAAAGCACTTCTTCCTATACCGTACCAATCCAGCAAAGTGTTCACACTAAACTCAGAATTAAGTGAGTGTACCTCCTGATAAAAGGTGCAGATGGATACCATATATTAGGAACACCACAAACAAATAGATCTTATTAATATTTGTGTTCTTACAAGAATAAGTGTAGATGAACATGAGTGATTACTATGTTGTATTTATTACTTAGGGCTTTTCACATTCAATGCTGAAAATGTGTTATTGTATAATGCAAATGTTTCTTTAGAAATATGATTGTGGATACAAACAATGATCCAAAAAAGTTAAGCCTCATTAGACAACTAACTTTCCAGGGACACACAGTCACTGATGAAAATTGAGCTCAATACCTCATGTATGGAATGACCTACATACGATATATTTGAAGACACTTAAACATAATTTCTTATTTTTGTCAGTGGTGAAATTGAAATGCAGATAGTTTAGAATGATAGACTCATAATCTCATGACAAACTTCAGATATGCAAATAAGAATCAACACCAAATCCTAAAAGCCTGATTGGTCTACTTACACTATTCAAAGCAGGAATCCTACAGACCTACATATTCCAATATAATTACTTGATATTTTGCATTTCAAATACCACCAAAGACATTTGTTTTTATTTTGCAATTTTTCTAAGAATTGCAATAAGTATTTGATTGTAGCTTTTTCTTGTTTTTAATTTTATAGCTTGGCCTAGAATGAATTTATAACTATAAAAATTGAATATATTTTCATAAATAATTCTGTAGACATGACTCTCTAATTACTCCTTAAAATTTCATTTAAATACTAATTTAAATCCTCATTCTTAAAAGAATGAAAATAGAATGAATCATTTGCTCTAGAGTAAAATGCTTATATGTTGGAAGACTATAAAATAAAAAGAAGACTGTGTCATGTCATCTGGTATGCATATCACACCGATTCATAAATTCAGTTTCTTTTAGCTTGAAATATCATGGTGCTTCCACTCAGAAGTTACATAGTTAAAGCATTTGTATGTTGCTTAAGGTTTAATTATAAATTACTTTTTAGAAATTTACTAAGTACTCTTAAATATTTAATTATTTCCATATGGATTCAGATAACGAAGGTATATCTTTTGTAATTTCCTCCAAACAGCTCATTAATTAATCTTGCAAATTTTCCTAATTGAAGTTTCAGTTTCAAGTGGGCACTAAAAGGAACAAGGAAATTAATGTTTAGCAGTGTTTCAGTTTTGTTTAACCAAAGTTTGCCAACTAATAGCTCTTTTGATTACATCCAACCTTCAGGTAATTTAGGAACAATGGCTATTTGTTGCTGTTTTCTTCTTTTTTTAAAATATTGATGTGTGTTCTAATGTTTATTATTAGAATAGTAAGGACAATATTAAACTGTGAAAATATAACTGCTCCTAGACTTCATTTCCCTATTATACAAATGGACCGACTATCAAGACAATCTTTACCAGTCTTTATTGACTGGTGCGCCAATTCGGCATAGTCAGCTTCCTCCTTCATTTAGTTGTACTGCTCCTGTACCATGCGAGTTTCAAACTCTTGGCGGGTACGATAAGCAAGTACACCAATTTCAAAAGTCTAAGCCTTTGTTTTCATTGAATCATTAAAATGATAGTTCAGTCTTTCATTCCAGTCCCTGATAGCTGTAGGTAAGTGTCCATTTTCTGTCTGATTGTTTCCTTGTCATGAGAACTGAACAATGTGCTATCATTGTTCTCTATTCTCTACTCCTTTTCTTTACTTTTTGTTATGACACAAAGTTTCAATAAGATGTGTGTCTGGTCTTGAACTCAGTGTAGCCCAGGAAGTCCTCTAACTTTTGAACCTCCTGCCTGAACATCCTGAGTAGGTGGGATTATATGTCTGAGTATCAGACATGACTTTGTGTAGTTGAAACCAATGCAATCATCATTAGCTCCTGTCTGTATCACTTCGTACCTGGGAATTTTTGCCTCTATTCACTATGGCACTGTGCTGGATAGCTTCAGCTGTTAACTAGATAAACTAAGCAAGAAAGAATTTTAATTGTGGAATTTCCTCTATTGATTGACCTGAGGCCTTGTCCGTGAGTCGTTTTCTTGGTTGTTGAATGAGGTGGGAGGACTCAGCTCACTGTGGGTTTTGGCACTACTGGACAAGTAGTGTTAGATTGTATAAAATAGACTGAATGCAGTCCAGAGGAGCAAGCCAATAAGCAGCATTCCTTTGTGGTCGGTGCTCTAATTCCTGCTTCAGGCTCCTGCCTTGAATATGTGCCTGATTTCCCTCAAAGATGGACTGTCACTTGGAATTGTAGGATACAATAAACACATTCTTTCCTAAGTTGGTTTTGGTCAGATTTTTTTTTTATCACACCAATAGAAAGCAAACTAGGACAGAAGTTGGTACCAGAGTGTGGGCAAATGCTGTGAAGGACTTGATCATGTTGTTTAGGGAAGGACTGTGAAAGTATTTGAAACTTTGGTCTGGAAAAGCCATTGAGTGCTTGGAGCTTAGCGAGCTTCTCTTTGGGAACCCTGGAAGATAATGCTGAGGGAAATGGAGATGGTGGAAGCCTGGTTTGTGAAGTTTCAGAGAAAAGTTTGAAAGTCCATCAAATATTTATACAGGGCTATTTGTGTGATATTATGTATTGAGAATCTATGGTTTCTGTTTGGCTGGGGTTGATGAATCAGCTATAATTCACACAAGACCAACACCACTGAAGTGAAGCCTTTGCTTTACAGGGAATAATGATGCTGGTAGCTGGGGCTAATAAGTCAGCTGTGATTAAGAAGACAGACCAGCATCACTGAGGTAAAATCTTCTCGGGGTCAGCACACAGAAGTTGTGGTCCAGAGGGGGCTGGAGGCTGAATTTCAAACTGAAAGAAGAACAGGGTGATGTGTAAGAGTCTCTCATGTGGTACTGGTTTTGGCAGCATGTATGTTGCAGAATTAAAGGAGTCATGGAGAGACTCACATGCCATGTGAAGGCCAGTAGAGGCCTTTGGTGAAGGTGCAATCTCAATTGAAGTAGAGACCTCAACGTACTGGAGATACCAGAACTGTGGGTTGACCACCAAGGACAATGGCAGATATGGGGTGGTGCTGGTCTGAGCCTATGAGACAAACTCTGGGTGCTGTGGAGAGCAGAGCCAGAGAAGTGGAGCTGCGATGCCTTCAGAGCCAGAAGATCATGAATCCCAGATGTCCAACGCTGAGCTACAGTCCTGGATTTTTGTTTTGCTTAAGTATGCCTAGTTCTTCCCCTTTGAGATAAAGTATAACATTTATTTTATTTTACAGAAAAGTAAAATCCACAGTTAAGAGACTGTACTTTTAAAAAGAACTTGAAATTTTTTTGAGGTTTTTAAATATTTTTTAGAGTTTCACACATGAGCATTGTATTTACAATATTTCTAATCCCCCTTTAACTCTGCCCATCCCTCACTCACTTCCTTTCAATTCATGGTCTTCTTTCACTGCTATTTTTACACACACACACACACACACACACACACAGTGCACTGAGTTCATTCAGTGGTGTTCCTATGTACATGTGTTTAGGTCTGCCTACTTGAGGTTAGATCACCAGACAGGGAGCTAACTGGTTCCTGAAGAAAACATGCTCCTCTCCTCAGCATCCACTGATTGACTATAGCTCTTTATTCTGAAGTGGATTCCTGTGAAATTTCCCACCTACAGTGGCATGTCAACTGGATTTGTCATTATACAGATCCTGTTAGACTACCTTACAATGGAGTGTTCATTGGTGTAACTTCCCTATCATATCTAGAATGCACTGACTAGCATCAGTTGCTGTGTCGTTCTGGCTCTTACAATCTTTCTACCTCTTGTTCTACGATGTCCCTGAGCCTTAGATGTAGCAGTTTCATGGCAGATGTATCACTTTGGCCTGGCTACCTAATAGTCACTTATTCTCTGTGTTTGACCAGTTGTGGAACTTTGTAATAATCTCCATCTGATGCAGAAAAGAAGCTTCTTTGATGAATACTGAGAGGTACATTTTTCTATAAATTTAAGGATATGTATTTAGAATACAATAAGAAATAACATTGGTCTCACAAAGTGACAGAAGTGGGTGTTTCTCTAGAATGTATGACCTCTCTAATGATGTATATTTCCTGATGTGTTGCAGTGCTAGGTATGAATTGCCTCCTATTGAGTGGACTCCATTACAGTTAGACAGCTGTTGATTATCACAAGATAGAAGTGCCACTATTGTACCAATACAAATAATTTGCTGCATTGTTGCTCATAGACATTACAGCTGGGTAGGACCATTAATTTGTTTTCTCCCTTGACATTTTGCATAGCATATTCTGATACTTTAAGTGTTAGTCTTTGGGGATAAGGCATCCAGGTAGGTTCCAGCTTAATTGCTACAAGTCTTATGTCTCAAGTATGTTGTGTCTTCAGCAATAGGGTCTTAACCTCAAGCTCTAATGGGCAATCAAGAGCTGTGGAAATAGCCTGCATTATTCTGAGTGACTCTTGGACTACTCTGGCCTACAACTTGAAGAGAGATTTCCCTGGCCTGGCACTATGATTTTGTTATATGGCCTTAAATTAAGGTACACATATGCACTCATGTTTGAAGTGCTGAAAAATTTAAAGACTGTGGAACTTTTGAAAGTTGAACTGTGTTTTATATCAGGATATTAAAATGAGATTTTTTTTTGAGGACAGTAAATGGAAAAGTTGTGGTTTATTGGTGGTGTGTTTTTGTGTCAAGTAGCCAAGGGGTCAATTGTATTGGATAGTTTCAGCTGTCAGTTTGACATTCCTTGATAGACGGAAACTCAGTTGGGGAATTTCCTCTATGGATTGTCCTGTGGAAAAGTCTGTGAGACATTTTTTTTATTGTTGAGTGATGTAGGAGGGCCCAGCCCAGTGTGGGTGGTGCCACTTCTGGGAAGGTTGTCCTGAGCTGTATATGAATGCAGACTGAGAGCAAGCCAGAGAAGCAAGCCAGCACGCAGCTTTCTTCCTTGTTCCTGTTGTGCTGCTGTGCTTCAGTTCCTGCCTCCGTGTGCCTGGCCTGAGTACCTCCCTGATTTAGCTCAAAGATGGACTGTTGCTTGGAAGTGTAAGATGCAATAAACTCATTCCTCCCCAAGTTGTTTTTGGTCAGGTTTTTTTTTATCGTAGCAATAGAAAGCAAACTGGGAGAGGGACATATACCTTATTATATGACAATTTGAAAATGACTTTGCTGTACTATTGATGTCTTCCGGGCTTGGCTTTTTAAAAAATTTCATTGGGATCTTAGCATTTAAACATTTATTATGAAAAAAAGCAAAAAAAAAATACAAAAAACTGTCTTTATTATAGTCTCCCCTGTCCTAAAAGATGATCCAAATGTTAATCAATAGAAGATCACAAAGGATACTTCCTTTAAGAATATAATTATTCATTTATGCCAGGTATTTTCTTATATATTTAAACAAGATAACTTAGATTTCTCTGTTCTACTTATAACTGCACTATTTTGCTGTTAATTGAATTTCAGGTTAAAAACAATGAAAATTTTATAACTACTACTGAAAATTATGGGATGCACTGGTAGTTTTAACTGAACATATTAAATAACAAGAAGATATCTAATGAAGCAGTTAATGTAAAAGGAATATTTTTATATATTTTGAGGCATTAATACTTTAATTCCGAAGTAAATTACATTATATCTACTTTGTTAAATTCACAGGAATTTTTAACAAATCCTTAAGAATATCATTGATTAATATACTAGTAGTAAACAATTTAAATGCACAAACTCCTTAGATGTGCTTAAAATAGGTATGTATAAATTGAAAAGTTATTAGGCATATTAAAAATTATAATATAACAATGTTTATAAGTATTAAAATTTTGTGAAATTCTATGTCTTTGTAAACTTAAATAGGTATCTTTATATAAATAGCTTGAAGGTAATTTTATACAAATTTTTAAATAATTTTGGGAATTCTGACCTTAGTCTAGATTTTTCATCTGCATGTAGTTCTCTAAAGCATAAGAAGAATTCCATATATGTGTATGAATATGTATGTATGTATATGTGCATGCATGTGTATGTATATGAATAATAACAGTATAAGTACTGAGGATGATTTTTGTCACCTTATAAGAGAAGGAAGTCAAAATGAGATCTGTGTGTGTGTGTGTCTGTGTGTGTTTAGTGTCTCTGTCTCTTTCATTCTCTGCCTCTATTTGTATCTCTGTCTCTATCTTTGTCTCCCTGTGTTTCTGTCTGTCTCTTGGTCTCTGTTTCTGTGTGTGCCTCTGTCTCTTTGTCTCTGTTTCACACACACAGATATGCTCCACCATTTCTTATTTATATGAATAAATGTGATGACTGAAGTGAACAATATTTATCAAGAACAATGTCTTGCAAAGCAAAAGTGCCAAATTTTTCCACATAAATATCAAATAAATATTCAAATATGGTAAGATATAGTATATTCAGGAGAAAGTTAATATAAAATATTCATTTTACTAAAAAGAAAAGGTATCAGCATTTTTGTCCAACATATATAGACACAGTATGAACAAGAAAACTCCAAAGTGGCCAGCATGCGAGGAGGCAGAGCAACCTGTGTGAGAGGGCTATGTACTGAGTAAGAGCAAGGACGAGGGAAATGCAGCATTGTGATTGTTGGTTTCATTAAGTGCTAATTGGGAAAATATTTTTCTGGCAGTTTTATCAGAAAAAGAAGAGGATAAACTTTCTTTGTACCCATTTTGACAGACCTCACAAAAGAGCTCAACTGTGTGTAAGGCAACACTCTCACTTTCCCTTCAGCTGAGATCACTTATTTTACCCCTTTCAACAGGATGTCAGCCCCTTTCTGAAAAGTTATTGTCCTCAGCCAAGACCCTGGTGAAAGGCAACAGATGTTGCTAAGATTATACCAGCCCGTCCACTATCCTGTTTCATTTTTAAAGGAAGGAAAAAAAAGGGGGGGGAGTGGGAGTTGGGAAATAAGAAAGCAAACCTGGCTTTAAATCATTGCACCATTTTACACTTCAGCAAATCTGTTTGCACATGCTCTGCTGGCCTGGTAGAAAGGGCTGAGCCTTTTACATTCAGCCTGGGGTCAGTCCTAATGTGATGTTCAGTGGTCCTCGCGCCTTTCCCATGGAGCAGCTGCCTCTGATTGCCAGAACAAATTGAGGTGATTCAAGCCACCAGCAGGGCATAAGTATAACTTCCATTCACTGTGAAGGAAGGAAAAAGCTTAGAACAGACCAACTGGGGTTGCCTACAATAAACCATAGGATTAGATTTGATACACTCGATATTAAGGCAGGGGCATATTGAAAAGTAGGCCATGATGACATAAGAAACTACAAGGAAGTTGAATGAATGACAGTAAGTCGAAACAGTAATTGGGCATTTATTAAGATATACCTAATTATCACATGCCATGCAGGTTTCTGTGTCTATTGCACCTGGGGAATTATCACTGGTACGCAGTATATCACTGGCTCTTTAGATGCTCATGTGGAAGAGCTGGTTGAAGATATTTTTGAATTCAAAATAAATAGTAAACATGGATGGTATTATGCAAAATTATGCTTAAGACTGCTAGATCATATTCTGACTTAAACATAGAATTCTATAGGAAAAAAAAACCACTGTTACACACACACACACGCACACACACACACACACACACAAAGCAATAGAAGAAAATCATCCAAATGAATGGTTAATTAAACAAAAAGCAGCATAAGTTGATTTAAACTGCATTTATTTTGATTTGGAACTTTTGAGATGGTTAGACAAAGAAATTTGGGTGTACATGTGTCAATGATCTCATATTTCCTTTTAAATAAAATTTTCCCTAGCCTCTTAATTTGTATAAGAACATATGAAAATTTTCAATGAAAGATTTACATATCAGCCTATATATCTCAGTTCTGTAATTTAGCATAGGGTTACAGTTAAGAAGTTATTGTATGGGAACATGCAATCCTGAATTCTCCATCCAGAATCAGTGATGTGATTTTCACACATAGAAATTTTCCCTCAGCGTCTTTGGATTTTTATCCCCACTTGACCTGCTGGTTAACACATCCCTTATTCTTGTTAGTGAAGCTTAAGAGAGAATCTTACAAAGCATATGCTCTCTGTCAATAAGTGAATTATGCTTGAAGAATGATGTAAATGGTAAATAAAAATAATAATGAAAGCAAATGACAAATACAAACAGGAAATATAATGCACATTTTTTTTCAGTTGTCATTATCCATATAACATTTGTTTTGATCAAGTCAGTCACCTCCTTAATTAAAGGACAAAATTTGCTTTAGCAGTCAGAACTCATTGGATTTTGTGTCATGAGTGAAAACTGATCTTTAAGAAAGTATGTGTGTGTGTGTGTGTGTGTGTGTGTGTGTGTGATGTGCATATGTTCCTGTTTGTGTTTGGTGTGTGTGCATGTGGGAGTGTGAGGGGGAGTGTTTGTTTATGTGCCACACTGTGTATATGGAGGTCTAAGAATAAACTCAGGTCTTTAATCCACATCACATTGTTTAAAGTAGGGTTTCCTGTCCTTCTCTGCAGCATCTCCAGTGCTGAGTGGCCTGCAAGTTTCCAGGGATTCCCTGTCCACCTCCCATCTTGCTGTAGAAGCACTGGAATTACAGTCTTATGCTGCCATGTCAGGCTTTAATGTAGGCTCTGCGATTTGACCCAGTGTCCTCTCAGTTCCTGGCTAATGCTTTGCCCTCTAAGCCATCTCCAAAATTTTAACTTAATTCTGTAGTCACTTAAATCATGGTTGTCTCCACTGTTTCTAAGAATACGATGATCTAAATTCTTCATAACATTTAGAATTGAGAATCCTTGTGTACTTCCCTCACCCATGTATCACTCTTTGAATAATCAACAATTTAAAGATTCTGAAATTTCCCATTTACTTACAAATTTTCAACTGCTCTGTGCTGAGAAATCCTGCCCTTAATGCTTAGGCTTCACATAAGTTATTGTGATGTGAACTAGATACAAGCTGAAGTAGGTCTTCAAGAAAAAAATCGCTATAAATAATGAAGATAGGGAATGATTTTGTTCTTCGGGAGTTACTGACTCTGCTCTACCATTGCTAATAGCTCTATACCACATATAAATTCAGTGTATTGATCTGTTAAAATAGAGTCAAGAGGGTGTAGGGGCACACAGTAAAATTTACAAGGAAATTAGCGGAAGGAGAGTTCTACGTGGTTTTAAATAGGCATGGAAAATAAAGACATTTGACATAGGAAAAAATGATGTCAATGATATATTTTGAGGGTGAAAAAACAGCCTATCAATGTCATTTTGCAGTTCTTGGCAGGGAAATAAAATAAAAAGAGACTGGTTTATCAAAAAACAGTTAGCCGGTAGGTAGCAAACGACAGGAAAAGGTATTAAGTATGAAAAAGAGAGTTTTTATTTGAATAACATTCAAGGATTAGCAATTTTTAAATCTGTGTATCTCTGGGCAACAGGATGTGAATGAGAAAATGAACCCAAGGATTATTAGGCATTCATATGAGGAAGACTAGCATCTGTAGTTCCAGTACACTAGCTAGGATAGAATTGCCTTGCTATCAATCTTCATGCTTCAGGGCAGAAGCTGCTCAGCAGATGGGTCAGGAAGATATTCCCCCCATGGTATATTATTGTGAAATTAGATATATTATGGAAGCTTATTCCTCTTAGTGAAACATCTGGCCTCGGCCACCAGATAAGATCTACCCTCTGTAAATTCCAGAGTAGTAACCCTGATTTCTCATGGAGAAATTTCTTATATCAATGAAATTAATTTAATACTTGATTCTATTTAATATTTCACTCTTTGGTTCTTAAGGACTTTGTACTTTTCACAGAACATTCAAAGAACAAATGGGGAATTATTTGGAAATATTTTCCAATTCTTACTGAACTTTGTATTTATTGAATAAACAATAAAGAATGGGAAGGATGTGTCCATAATGTGTATGTGGCTAAAATTGACACCTATACATCGGGGATTGGTCTTTCACATTTCATGCAGATATGAATAGCATATATTTTTCAACCTCTTTTGAGCATGGCACAATGAATAGCACAAAGTCCCCTTTATGAAAAGTAAATTGAATCATAACGTATAATTTTCAATTTGTTTAAGAGGAAGTCTGCATCTCTCTGTTCCTCTGCCTCTCCCTTGTCCCACTGTCTAAAAGATCTTGTCTACAGCAGCCTTGGAGGGCACATGGTCTTTGTGGCAGAATCACTGATGTCGCATATCCTTGGATGGTTTTGTTGTTGAAGACCTGCTTATCTTCAGCAAAATATTAGCTGAGAGACAAATACACATCTGTGTTTTTATAATGGTTTACTGCCTTCTGGGTTCTCTGTATTATTACAGTCTGTCAACCTTAATTAATCAAAGATTCTCATTGTCAAATATGCTATTTCTTTTTTTTCTCGTTTTCCAATTTTATTTTTGTATATATTTTATTGCGTTTTTGTACACTTCTTATGATACATTTTAAATTAAACCCCCACCCTCATTCCCACCCTCCATAGTTTCCCCAAACCAGATTTCATGCATTCTGTCAAATAGGTTATGGCCTATCTGGTCAAACATTTATACCCAGATGTCCCTTGTGACAAGTTCATCCACTGGAGTCTGGTCAAGCTATCTAGAGCCACTCCCTTGAAGAAGATCAACTCTTGCTGAGCAATAATCAGTTGCCAGTAGTTCTCTGGCTATTGTTGGAACCTACTGCCTTTTTCCCTGGGTCTATGCTGGCTTTTTGATGGAGTCAGCATGGATCTTATGTGTGCTGTCACCATTGTTGCAAGTTTATATGAGTAGTTTCTCAGAGTCCTGAATGCCTCTATTTCTTCTTCATATGAATTCATAATCTCTAAACAGGGCAGGGAAGCTGGGAAAGATGGCTTAGAATTTAAGAGTACATACTACTCTTACAGAGGATCCAAGTTCATTTCTCTGCAACCAGATTGGGTGGCTTACATTAACCTGTAACTCCAGCTCCAGGAGATTCAACACCTCTGGCTCCTGCAGGCAATTGCATTCCCGTGCACATACCTACAAACATACAAGTAATTTAAAAATAAATCTCATAATATCTATACAACTATAAGAACAGAATAAGCATAGATATTCTTTAAAATAATAATACTTAAATTGTCTTAAATGAATGAAATATTAAATAATTTGTAGATATTCTTATGCACCTTTGTGCTATTCATGAATACGATTTACTGTTGCATATTAGGGTTGATTAGCCTGTAATTAACTATCCATTGTTCTGCTCTCCTGCTATGTCTTCAGACTTACATTGAAAGGTGAGGATTATGGAGACAGATTTCTTGTGTTAGGATTTTGGTTGAAGGACTTACTAACAATGTGACACTGAGTGAGTCCCTGGACCTGAGTTTCCTAATAACAAGATGGAGATAAATACAATAACTCCTCTGTCTGTCTACTGGAATGGAGATGTGTGCACCTAGTAGTTTAAAATGTCCCATTCTTTTACATGCACTCAATAAATGATATCAATTTATGATTAATATTCCAGAATTATGCTGCTACAACCAGAATTAATATTTCTATACACACCAAGTATTTCCCTTGAGATAATGTCTTTACAATGGCTAATCCATTATTATCAGCCTGGAGACATTTAAATGTAAGTTTTGAGAAGGGTATGTTGTTATATTTTCATGATATGAGAACTGCAATACATTTTTCCATCTGGTTTCACAGACAACGAATTCCAAGTATGTGAAATTTCTATTCCTTGGCAATTATCCATTTGAAAGTTAATCATTCATCACTGTCCTTTTTCTGAATGTGTTATGTTCTTCTCTAATTTTCTCAAATATATGATATGCAAAGATATTATATGGAAAATAGCAATTACACTTTGGAGCAAAGGTTTTGGTTTCCTAATTGATTTTGTTTTCTGTATGTGATTCTTAAAATCATTCTCCTATCTACCCTATTGCTACTATAGTGAGATGCCTTGATTATCATTACTAAACAATCTAGGACTCCTCTTAAGTTAAAAAGGAGTAAGATTGCAAGATCCTCTTGTTTTGTAATAGTTGTTGATTTTGGTTAATTTCTTTTTTTTAAATTACACTATCTGTATGAACAAGATGGTGTGTGTGAACTTTCTAATTTCTTAGATAAAAAACTCTGTGATTTTCATTGCCAGGATCAATTACCTGGAGTTTCTTTCTTTCTAGTAAGTCATAGCAATGCATTTTTTATAACCATCACTTTCTGTATATTAAAGCAACCACAAACATGGAGCCGAACAAGGCATGGTGGCCCATTTCTATGATTCTAGCACAGGGTCAAGAGGATCAGCAATCCAAGCTCATTTTCAGCTATAGACTGAGTTTGAATCCAGCCTGAGCTAACTGAGACTCCATTTCAAACAAAACAAAACAAAAAAAACAAAAACACAACAGCAACAACAATGAAATAAAGGGAACAAGTTTTAAGCCACAGTAATTGTTATTGAGTTCATTTTTTTCCTATTTTTACTTTTTTCACTTGTGTATGTTTTAATTTTAACTTTGACATATGCTATTTTATTTCACAAGAATGATAGCAGCTGTCTCACTTCATGAATTATGTTCTAAATAATTGTTTGTAGAAAATGAAACCTGCACCTAGGTATTTCACACTGTATTCCATGGGGAGTTACCAGGTCTTCTCAGTGATTCTCCTCAACAGAAGACCATTAGGAAAGAAACCACACTGCAAGGTGCAGTGACCCTGATGATACAGATACACACATGTAAAACTTTTAAGTATATAAGTTCAACTTACTAGTGTGCAAATTTTGGTGATACTCTCTCTTCAGGTCATGTGCCTTCAAAATTAAAAAAAAGAAATAATTGAAGAAAGAAATAAAAAAGAAATCTGTATTGCATGACTGCATATTTTTTCAAAAATTTAACAAGGGAAAAATGACTTTCCTAAAAACTAAAAAGCTATCATTCTCAAATACTTCTCAATCTAGTGCTGACTTGCTTCCTATTCCTCATCTCCCCTTTGGTCCCTGTTTTAATTGAGCTGACACAGGTCCTGCCCTGGAAGCCACCACTGCCACAGGCTCACATGAGCATCCTCCTGTGGCCTGGAACCCTCCACCTCCCTGAATTCTTGAACTAGCCCCGATTCTTAAAATCTTTCCACCTCCTCTTCTACAATGGTCTCTGAGTTGTGGGTAGGTGAGATTCCACATAGGAGTCCCATCCTACACTCTACAGTCAGTTATTCTCCAAAACTTGGCCAGTTGTGACCTTCTGTGTATATCACACTCTGCTGTATAAGAGTATGACTTACACAAGAGCACTGGATGGGCTGACTAGATTCCACTGGACACATTTACATTGAAGGACATTTCGGTACAAACACCAGAATGAATAGGACTTAGCACGTACGGCAGAGTGCATTAGGTTCAGTGGGGGGATGGGGGGAGGCATGGATGGGAGAGAAGGTCTGGATTTGACTGGGATATGTAGTATGAAATTTAAAAAGCTCAATTAAAAATATTTAAAGGGACAGAAGAAAATCAAGGGATGTGGCAATAGCCTGTGTTATTTTGGGAGTCTCTTGGACTCACCACAAACTTGAAGGGAAGTTTCTTCTGACTGGCACTGTGATTTTTGTTATATAGCTTTCATCTATATATATGCACTCATGTATATATGAGTGCACATGCATATGAAATATGTATATATATACATTTTCATAATCAGTTCTTCAATTGAGGGACATTTAGGTTGTTTACAATTCTCAGCTACTGTTAAAAGAGCAGCAACAAACATGGCTTTGCAGTTATTTCAATAGTAGGATGAGTCCTATTGGCATATGTCAAAAAGGTATAATGGGATCATGTGGTAGATTTATTTTTAGTTTATTATTAATTTTTATACTGATTTTTATAATGGTTGCACCAGTTTGCAATCCCACCAACAGCAGAACAGTGTACCTCTTTCCCCACAATCACACCAGTATTTGGTGTCATTTTTTTCTCTTGGTCTTAGCCATTCTGAGTGGGGTTGAACTCCACTGCTGAAGACAGATCATACATTGGACATAGGACTTGGAAAAATTGAGATGGAACTTATCTGAGGCCTCCTCCATAAAAACTAGCTGTCCTGGTATCAGAGGATATTAGGAAAGCTTCCAAGGGAGAAAACCAATCAGTGTTCCTACTAGCTATAAAGCCTCTTAAACAATGACTGTTCTAGCAAACTATCCCTGTTGGCACAGTAACTGGCACTTTCTTCTAGGAGGTAATCAACAACTGTGTAATTGGAATTAAGACTAGTTCAACAGGTGGGAACTCACGTGTGGTACTGTAAATATAGCCAAATACTCATGACTGGATGTTTCATAGATTCTAGAGAAAAACAATATTTGCCACATCCTGAAACCAATATAATTTCTTACTGTATTCAAAATGTGTATCCCCATATTTACAGACTAGTATACCTTGCAAAAAGAAGCTTCTTTTTGCAACAGATGGAGACTAACACAGAGTTCCACAACTGGTCAAGCAGAGAGAATAAGAGTCTATGAGATGCTTAGACCTAAATGACACACTTTCAATGCTTTCTCAATACATAAGATGAATGCATATTTCAACTCTTACTGCAGAGACTTCCTTAAGCAGCAGATAATGATTAACACAGGAACCCTATAACTGGCCAATGTCTAGAGAACAAAAGGGCTGCAGTATTCCTCCCTTACTAGGACACCAAATTTCAGCCTCCCAAAGCTCAGGGATCACTGCAGAAGAGGAGGCAGAAAGATTGTAAGAGCCATAGGAGGTTGATGACCACAAGGAAACAGATTTTTCCAGACAGCTGGTCATTTACTCATATGAACTCAGAGCAATGGTGATGGTGACAGTATGCCCAAGTCCTTTGAAAGCTCAAACCAGACAAAATCCCAGCATAGATATGGGTAAGTGGGTAAGAAATCCCTGCCCAACCTAAGGAATCTTTGCCAACTGATGGCTGCCGGAAGAGGGGTAGACAGTTTCTATCAAGGATGGGATTATTTTTAAATTGATTAGGCTCCAGCAGATGAACCTACACTGAAGGTTATGTGGGGATACAAATCAGACTCTATAGGTTGTATTGTATATATAGTGAATTGGGCAGGGGGCAGTGGGAAGGAGGTGCAGGTGATGGAGGGAATCTACATACCACCAAGTTATATTGTATGAAAATTGCAAAAATATCACTAAAAATTTTTAGAAGAGTAAGAAATGTAAAATTAAAGTATTTTAAGTACTTTATTAAATATATGATCACATCAAAAAAAAGACATGGAAGAAATTTCAAACAGTATAGAAAACAAGAAATATGTCCTTTGATAATGCATAACAAATACTGAAAAGCTTAAGTACAGCTAGCACCACCAGTCATGGATTTCATCCTGCGCTGTGTGACTATGGCAGAGTGAAGACAAGATACCTAGGGAGCTGCACCCTGTAGCCCTGAGGGACAGGTGCATCTACTTCTCATGGGAGAGACTGGGTTTTATATACTACTGGAGAATACTAAATACACACAAAAAAAGGAGCCACTGTGAAAACATCCAGTCTAATTTCAAGGTCGGTGCAAAAAATCTTAATTTTCTAAAAGGCTGACTTCTTTAATCCCCAAAAAAGGTATTACTAGTACATTCCATGCTTACACCTTCTGTCCTTAAATTTTGTGTCACTTTTCATTCACAAATGTGATCAGACCTTAAACTCTGAATTGTATATTCACCTTAGCTCTGTGATAGTACTAGGCCAAACATGCTACCTTATATTTTATCTCCTTTTGATCTTCACTGTGCCAATAGTGGCAATTCCTGTGATGAAATTCATAAAAGCTGCAATCTATGGGATATTGGAAGTCTGAAGGAAAAAAAATTCTATCCATCTCCCAAGAAGCTTCACAGGGTGACACCTTCAAATTCATCATGGTTCAAGGATTGGCTAGAGACTAGAAAGCTTAGAAAGCTGATTTATCAACATACTAGAAGCAGGAGGGGTCTCGAGTTAACCTAGCTCAAAAAGAATACTGCACACCAGTTTATCAATTTATAATGAGCAATCTAATTGGAGAGGCAACCAGACACTCACCTGCAAGCATGCCACATGGGAAGCCACACTGTAATCAGGCTGCTACTTGGTGTGCATGAACTCACAATAAGGATTGTTAGTTATGTGATTTAAAAGTATAAAGGCATCAGGCTAAAATAGGCTCATGAATGTCTAGCAAAATAGCTTGTTATTTATGAAGAGTGTGTTTCCAATTCTTATCAACTTCTCTTTCTTATTAACATTTCACTTCTCCAGATATGCTAATCAGGAGCTTTTGTTTGTTTGACTGATTGTTGCTACATATTTTACACGAAGTTCTGTCTCATCCAGGAGCTGTTGTCCTTTCTGACTACTTCACCACTTGATCCCTAATCAGTTCCTCATGTGACATGCAAGCTCCATGTAGTTCTGAAGTCTTTCTCTACCAGCCCCCAACAAAAGCACTGCCAGAATTTGAGCAGAAATGTTTCCCAGTGGTTGTGAGGAGATGGTAGATCATATCTTATATAAAAGCCCACTAATTATAGTAACTTATTTTTATATTAGAATTAGGCTGTCACATAGAAACAGCCTTTGTGACTGAGTGAGGAGCACAGGAAACGCTTTGGTGAAAAAACAGCAGAAATAGAAAAGAGAAAATATTAGCATTTAGTGAAAGACCTTATGAAAGATTGTGTTATGCTCAGAGGATACAAGAGCAAGTGGCTTTTTAGATTTGATTTGGGCAATGTGCATGAATATAAATGTCTGTTCTAACTTCAGTTTATTTCTCTGTATAGTACCATACCAAGTCGTACCCTAACACACATTAACTAATGTAAACAGCTGGGTTTATTGGCAAGGGATATGCCTGGTGCATTTTTTTTTAAATCATAGAATTCATTTGAGAACATTTTTTAATCTGCTGGTGAGGTTTACCTACTATGTGAATGCCTATGGGACTCAGTTACTTTTTCAAAAGCATGAGGGAACTTCCTTTATGTTTATGCATCATGAAGACGGCTGTTATTCAAAAACGAGCATTGTGCTGGAGATGATGCAGACATTAAAGGCTTGGACTGACAACCAAAATTTAGTATTGAATAGCACTCACGGAGTTGATTTATTTTGAATGTCTGCATTACGTTTATTGAGGGAAACATTTGTTAATAAGTATACTGGATAGCTTTAGTGTCAACTTGACACACCTGGGTTGAGGGAGTCTCAATTGGGGAATTGCCTCCATACGACTGGCCTGGGGCCATGTCTGTGGGGCATCTTCCTGATTGTTGAGTAATGTGGAAGGGCCCAGCCCACAATGGGTGGTGCAACCCCTGGGCAGGTGGGCCTGTGTTGCATAAGAAAGCAGGCTGAGCAGGGGCCAGAGGAGCAAGCCAGTAAGCAGAATTTCTCCATGGCCTGTGCTCCAGCTCCTTTCCTGAGTCCCTACCCTGGGATCTCTGATGAACTGCGATCTGGGATATGTAAGCTAAATAAACCCTTATATTATAATCCTTAATATATTCAGTGATATCTTTCTTTCTCTCTCTAAACGTCTATTCTGTCAGAGATATGGTCTTTTCTTGAATGTCTGGTATCCCCGGTAAAAGGACACCTGGAAACATCTCTCCCTCCTTAATGTCTTCAAAAAACAAATAATCATTTTCTGTTTTACCTGTCTACTTCCTTCCCAGTCTCAGGATCAGTGCTCAGCTTCCATCTTGTATAGACTCTACATAGCTGAATTATGGAAGAGATTCCTCAATATTCTGTTTGCATTTGTTTACTTTTGCCTTTACCCCCTCCTCTTTTTTTTTTTAAACTTTTATATGACTGACAGTCATTTTTCTAAACTATTTTATGATGTCATTACTGTCTTCCCAAATCTGCAGTACCCCACTATTTAAGAAGATCTGCCAAAATTTCTCAGTTCACTATTCAAGAGAGTCCAGGATATGGCCAAAGATGTCTTAGAGCAGCATCCAGAAACACCTTTGTGGTTCTGATAACTACTTATTATTCCCTGAATGCGGACAAATTTTTACGCCAATTAACTTTGCTGATACTGTTTGCTCTCCTACTATATCAAAACCCATTCAACCTTTAAGCCTCTGTTCAAATGTTATTTCTCTCATAAAGCATATTCTGATCACCTTTGTTAGAGTTGTTTCTCTTTGAAATTCCACAGCATGTTGCTTGTTTCCTAAAACAAAACCCATGCCTTCATGCATTATGTTGCCATGCCTCTACCTATCCTGCCAACAGTAAGCATGGCATCTTTGAAGTAGGGTCACATCTTTCAAGCTGTATGCTTTGGCCACTCAATTTTCTATAACATAGGGATATAGTGTCAGTTTAACATGTTTTTATAAGAGTTAGAATCATAGAAACACTGGTTGCCAGCTTTTATTTTATTGCCTTTTATTTACCATAATCCAATCCATTGGGCTCCTGATCCAAAAGAGAATAAATCATCCATCATATAATATTCTACTGCTGACAATTAGAAAGTTAATTATGAATGGGAAAGGAGCACTGAGGCAAAGAGAAACCTTGTTTTCTCAGTTGAGAAATGAGCCTTTCACATCAAGAATGTGTTCAGTTTTATAGCTGTGAGAAAGATACGTTTAACACCCAGGAATTTCTTTCATAGTAAGTACTGTATAATGATTCTTAAACATCCTGAAATTGAATTAATACATAATTAAAAATCACCCATATAGTCATAATACTTAAAATTAGCGATATCACATCTGAATCACAGCTGTAATTACAGTATTGTACAGGCAAAAGTCAAAGGATCATCTGTGGAAGCCTGCCTAAGCTATATGGCCAAATTCTGTGTAAAATGCTTTTTAGAAAATAAAATTTAAAAAAAAATTAATATAATTTAGAATAAAATTAGGGGTATGTTGCTATATAAATTTTGGATAATGTGGGGTAGGAGTAGTGTTCCAACTGTTGTTTAACATGCCCACAGTGATTTAGATACATTGTGGAAAGACATTGGTGCTGGTTTAGAACATCTAGAAAGCCTACTGCTAAGCTAGCTGAAATTCATTCCAAAGAGACAAACTGACACAGAATTTGGTTGCTTTAAAGAAAGAGTGACCTGCCCTTATTATTCCACAAAGAAGCAGAGAGAGTGGTCCATCTCAAGGGTCAGGTGGAGGTCTCAGGGAAGGAAGGATCAAATATACGGGAAGAAGGCATCATGCCCCAAAGCATAATGACTTAAGGAAGCAGTTGTTTCTGGCTATTTCTTTGGTTCTATAGTCTAGTGCTAAAGAGATTCTATTGAAAATTCTGTATCTGGGCATTAGGAATTAAGGAAGGAGCTTTAGCTTCTTTTCTTTTTCCTTTGCTCTTATGCTTCACAAAATACTCCTATTTTTCTCTTGGGTAAATTGTGGGAAAATGTAGGAAATAAATACTCTGCTGTCTTTGTGATATTGAGGGTTGAGTGGGAATATCAAAAAAATAGGTAAGGTACCTTCTAGAACTTCTTACTTGATATAGCCCATTGTCATTCCTTTTTGAATATCATTGTCCTACAATCTTAGTTTTCTTTCCTATTGCTATGATAAAATAACCAGAGAACAGCAACCTAAGGAAGAAGGTTTATTTGGCTTACAGTTACAGATTCCAGTCCATCCAACACTTCAGAAAGGACAAGGCAGCAGAAATTTGAAGAAGTTGGTCATACTTCAAAAGTCAACATCAGGGAGCAATGAGCTAATGCTCAGCTAGCTTTCTCCTCTTATGTAGCTCAAGATCCCCTGACTAGTGAATGATGCCACCCACAGTGGGACAGGTCTTCCTGCCTCAGTTAACATAATCAAGATAATTCCCATAGACACACAAACAGGCCAATCTCATCTAGCCAATCCTCATTGAAATTATTTTACCAAGTGTTTGTAAATTGCGTCAAGCTGACAAAATTAACCATCAAAAATACTGAGGCTTGAAATGTAATTAGACTCTACAGCTATAACATTTTAGAGTTGATAAATCTAGTAGAAACATGAAGTTGTTTCACTTAATTTTATAAATCATGAAAGAAATAACTCAAGAGGTTAGATGACTCTATGACATTTCAGTCCATTCGTGTTGAAGCCCAGCCTCCTGGAATTAACATCAGTTGGCTTCACCCGGTAGAACTTTCCTCATCACTCACTGCTGCCCTTAACTGCTGGCAGATTTAGCTCATCCAGAGCTGTGCCAGCACACAAAGCCTTTGTAAGCCATCTTTCTCAATATTTTATCCTTTCACAGCTCCCTGTACCAGGCATATTCTTCTTATATCATGTAGACTAAGGATAAATATAAAAGCCTTCTATCCTCATCTAAATTAGCCTTTAGAATATATGTCTTTATTTTCCTATGTACCTATATTCTTTAATTTCCATCAGTTCTCCAAGACACTGCCTGTTATTTTGTAGAGTACTGAGCTGGTTTTCAGCTTAAACCTTTGTGCCTTATCAATCAGCTGATTCTTGTTCACTCTCTACTAATACATTTGTATAACAGCTTTAGTAATTATATACATTATCTCCTAAGGTTCCAAGAAAATCAAACCATGGTATGAAAGAACTTTGTAGACTATAGGAATATAAGCATATATAAATTATGTTTATTAACTTTCTAAGGTAATCAATATATCCCAAAGCTCTCAAGCTTTAGTCATTATTTTTCTGGGTTCTATTAGGAAAGTTGAATTTCTTCCCTTAATTGTTTCCTCTTCTGCTAAACAAATTCCTCAGTTATGCAAATATTAGATATATTAGACATTAGAAATTATGTATCTCTTTGAAAAACACAGGTTCTTTTTGTAGTAATTATGATTTTCATTAATACAGTTAATTATAATATTCATCATAATTATTGATCTTTCTGCAAAGCTCCCATTAGTTATTTTCCAGCATTCTGTACCCATACCTTGACTCTCTTAGTATTTCTGTGATAGTTTTGGATGGGCCATTTTGTTTATATTTTGAATTTTTTTCATCTTTATTTAGAACTGCTCCTTAAACTGTCTCAGATTAATCAATGGCCAGGAATGAGTCAAAGGAAGAATCATGCTAAGAGATTCCTGTATCCATCCCATCACAATTTAGTAATGTAAACATTGAAAACAATATGTTTTATTGCTGAATGCAATTTTTAGCTATTTCCCAAAATTTTATACAATACTCTTAAACAAAATTGGATTGTATGTAGCAAAGCAGACATACTATCTTGTATCTTCACTGTGCATGTTGTTTGGATAAATCCTTATGCCAATTAAAAAGAGAAAAGAGAAGATTTTCCTTTAAAACATATCATCTTAAAGCTAATGATAAACAAAAAAGAAGGACATTTTTTGGCTATAAACAAATTTCCTGGCAATAAACAAATGAGAAGGAAAATTGAAGAAGAAAATGTTATCATTCAATATTTAGTTTCTTTCTTCTTTCAAATTGGCTGTGCCAATATTCCTACATTGTTCTAATATAAAGAAAGAAGAATTCTGCTTCTTTGACAAAAGGAAAATACCACAAGGGAAAAAATTATGAAGTATCACTAAAAGTTTTAATTTAAATTTAATGCTGGCAGGATAATTATCTGCTTTAGAGTTGGTATTTCTACATTTATTACAGACATATGTAAGATTAAAGCGTCTCCCTCATGTGTAAAATGTTTCTTTAAAGACCAAATTTTCATGGGGTGTCTAGATCACCAATATCTGAATAGGTTGATCTTTACACTGAACTTCAGGGCTTGGGTTTCTTAGAAAACACTGCATAATATTATATTCCACCTGAATATAACAGCTGTAAAATATACTTATTTACATTCCTCCTAGATACATTTTCCCAATCTAAAGAAAATCAGACTAGGCATAAATTCTGCAAGAAATCTGAAGGTAGAAAATGGCTCATCTGTTTTTAAACACTAAAGCTTGCTCTTTCCCTCTTTAAACACTCCAAAGAAGGGCTAATTCCTATTCATTCTCTGCAAGTGATTATAGACACTAAATGGCCACAATTATGTTGCTGCATATGAATATGGTGTTTGATGAATGTAACTACAACAATCACAAAGCAATAGAACGGAGAAGAAAAATGTGATAAACTATCATTTTTAAAATTGCCACACTGAAGCAAAATTATAACATACATACTCAGAAAGACAAAAATTGCCCAGCAGATCAGATCTGTTGGAGAGATTTTATTATAAGTGACAATAGCTTGATATTTCTATTGTACAAATCAGTGATTTTGTTTATTGCTTAGAATTGTATGTGCCACACATAGAGACAGAGACCAAATTTTCTTTAACCTGTACAAAAATACATGTAATTAATAAAAATTTTATATATAAATATAACAGAAAGTCCTATCTTTAGACTCTCAACTTCAGGCTTCAGCTTTGTTTCTAAATTAACCTGGGAATCATGTGTACTTATTCTTTATTTATTAAAAGCTGTCAATAAGGTCTGTATATTCTTACAAAGTGTGCACTTTTGCCCCACCCAGTGGCTACCTCATAAACAGCCTCTGTTCCCTTGAGTGAGAGAATTCCTTCCCTGATGGAATTGGGATGAAAAGCAGGGAAGAACAGAAGCTGTCCCCGTGGCTCACATTTGCACATGAGGCTATTGTCTCTTATCAGTGATTCTACCATCTGCATGGTGCTGAGGGGCAAACACACAGGAGTGCCAGCAGCTCCAGGGCTACCACCTGCTTCATTGTCCAGGGAGATCTCAAAGTCATTGGTGCATTCACCTCAAATATAAAAAAGAAGATGAAGCACACATACGAGGTTACCAAGACTGAAGTGGTGAGAGGAAGAGGGTAGACTCATGTAGTGAAAAAGTGAGCAAATCCAAGAATTTCTTACCGTGTTGACCATTTGAATTTGTGCCATTAAATTGACCTGTTTTCAATGTCTTTAAAGCATGACTGATTATATTTTACTTGTTTATACTTTACTATGAGAGTGGCAAAATTTATGTATAATAGAGTAATTGGGAAAGGTAAAATATATACAAAATTTCAGAAAAATATATCTCTGTTGTAGAGGGGATATATTATGAATTCTCTTTGTCTTTCTCACATGCGAACATAAATGCACAAAGTCAAACACATAATATTGAAATCAGTGAAAAAAACAGGTAAATAATAAATAAAATGCCTGCATAGAATCACCTTGTCAAGGATCAAATTTATAGGAAAAATTGTTGCTTCCATATATCAAGATAAGTGATTACAAAGATTGATTTCTATCTTATTGTAGGAGTGGTTTTCTTATTGTTCTGATCACATTATCTAAAATTGTTGAACAATAAATGGTTTTTCCAGAATATTTTTGAGTTTCTAAATGTCAATGTAGTAAAAATCAGTTCTGTCACTCAATAAACATCAACAAAGTAAAAAGAAATAATAATAATTGTAAGAGGAAGCCTGGTAGGTTAGCTTGCACCTGTAATGCTAGCACATGTATCCCAGAAGAATCAGCAGTTCAAGGACATTTTCAGCTACATAGCAAATTTGAAGCCAGTTTGAACTATGAATATCTATCTTGAAAGGAAGAAGAAGAGGCAGATGAAGGAAAGAAAGAAGAAAGGAAGAACGGAAGAAATAAAGAAACAAAGAAGGAAACAAAGAAGGAGCAAAGAAAGAAAAACAAGAGTGCTGCTGGAGTGAGTTATTCCTTGATCAGTTTCACTTTATATGGTTTCAGTACCACAGTTAATTATAGTCTGAAAACTTTTAATAGAAAATTCCAGAAATTAAAAATTGCCAGTTACAAATGGAACATCATTCTGTGTGACATCTGACTGCTTGGTCTGGGAATGGTTTGTGTACGGAGTATTCTTATGACCCCTGCTCATTGCTTTCTTAGTAGTCCTCTGAGTTATCAGATCAGCTGTCTACTATCTTGGGACTTGTGTTGAATTTACCTTGTTTCACTTAGTAATAGTCCCAAAGCACAAGAGCAGTGATACAAGCCAGATGCATAAAATAGAAACCAAAGTACACTTCTCTAAAGTCAAAGTTCACAACAACATATACACTTCTCTAAAGTATAATTTCACATTAACATACAAAGAGTGACCACTATGCATTATAACTTTTCCATTTATTGAGTCTTGTTTAGGGGCCTAATATTCAATCTATCCTCAAAATGTTTAATGTGAACTTGAAAATAATATTTGGTGCTAATATTGGGTGAAGTGTTTAGATATGTCTGTAGCCCTATTTGATTCATTGTGCTATACAAGTCATCTATTCCCTTATTGATCTTCTGCCTAGATGTTCTATCCATTGTTGAAAATGATATATTGAAGTTTCCAACTATTATTATAGAAATGCCATTTCTTTTTTTCATTTCTGTCACTGTTTATTTCAAGTTTTGGAGGGGAGGGGACTTTCTTTTGGTGCATATGTTTTAATTGGAATAAGTTTCTGATGAATTAAAATAGGTCAATGTGAAGTCTATTTTGCCTGATAATTATGTGGCTATGCTAGTTTCTTTTTGGTTAATGTATTGTATATGATATATTTTACTATTCATTTGCTTTTGATCTGTTTTTATTTATTTTTTTTAATAAAATCAGACTTCTGTGCACAGGAAGGAGTTTGATCATGTTTGTATATCATTGTACCCATCACTGTCTTTGGATCTGAGAGCTTTATTAATTTCCATTTAAAGATTTTTATTATACCTTTCTCTCTCTCTCTCTCTCTCTCTCTCTCTCTCTCTCTCTCTCTCTCTGTGTGTGTGTGTGTGTGTGTGTGTGAGAGAGAGAGAGAGAGAGAGAGAGAGAGAGACAAGCTCTTGTTATGTAAGTGAGGCTAGCTTTAAATGTGCATTAGCTAATACACCTGCATTAGCCTTTCAGGTACACTATTAGTCTGGTGCTTAAATAATAATTAATAAAGAGATAGTTTTTTATACCTATTTTTATTGTCAGGTATGGTGGCATACATCTTTAATCTCAGGAATCATGAGGTAAAAGCAGACAGATTTCTGTGAGATCGAGGTCAGCCTGGTCTACATAGCAAGTTCCAGACCAGCTGGAGCTACAGGAAGACCCTGTCTCAAAAGACCAAAGAATCTACCCCCCAAAATTGTTAGCAACATACTCTGTTCCAAAGGCCAAAAATGTCAAAGGTATTTTGGAGCTTGTATCTAACTTTAAAAGATTTTAGGGTTACCTCTTCAGAGGGGGGCATGTTAGAGTACCCAAAACCCCATAAAACTAAGTAAATGAAAGAAGAAAAAGAAAAAGAAAAAAGTTATAGGAAGATATGGGAGGTGGTAGAAGGGAGGGAGTGGGCATGGATTTGATCAAATCACCTTATATGCATGTATGAAATTCTCAATAAAGTTATTGTAAAAGTTAAAAAAGAAAAATATTAAAATTAAAATTAAATTAAAATAAAGTCATAGATTTTCTACTTTAAATATTTATTTTATTATTTTTAATTATGTGTGTGAGCGTGTCTATGTCCATGTATGTCAGTTCCTAAAAAAGCCAGTGGTGTTAGGTACCCTGGAGTTGGAGTGGTAGGCAGTGGTAAGCCTCCAAACATCAGTCCTGGGAATTTAATATGGCTCCTCTACAAGATCAGGTGCCCCTAATTGCTGTGCTGTCTCTGCATTCATATGATTACCATTTTTACTGCATAATTTACAGAGGCTTTTTTTCAGTCCCTTTCATTCTTGATAACTATATGATTTGTGCAGTTAATAATTTTCTTAATTTTTTTTCTTTTTATGTTTATTTCTGAAATACTTATTCATTGTTTCCATGGGGATTATATGTAAGATCCTAAATATATACCAACTTTCATTCAACACTATGCATAATTCATACACCTCCACAGATACAATTTTTTTTTTTCGGAGCTGAGGACTGAACCCAGGGCCTTGTGCTTGCTAGGCAAGTGCTCTACCACTGAGCTAAATCCCCAACCACTACAGATACAATTTTTATTATTATTGTTTTATTTTATATGTATGAATGTATTGCCTGAAAGTATATTTAAGTGCACCTATGTCATGCAAAGTCCACAGAGGATAAGAAGAGGGTGTTGGATTCCCTGGAACTGGAGTTATGGAGTTATGGTTGTTAGCTGCCATGTAGGTGCTGGGAATAGAACTCAGGGCATCTTCAAGAGCAGCCAGTGCTTTTAACTGCTCAGCCATCTATCCAACCCCTACAGATACAAATTTATGTTGTTGTTTACACAAATTATCTTTATAGATTTGTTCCAAATCACTTAGATTTGTTCCTTTTTATGCCTCTGTGTTTTGTTAGGTAGGTACTTAAAATGTGTTATTTCTGTTTTTACTGGAAGTATCATGTCACAAATTCTTGTAATCTAATTTTTATAACAAAGCTCTATAACTTGAGAAAAATCAAGTATTCAGGATTTTACTAAGGACTGAATCTGTAAAACTGATTGCTTTGTTATGTTTTATACAACCAGTTTCATGAATTGTCATGAAATATTGTTTTCTTAGTTCATTTTCTGTTAAACATGGCATTATGCCTATTTCTAACCTCACCTTATTATAAGTGCGATTGAATTGAATTACTGAGTAGAATGAAACTTAAGTATTACCAAATAATAGTTTCTATTTTAGAGAGCTGTACCTTGAATTTATATTTTCCCTTTATATCACTTTTTTTTTAATTTTGTAAGTAGTAAAAATATTAATCTGAGAGTACCGGCATTAAAATATTATTGATCATTATATCACTGAGTATTGGAATACAGAAGATCTTTCTGCTTTAGTTTCTTTAGATTAGATTAATAATTGTAATTGCTTTCTATTTAAAAGGAATTTTATGATCATATTTAGACTAGGATAAGACTTCTACTCTGTATCTCCTGAAATATATTGTACATCTTAAGGACATTCAAATATCATTATTGTATTATAATAAATACTAAAATATTATATTAATAAACCAAAAAATGCGTCTTTATTTGGCATGATTATTGTATGCAATCCCTTATAGATCTTTGTGCCGGAGCTTTAGTGTCAACTTGACACACATAGGTTGAGGGAGTCTCAGTTGGGGAATTGCCTCTATTGAACTGGCCTGTGGTCATGTCTGTATGGCATCTTCTTGATTGTTGTGTGATGTGGGAGGACCCAGCCCACTGTGGGTGGTGCCACCCCTGGGCAGGTGGGCCTGTGTTGCATAAGAAAGCAGGCTGAGCAGGGGCCAGAGGAACAAGCCAGTAAGTAGTGTTCCTCTCCTACCTTGGGCTCCCTGATGAACTGTGACCTGGAAGACGTAAGCTGAATAAACCCTTTCCTCCCCAAGTTGGTATTGGTCAGAGTGTTTTGTCACAGCAATGGAGAAACAAGCTAGGACAAGTTGTTTTAAATAATAAAAGTAAAATTTAAATGGTCTTAAATACTGACAACACTTGAATCAGAAATATTCTTATGAGTTTTGTAAATATAAAAAACATTTTTCTCATATAAGTTTTCTTTCACAAATGAGGAATTTTAATATACAATGTTGTGACTATTCTATTAAATTTATTATAAGCATAGGTGAAATCACTAAAAAGTTTCTTTCTTTAAAATACTATTTATTATTTTTACTTTATATTCATGAGTGTATTGTCTGCATGTATGTAAGTGCACCCATGTGGTGCAATGTCTGCAGAGACCAGAAAAGGACTTCACATCTCTTAAACTGGTGTTATACATGGTTGTTGGCTGCCATATGGGTGCTGGGAACCAAACCCGGGTCCTCTGCAAGAGCAGCCAGTGCCCTTAAGCACTGAGACACTCTCTCCATCCCCCATCACTAGGAAGTTTCTAACATAGTACTATCAAATTAATTTGGTGAGGGTTTTGCTTTGTTTGTTTGTTTATTTGTTTGTTTGTTTTGGTAGGTGGAGCAGTCTCTGGGTATTTTTTTCTGATAGTCTTTAAGAAAGGCTTAATTACATATTTACATATTTGCAGTATACATATAT
>NW_008344488.1:5717146-5732416 GCF_000622305.1 Nannospalax galili | reverse complement strand
TTGTGCAGTTAATTCTTTAATTTTGTGTCAGGTAGCATATGAGGCATCTATTAATAAATATAAGATATTTACAACTTTTATTAATGGTAAATTAGATGCTAACACATAACCTGCATATTCGCCCAAAGGAAATAAATCATAAAATCTTGATGTATTTCTCAAAATAAAACTGACCTCAATTTCTGTATATCCAAATGTAGTATTTAAAATAATCATTGTATTTTAAATTTTAGTATAATTAATAATGCAATTAATGTGTTTTATCAAAAGAAACTTTCTGCTAATATGATCCAACAAGTCTGATGGAGTAGGGGGGGGAGTGTGTGTGCATCTATGAACATTGGTACTTAATCCATTGGAAAAGCAGAGCAGGTGTCAGGCACCACATGTGGCAAGGAATCTAGGCAGAGACAGCTGTCTGACTACTCTGGATTTGATGGATACAGCCCTTACTCTCACCCACCTACACATACACACTGATCATTCTGCTGACCAAATTTCTCCATTCCATTCATTGCTTTTCGCAGCCAAGTGGAGGTTAGCAAAGAGACCACAAAATTGTCCGGAGTTCTTGGAAACTTAGTAGAGATGAATATGTGTCTGGATATTTATTTATTTATTTATTTATTTATTTATTTATTTATTTATTTATTTATTTATTTATTTGAGACAGAGTCACCCTGTAGCTCCAGCTAGCCTGGAACTCACTATGTATACCAAGCTGGCCTTGAATTCAAAGAGATCTGCCTGCCTCTGTCTCCCAAGCACTGAGACTAAAGGTGTGTGCCACCCCGTCCAGCATAGCCACCATGTGGGTGTTGGGGATTGAACCTGGATCCTCTGCAAGAGCAGCCAGTGCTCTTAACCACTGAGCCATCTCCCCAGCCCCTTAAAGTTTCTTTCTTTTTAAGCACCACTTATATTATCGGTAATATCTAAAATTATATGTTTAGTAACTCCTGAATTATTCATTAATGGATTAATCAGCTCAGACCACTAATTCTACTATTACAACAAAAGTATTTACTTAATTCAGTGAAAACAAGTTACTGACAAGTCAGATAAAGACTTTGAGTTAGCCATTGTAAGTGAGATTGACCAAAACAGATGAGGCAGTGTGAAAACACAGAATGCCTCAGATTCCTTTTGTTGACAGGCACTATGGACTCATTCAATTCAGCCAGCAATTCTGTCAAGTCTGAACTAATGACTCATCAGACACTGCTTCCAGTGTTCTCTCAGAGTTCTAATTGGAACCTACTTTTGAGATAATAATATTGTATGCCATAATTTTTCCTACATTCCAGAATGTTTTACCAAAATATGTTCATTTGCTATATGAGATAAAAGACTAAAAATTTAAGTAAAGACTAAATCCATTTTGACAAGAAAGAATATTATGCTTCAAATTAAAGTAGCAAAAGTGGTAAAGGAATGTAATGAAATATAAGCACATCTATTTTAGTAGGACATTAGATGACATTGTGTTTGTACTGTAAGTACTGTAGACTATACATACATATTGTGCTTCTATAGCAAACAATGTGCTATTGCAATATTTAAGGAATGACAAATACCTGTAAATATTAAAACATAAATATGAAATTGAAGATAAATACAGTTACTTACTAATGTATTCAGGTAATGGAGAAATATTTAAGCAAAAATAGAACAGTTCATTCAGTTGTGCTCATATGATCAATATTCTCAGGATTTTGAGTCATAAATTTCAAGTAGTTAAAGGTGTAGTCTTATTCAGAAGAAAATATTTTTGATTGGAATGAGTAAATAATCTATTTCGGTGCAGGTACAAATAACTTGCTACATGACTCAAAATTTAAAATGTTCATATACATGACATATATTTGCCCCAAATTTATAGACTCCTAAAATATTTCCATGAATCGCTAACATTCACATAAATTGTTTCCATAGTGTATGTATACTTGTTTTTATTATAAAATGGTGGTTTTATTGTGAAATTCTCATGTTCATATATCATAGGCTTTGGTCTCCCCCACCCATTCTCCTTTCCTGTTTCCCCCTCATTCCTCTCTCCTCTCTGTCTCCTGCTCTGTCCCTTCTCCTCTGATTCCCCCTCTTCTTTCCTGTCTTCCTCCTTCCCCTTTCCCCTCCTTTTCCTTTCTCCCATTGGTCATCTTCCATCTTCTTCCCAAGCACTTTTCCCTCTGATTTCAAAACTTGTTTTTGAAAGTATGGATTCTATGTGTCATGAAAGTTTTTAACTAAAAGCTATTCCGTCATAATAAAGAAAGAGAATATACAAAGGACCCCTCTTAATGCCTTGTATAATAGACAATTGAATTTTTCTATTGCTTCAACAATGTTCCATTTTGATGGAGCTCTTGCTCAAAAAAATGCAACATTGTGTATACTCACCCACACATTCTATTTATGAATATCTATATTTGGTTTCATAAATGACATTTACTTTAAGAAGCAAAGACATTTTTGAGAAGTTTTTACAATGCTTACAAACATGTAGCTGATGGGTAAAAAGCAATCTTCTCCATACCAGATGGTACTCCTACTTCTTATTTTGAAAACTTCTGAGTGGGGCACATTTTTCCTATTCTTTATGTCAGCACTCAGTACACACTTCATTAATTAAAACAAATTCTCATGTCAAATTCAGTCTTTATAAAGGTGGGAGTTTTATGCATTCTCACTTTTCTAAAATACAGAAATCTGTTGATATTTAACTTGTGAGTAGGCATCCATTTATGCTTTAACCAAATGTTATAATGGAGATAATCTCCAGGATTTGTAAAGATGTCAGCATGTCTCTATAAAACTTCATTCTCACACACTTAGTCCTTAGATGTTGCATTTAAGAGTTGACATGAAATAATCATGATCAACAATCATATCTGAAAACATATTACAACATGAAATTAAGTAAAATATATAAAATTAAATCTAAAATATAAATATAATTTTAAATTAAATTAAATCATCTAAAGTCATAGAAAAAAACTATGTAGATTATAATTTACATTTTGAAACCTGCTTAGAAGCATTTGAGTAGGTCTCATTTCTTTTTGATTTTATATATTTGCGGGACAGGTGGATTTGTGCATAGGAGTGCAGGTGCCTGAGGAGCCCAAAAGAGGTCATTGGATTCCCTCTAGCTGGAGTTACAACTGGTTGTGAGCTGCTTGATGTGGGTGATGGGAACCGAATGGTGCTCTGCAAGAGCAATCTCTTCTTAGCTGCTGAATCACCTCTTAGGTCCCGAGTATGACTCTTTGTATACAACATCTCAGTCTTATCTAGCCTTCCATTGTTCTGATAAAACACTAGCCAAAAACCTACTTTGAGAGGTGTTTGCCTACATGTCCTGATCACAGTCCATCACTGAGGGAAGCCAGGACAGAAACTTGGAGGCAGGAGCTGAAATACAAAGAACGGAGGAATGGTGCTTCCTGGCTTGCTCTTCCTAATTTACGCTGCATCCCTTGTACAGCCCAGGCCCAAATGCCTAGGGCTGATACTTTTCACAGTGTGCCAGGCCTCTGACATCAATCAACAATCAAGAAAATGCCCACAGGGAGGCCCAAATGTGAATCCCATAGAGAAAATCACCCATTGAAATTCACCCTTCCCTGGTGTATCAAGTTGACAACTGGTGCTACCCAGCACAATTTCATTACAGAAAGAGTTATTAGTTTTTATATTTTATTTATTTATTTATTTATAGTGTATTAGATGATTCTAAGTAAATGATCTACAATTCATTCATAATTTTAAATAGACACTGTCTTAACTTTCATTATTTTAAAAGTTTTATGGTAATAGTGTTGGCAAATGAATCATTGATTCATTTCTACTGATGTGTGATGTAAAATTGTTTTTCTTTCTTCTTGGGAAATTGCTATTTTCATACCATGTCTATACTTTTTGGTATGCAAGAAAAATTGCTATTGCAGCTGTTACCACCTAGGCATTAGAAGACTGTGACTGTGTGTGTGTGTGTGTGTGTGTGTGTGTGTGTGTGTTTCCCTTTAGAGTCTCTTCTTTCTTATGCATCTTAGTTAATAACTCAATTCACTACCTCCCCAAAGTATTGATTAAAAAGTTACTCCATATCAGGCCTATAATGTCCATCATGTTAAAATTTCTTTCTAAGATTATTCATTTTTAACATTATATTAATTATAAGAATAGAATACTGGCAACAAAAACAAATTGCTGAACAACTTTGGGTTAAATTCTAAACAAAATCACCTAAAATTTTCCTTGATTTTTGTACTAGTTGTAGTTCTGGAGCTCTCTTTTATATTCAGTACATACAAAGAGTGTTGTTAAGCATCCCATTCGGGGTTTGGGTTTATAAACAAAATTTTCTGCTATTGGAATTTGAGAGGCATTTGATGATTCTGTCAATAGTAGAGACATTTCAAAGGGAATGATCTCTCTGAACATGTCAGAGTTGTTGATTCCCTGGTTCCCTCCACCCAGTAGTTTTAAGGAACCTTTGCTTATCAACCATAATAGTTAATAAGCATGTTCTAAAATGTTCACTTACTGTGAGATGTGGTGTCATTCTTACTGAGTGTCTCTTCTTCAACAGAATGGAGATATATTTTTCTCTACAACAAGAAGAAATAAACACTAAGGACAATGTCAATGCAGGTAATTTATATTTCTTGTAATAGAGAGCAGAGTGTAATCTCATTTGATGATCACTGTTAATTTTTGAAATGTGGTTCCTGTGTTGAAAAGGATAGGAAACTTGGGTAGATTCAAAGAAAATTAGGAAGATATGTCAACAATGATTAGTGTTAATTTTCAACTTGACAACTTAAAATCAACTAAGTGAAAAGCCATACCTATGAGGGATTATCCTGATTACTTTAATTGATGTATTTATGTGGGAAGACCCATCTTGACTATAAGTAGGACTATTCTCTGGCCAGGGGATACTGAACTGCATAAACCAAGAAAGCTAGCTGAGCACTAGCCAGCATTCCTCAATCTCTGTTGCTGACTATGGATACAAAGTGATGGGCTACTTCATGTCCTGCTGCCTTACCTTCCATGCCAGGATGGATTATACCCATGAAGTGTGAACAAAATAGACCCATTTTTCCTTAGATTACTTTTGTCAGAGTATATTATCACAGTAACAGGAAAATAACCAAAGCAATGATGAAATCAATCTATTCTGTGAAAAAATAAAAGTATGACAACACATGAAGACTTACTCCTAGTAATTGTATAGCAGCTGTTACACTAAATTTTCCCCTTCCTTCTGGGAGACCCACCCTCACTCAGGGTTCAAGGCCCTGATGTGGACTGACAAGCCGACATAAGACATTCTATTTGGATTTTGCATAGTTTATATGACATCTGAGAAGGGGGTTGTCTTACAAATGGGTTCTCATAGGCTTATATTTGGAATGCCCACCACCAACTCATCCTGCTCTGCAATCTCCATCAGCTTTTTGCTCCCAGCCACCATTTCCCACACAGGTGCTCACCCCTGAGGCACCATCTAACTCTCTTACCTGCAGTTTCCCACTCATACGGCAGTGATGCCACCCCTTTTCCAGGTGTGCTCCACGTTGTCCACGCTTGCCCTGAATCAACTCCAGATTTTCAGAGTATCTTCCGAGTTATGCTCCACCCCTTCCTCTGGCTCTTACAAACTTTCTGCCACCAATCCCGAAAGGTCCCTGAGCCTTGGAAGGGGTGACACATGCAGGGTGATCTCTCTTGTAACATGTTGATATTGACATCTTGGGCTTCCCCATCATTCATCTTCAAGACAAGGCCACTGATCCATCTCAGTGGTGTCTCCCCTACTATAAAGACAAATGGAAGGAAGTAGATCCATCTAAATATCATGGGTATAAATACAAATGCCTACAAGATATCCCAGTAGGTGTACTATTTGCATTAAACAGTGTACTTGTAACAGCTTCCCCACTGGGGCTTATAACCTTCCCTGATACAGAGAGTTGGCCTGGTCTACAACACAAGATGTGTGTTCCACCCCTAGGAGTGGGACTTATCCAATTAGAAATTTGTCACTTGTACGTATGTTACTAGAGCCATTATTGCACTAGCAAGTATTGTTTGGCATGTCCATAGTGTGCAGCATGTGGGGTGTGCAACATGGAGTTTTCAACTTAGTCTTGACTCTGTTTCTTTTTCTCTGGTGCTAATATCATGAAGTGTCTTCAGCAATATGGCCTTACTGACCTTTCTAGTGTACAACCAATATTAGTGGTAATTGCCTTGGCTAATTTGATGATCTCTAGGATCTCTCTGACCAACAGCTCATAAGGGGGGCAACCAACCCCTGGTTCTGTAGTTTTTCTTAAAAGTTGTAAAGTTTGGGGAGCCTTTGTTTTTATTTTTATACAGGATAAGGTGTTGTATGCTTTTCCCAACCGTTCTGGTGGATATTACTTGTGTTTTACCCAACCATAAAGCTCCCAAGAATCTTACAGCTATAGGTGGCTTTTGTTTCTTCAAGTGTACTTGATATCTTTCAAAGGGGGTCTCACATCTGTAAAACACTCAAAGGTTAACATCATATATTAAATCAATCATAGACAAGGTCTCACACAACATGGAAATGTTTTATCCATTTGTATTACTTTCTCCATACAGTTCTGTTAAGTACATAACATGGGTAAGAGGCATTAACTTGGTTAGTTTTTATTATCTTTAGTTATCCCTTTGGAGTCATTCTGCATTCTGGGGAATCTTATGTGGAGTCACTTTGTATCTTTTTATCCTTGATACTTTTACAGGTACCAGCTCCTGTTGTCTGGCCCTGCACTGGGCTAAGGAGGCAGAGGGTCTCTCTTGTTCCCGCAGCATCTGTTGGTTCCCTGAGTCAGGCAGGCCCCGAGTATGCCTCCTGGCTATAGCCATATTTGCCGCCTCTCCATTGACCATATCTGGCTTCTGGGGGAGACCCTGGTGGGAAAAACTGCCTCTACTCCTAGTATAGCCTTTTTCAGGAGAGAAGCATACATTATTTAATCTTTGGGGATCCTTAACCACCCTTGGGACTGTTTTTATGCTCTGAATGTCTTTTCTGAACTGTTCTTCAGGTTTTAAAGCCTTCCAGAAACTCCTTAGTACCGAATTTGGTTTTCTATCATTTTTTTTCCTTTGAGAATCTGAGCTCAACATAAATCTTGCCACATTTGTCTTCATGTAATCCAAATGGACCGTTTTTCTGTCTGGTCTTTGTTATATCTCTTGTAGGTTGCTCTATTATTCTATGGACATGTTTTACATGCTGGCTTGAGTCACTTAGATCTGCCAAAGCCTCCCTCACTTTACAGAGATCCTGTCCCATTAAAGGAATTAGCAAAACTATTAAAGCTCTATACCATTCTGGAGGTCCCAGTTGAATTAAGCTTTCCTTTACATCTCTGGTAAACACAGCTGTATCTGGCCTTGAGCCCCTGCTAATCATGAGTCACCATTGATGATGACCATGTATCTGTAAAACCTTGCACAAGCCGTTCCATTAGGGACTGCTCCCTCCTGTATTGGCCTAGATTAAACAGCCTATGTCTCAAGGATGGATGGGTGGTTATAGAACTCAGCTGTGATAGTTCTGAAGGACTTAAACTGGTATTATTTGCTGTCATGTCCCATACCCTCAGGAGCCACATGGTGAGAGGTTCTTCAATTGCTTGTTTGAAAGTGTTCCCTAGTCCCAACAGCTCCAGTATGGAGCATTTTCTCCTAGCTACTGTGCTGTTAACTTTTTCACTTCTGTATCACTGGTTGAATATGAGGGGCAGCTTTAGCTACTTTCTTTTCTAGGCTGTTTCTTTTCTCATTACTATCTGTCTTTTTTCCTGCATCCTTTGACTCCTGATCCCCTAAACTTATGCAAGTTAAAATCTAACATTTTTCCTCTCTCTCAAGCTCTGAGGCTGAGACTGAATTTCCCAGCAACTCCTTAGCCTTTCTAGCCTCCCCTGAGGCTGTTGCTTCTGCCTAGTCTGGTGTTTGGAATGCTCACCACCAGCTCATCCCACTATGCCGTCTCCATCAGTTTTTCGCTTGCAGCCAGCTTTTTGCACACAGCCACTTATCCCTGGTTGGCCACTCCATGGCTGCTCCAGTTCACCACTCTGTCTCTACCTTTGCAGCAGACGAAGAGGGGCCTTGAAGCACAGGCTCCCTGGTTTACCAGCAGTTCCCCACTCAATATGATGGTGGCTCCACCCCTTTTTTCCAGTGTGCTCTGTTACCTAGGCTTGCCCTGGATCAAATCTAGCTTTTCAGAGGAACTTCCAGGTTACATCAGTTTTGTTTGTTTTCTTGCTTGTTTTCTCCCAGCATTTGTAAATAGCAGTCACATCAGCTTAGAGGATGCATATGGTTAGTTTAACAGACTTTGAACTTAATGCATGCAGGTGGCTACAAAACTGATGAGGACTAGAATTTAAAAGAAAACAAAGCTGGGTGCAGTGAAGGCAGGCTGACCTCTGTGAGATGGAATCTAGTCTACATAGCAAGTTCCAGGCCATCTGGGACAAGAGGGAGACCCTGTCACAAAAGGAAGAAAGAGAAAGAAAGAAAGAAAGAAAGAAAGAAAGAAAGAAAGAAAGAAAGAAAGAAAGAAAGAAAGAAGGAAAGGAAGAGAAAGAAAAGTTAGATAATATTCATGATAATAGGACTAAGGAGTAGATCACAGAATCTGAGATGGCACAAAATGACAATGGAAAGGGGAACTAAGAGAATTAAATTATAAATGTCAGGGCTTAAAAGTGTCAGTAATGCTGAAAAGCAGGGGCAAAGGCAATGAGAGTAGAAGTGGAACATCTTGACCATGTGATCACAGGTAAATTGGACGTTTCATTTCAGAAAAACTAAATAATTTTTGGAATTAAATCTTTCTCAAAACCTTAATTTCCCTTTCATTCTTTTATTCATTTTATATTCTTTTGTTTCCACAGATTTCATTCTTTCCTTCCTTCCTTCATTCTCTTTGTCTATTTCTCTATCTTTTTGAAACAGAATCTCATTGTGTGTCCCATGGTGGCTTCAAACTTAGCAGTTCTTCTCCCTTGGTCTTAACCATGTTGGGATTACAGTAGGGAGCAATGGTTCCTGCTATTTTCTTATGTGAACACATCAAAATAAAGTGTTGTCTATCACATCCATTGATTCTAGAAAAGCAGATGTGCCACACCCTGCATTCTCAGATTGTCTTGGAGGTACAGTTCAGATCATGTGCAAAACGAATCATTCTGCTGAGGCTTAGGCTTTCACGATTTAAACAAACTGGCAGAGTTTTTAGGGCTAAAGCCAATGGAATAAAGAAGGCCATTTTCACATAAAGTTTGTTATAGCTTGTGTTTACTTCCAAAATAGGAGCCTGTTTAGTGGAAAGGAAAGGAAAGCAAACAAACCTTAACTTCTTGATTTGCATAAATTAGGCTGATGACACAGTTCCTGAGACACATTTCTCAGGCCTGAAAATATCTGTGGAATTCTACAGAGGAATTCTATTTGAATGACTTTCCACCTTTTTTTGATACTATGCTAAAATAATTTTTCAAGACACTGTCACCTTCAGCAAATATAACAAGTGACAGTCTTCAATGACCTTTCAATAAAATGTAACATGTTTGGGAAAAATCTCTCAGGATACATCATATTAAGGCTAGATTCTCTATCTTCATTCCACCTTTTAAAATCTTACACCATGTATTGAGAGATTCTTGACAGACTTTAGCCACAGAAAAGCAGTGATCCTATGGGTCCCCCAAAATCTTATATCTGCGCAGTAGGCAGGCAGCTTCCCAGCTTTCTGTTGGCAGAGATGCTGGTCTCTTACTGGGGGAGGTTGTGGCACAGAACCAAAGCATATCTACACCACCTGCTCCTATTGGCAAAGCTCATGTCAGCTGCCAATTGTAATTCTCAGCTCAGCCCCACAGGTCTTGTACTTCCTTTCAGATTATTATAATATATTAAACCTCTCAGTATTCTTATGAAATTTGGTATTTCTGTGTCAACTTAGGTGTTTTTAAGAAAAATGGTAGAAACTTATTACATTTGAATTTAAAATTTACAGGTATAAATATTTCAATTAAAAAGTAATATTTCCTGTAAAAAATTCAATTGTTCTTAAATTGAATAGCCAACAATTTTTATTGGATTTTGTTTATCCTCAGTTATTTCTGCCTATAGTTCAAATATTAATGTTTAAATATTAATGTTTTTGAAGTGCTCCCCTTGTGTCTCTTCTCCCTCTTCTTGCATATCTGAGTAATTTTAATTGCTTTAGACTGTATTTATAATTCTTCTTGAATTTTTACCTCAACTTTGGCTTTACAGAAGCATCTCAATCTAAATATGTTCCTTGTTAAAGATATCAAATGTACAAAATGCTGCTCTCCTTCTACCCTGCAGCACACGATAACTAAAATGACATCAACCCAAGAGCCAGTTTTGAGTCATCTCTCCCCATGCATTCAGGTAGCTATAAAATAATAGCAATCTAACTTCTAAAATACAATTTATCCAGTCTTCTTGCTGTTGTTTCTGAGTCACTTTCACTTTTTTTCTAGATTGTTGTGTTAATATATTCCTAGATCTCCAAGCCATCTAGATTCATCTCAACTTTCATTCTCTGATCAGCTAAGATTCTGAAAAGTTTAATCATATTGCTGCACTGATTAAACCTGTCAAACTGCCTCCTGAAAAGCAAAAACAGCTTTACATTGTGAGGAAAAGAAATATGAAGATAGGAAATTGTAATATGACTAAGTGAAAAATGCTATTTTTTGATAGGATGGATTTTATTTTCCTTGGCTACAAACTTATAATGTTGAACTATCATTTCAAAGAAAATAATGTTACAATGAGAAAATGCAACAACCTCTAAAATTTGAAATTATAAAAGAAGATAAGACAAATTCATATACATATATTAAAATTATAGGAAATAATTAATGCTACCAATAAAATTAAAATCTTATATAAGTAGGTACCAAATAATCAGAGCTTATATTTACAGCCTAGTATACAGCTAAGTAAAGACAAAAGTTTTGTATTCTGGGAAACAATTATGAAAGAGAAAAAGAAAGTGTTGACAAACAATACATATCATAATGTGCACGCTGTGGAAAAGGGTGCTACCATCTGTGGTTTAGGGAATAATGACATGAATAAAATATCTCTACATGTTCAGCACAATCACAACCACCGCAGGCTTATCTACATCTTGGATCCTCTGTTGGTTAAAGCCGTGATGTGGAAGCTGTGAACACAGTGGGCCTATTGCTTTGGTACAGAATGTGTTGATTGGAACAATAATGTCCCACAATGACCATGAGTTTATCCTAGAATTGAAGAACACGCAAGCTGTGTGAGAAAAAGACAAAGGCATCAAGAGAGGATCAAAGACATGAACTTTGCTAATATTTAGGTTGCAGTCTTGAGCTAACACTTTCCTCTAAAGAACCAGTGCTTCTTGGGTTAATGACTGAATTAAGGCATGATTCAAGAAAACAGAATTTCTTTGACTATCTTTCTACACTATATGGCTGGACTTTTTTGGATATTGAAAGTATTCAGGAAGTATAATACAGGCCTAAAAAAAAAAAAAAAAAGCCGACAGAAAATACTAGAAAACCCAGTAATAAACTCATGGAGCGACTGCTGTCTTGCAATCTGATTCTTGATAAAGATACTTAAAACATGAAATCATAGTTCCCTTTACAACTGAAAGAGAGGGAAAACTGAATATCCACATATAGAATAGTGGAGCTGGATCCTCTCTCTCACCTTGTGCAAAGATCAACTCCAAATGAACTAAAACCTTTCGAGTAAGACGTTTATTGTTGAAATTTCTAGAGGAAAACACAGGGGAGATGCTCTAAGATACAGAATTGGGCAATGTCCTTCTGAATCAGACTCCAATAGCTCTGGAAATCATAGAAAGAGTTGACAAATGTTTCCTTCCCAGGCCTAGCTGTTACTATATTCAGTGGCCGCCTGATAGAAACACACAAAGTTTCACTTGGGGACAAACATGAAGGGGCAATACCACTTTGAGTCTCAGAGTAGACCTTATTGAAGTTTCAATTCACTCAGGTTCTCAGTGTTTTCCACCCTCATTTTTCTCTTCACTATATGTACACTATGAGGAGTACCTTTCTATAAATGTTCTATGTCCAATTTTGTGTCTTATGGTGTATCTTCAAGGGCATCTCAAACTAGGACAGTTGGTATCAGGAACAGTCTTAGTAAACAGATTCTAAATTGGGAGGTAGAGAATGAATCACTTTCTGGACAGCTGGCAGCGTCAGCACTCTTGGTACCGTAGGTAGAATATGAATAGCCACTGGCATGTCATGCCAGTAGAACTGTTAAAATATTTACCAGTGGTGTCCTGAAATTCTGATAACAGAAAATGTTCTGAAAGATTCAAGATTCAGTCAAAGTGGAGAAATAAGCAGAAAAATCTAGCCTTAAGGATTTTTTGGGTCTCTGACATTTATTCATTACAAAGAATAACTCCTAAGATCAGAATCACCAATTGGAATCAAAGTGTGAGGACAGATTCCTTCACAGAAACATGTGAAAAAATCTGTTTCCTGAGGCTTGAATATAAGCAGAGACACCTGTTTTCTGACAATCATTAGACTGGGTGAGCTTCAGAAAAGCTGGATTATCATCACCTCTATTGATAATTCAGGGAATTATCTAGTACAGGGAAAAGGTAAGGCCCTGATAGTTGATGAAAATATGGAGGCAGATGCTGTGGTGTATTAGTCAGCATTCTCTAAGGAACAAAATCAATACCACATTGGAAAGGCTGCGAATTCAATCCAATAGTTGCTCAGTCCGCAATGCTGGATGTCTCAGCAGTCCCAGTTTGGTGCCCATGGCCTGGAGTATTCTTGGGGACCCGCTGGTCTTCAGCTTATGTGGATTCTGAAGAAGTTGGTTCTAACATCTGCAAATGAAGCCACAGCAGCAAGATAGATAAACTCACCAATGAAAGTGGAGGCAAGTGGGCAAAAAGCAAAGCTCCCTTCTGCCATGTCTTTTTATACAGACTGTTGTCCACATTAGGATGAGTCTTCCAGCTTCAAATAATCTGATCAAGAAAGTCCCTCACATTTTAGTGAATTCAAGATCCAGTCCACTTGACAACTGAGAACAGCCACCACATATAGAAATATTTAAACATCATTTTTCCTGCATTCACTTATTTTTTATAGAGGAGAGTGCCCTTCCACCTATGCAGAAAGAAAAAATGAAGAAGCCAAGAAGACCTTGGTGTGCTTCCCACAGAACCAATCACGTTCCTTCCTGGAAATTTAAATGAAAAGGATTAAATCCCAGCAAATCTCCCTTAGAATGGGCTGGACTTAGTAAGGGTGGAGGGAGGTTGTGTTCCAAATAAATTCCAGGCTTTGGGATAAATGTCCAGCAGGAGACAAAACATTCATATCATTCAATAAGATTATTGGGTTCCATGGAACAAAATATAACTTTGTAAAATAAAAAGTATATTCTGATGAGAGTGTAAAATAACTTGACTCTTATCCTGTGCTGATGAGAATACAATGGTAGTACTTTGCAAATCTGGCCAGACAATTTCTTTCAATTTTTTTTAAAATTTATCTGCTTTTACTTTTTATTTTATGTATATGAGTGTTTGGTCTGTATGCATATGAATGTGCCATATGAGTGCAATGCCTATGTAGGCCAGAAGAAGGCATGAGATCCTCTGGAACTGCAGTTACAAATGCTTGTTAGCTGTCACATTGATGCTGGAATACGAACTCAGCTCCCCTCAAGAGCAAACAGTGCTCTTAACAGCTGAGCCATCACTCCAGTCCTGGTTATTTCTAAATAGGTAAAAAATACACTTGGCAGACATGTCATTTTACTCCTGGGCATGTACTCAAATGCAATGAAAGCATATTGTATTAAGCTTGTAGGATTGCTATTAAAATTGCCACAACCTCTTTGACTTAAAACAACGGAAATGTATTTCATCACACTTCAAAGTAATTTTCAATTACTGAAGAAAAGCCACATAGAAATATTTGAATCTTGAGACTGGAGAGATAGCTTAGAGATTAAGAGCACAAGCTGCTCTTAGAAAGAACCTGGGTTCGATTCCCAGCATCAACATGGAGGCTGACAACCATTTGTAATGTAACTCCATTTCCAGGAGATTTGATGCCCTCATCTGACCTCCTCAGGCATTGCAGGCACGGGTGCACTTGCATACATGAAGGCAATACACTCATACATATAGCATAAAAATAATAAAATATTAAAAAAGAAATATCTGAATCTTTATTCTCCCTTGCCCAATAAAATATTAAATAAAACCAATAATGAATTCCAAGAAGAAAAGAGACTAGAGATACTCCTCCATTGTGTCTATGAGCAGGGTGAGTAATGACCCCCCTATACATACATATATATAAAAAAAAAAAAATATATATATATATATATATATATATACGGTTAATGGCAGATAGTGAGGAACTGTCACAAACTGAAGCAATAGTAACCCCAATTGTACCTGCTGTGCCAAATGTGGTATATTTGATATATCAGCTTCCAGCATGTGTCAGTCTTTGATCTGATGAATTAATTCCTTCCCTTCCCTCAGAAAGAATGATCGAAAGCAGTTTGAATGTATGAGTAACAGAAGAATCCACATTTGCAGTCTTTCCTTGGTGCTTCTTATAATCTCCTACTCTTTGTCCCATTCACATTTCTAAGACTATTGAATCAGTTTATCAAATGCCATTATACCATTCTAACCAATGAAAATAAGCTGGAGGGTATGGGGAAGATTATGCTTGTACTCTAGGGAGCCTGAACAAAACACTGCAGAAATTTAAGGATATGAAACCCCAGCGGTACTCTGAGGAATCCAATGGACTGGTAAACTCACTAAGAAGGAGACAGATGCTTCATAGATTTTGTGAGTTCAAAAGGCACCGAGTCTCAAACATGTTTTTGGACATGTGTTAGTTAGCAAGCTTACTGTTTACAAGAAAGTCAGCCAATTTTTGATGGTTTCTCAAAGAAGAAAGCTCAGTAGAAGGTTCAAGTCATAAAACTTCCAGCCTGAAAGATATTGCGATATGTATGGTAGGGAACTATGCTCCTTGGAGTGTGTAATTATTCTCTGGTAGGAGAATCACCCTGTATACTCCTAAGATTCTAGAGGAATTTAATTTAATCTACATGAGCGATATATATATATATATATATATATAT
>NW_008344488.1:5713358-5717039 GCF_000622305.1 Nannospalax galili | reverse complement strand
ATATATATATAATTCTAAAATTTATGGCTCTTGACTTGCTACTGGACCTGGTAGAAATAGATTGTCTAACCAGAAGCATCAAAGGATCATGAGTCTAGACTTCGACATTCTGAAATATGATTTCTTGTTCCCACCAAGTTAACAAGGAGGGAACAATGTCAGCAGTCCATTAACATATAGAATAAGATGATTTTAATATGTATGAACAGGACATGTCAGCACAGTGCACTGTGTGAATCTTCATATCGTACCAGTCATCCCCCCACCTCCTACCTGTAGGTCAATGCTGTAGCCACACCTGGATTCCTATTGTGCCCAGTGAGCACAGAAGGGAAAAGCTAAACAAGAGTCTCATTTCTTATAGCTTAGCGCATACAAGAAGAAAATAGAGTATTGATGAATTGCACTGAGCATAAAGAAAAAAAAATTCCCAATTGAAAAACTTGAGGTGTCATTCCTGAGCACCTTATGTGTTTAGAACAGAAGTAAATAATCACACACATGCTAAGCTTTGGACAGTAACCGGTTACTTTGCTGATTTTTTTCAGGTGTTTGGAATTAGAAAGATTACAAAACTAAATAAAAATATATTTGTGTAAAAGTCAAATAGATGCATGGCTGGAGAAATGGCTCAGCAGTTAACAGCACTCACTGCTCTTCCAGAGTACTAGAGTTCATTTTGCAGTACTCATATCTGGTGGCTCAAAACCTCCTATACCTCTAGCTCCAGGGAAGTTGACTTCTGCTTCTGACTCTGCGCACTCTAACATGTATGTGGCATATGCTCTAAACAGACACACACATGCACACACATAAATTTTTAAAATTTTCTAAAAAGTGAAATAGTTAACAAGCAATATATTCAGGATTTAAAAAGAATGACTGAGGTGAAGCCACCTATTATCTGTTAATGGCCATCTCACTACTGAGAGGTCTCACTGGCAGTGAAGAAGACACATGGACTGAGGAAACAGGACGTAATTATTGACCAGCTTTCCAACACCTGGGGTTCTGTACCAGGAATGATATCATTACACAAGAAGAAATCAACTTGGGTGATGACTTGTATTAGCCTGCTTCTACCAGAAGTGTTTCTCCTTGAGCTGACACTGTATATTTCTCAGATATAAGTATGCGTTCCTATTGTTAAAATGTTGGACAACACTGTATATTTGGGTTCTTTTAGACATAAGGTGTTATAAAACATCACCTTAGTGTAAGACATAGTTCATAGGAAAGTGGTTGTAACAATGATCAGTTGACACTGTAATGTGATGGTTTTACTGCATCAAAAACCGCTTCCCATGGACCTTGCTCTTTTTTAATGATATTTTTATTCTTTGAGAATTTCATGCTTAACATTTATTTTGTTTATATTTAGTCCTCATTTCTCCTAGAAACTCCTCCAAGCTCCCCCACCCCCACCCCTCCAACTTTGTGTTCTCTCTCTAAATTTTTATAACCCATTAAGTCCATGTTCTCTCTCTAAATTTTTATAACCCACTGAATCCAGCTGTCCATACAGTCATGTTCCCAGGGCCATCCACTGGACCATGATGGACCTACCAAGGGCCACACCTTAAAGGAAACTGACTCTTCCTCTGGCAGCAGCCAATAATAGTCAAATGTCTACTCAGGTAGGAGTCAGAGCTTATGAGCCCCTCTCTCCTCCATGAAGGAATGCTGACTGGCTTGATCGTGCTTGATCCTGTACGGGCAGCCACAACTCTTTGTCTCAGCACTGTTTGGTGTAAAGATCATTGTTTTAAAATTTTTATTTTATGAGTGTTTTTCCTTCATGTATATATGAGTACCACATGTGAGCTTGGTGCTCACAGAGGACAGAAAAAGTAGTGAGTACCCTGGGACTGGAGTTACAGACTGCTGTGAGCTGCGATGGGGGTTCTGGGAACCCAACTTGGAGCCTTTGCAACAGTAGCAGGCTTTCTTAACCAGGGAACCACCTCTCCACCCACACATGGCTCTTTTAATAAGAAAGTTAATCTCTTTGAGAATGGAACTAACAGAGGAAACACAATCAGAGGTAGAGAAATACAAGATTGGTTGTCATAGGTTTTATTTGAATGAATGCAAACGATAATGGTTAAAGAGATTTAACAAAATACAGTGATAATTAAGAAAACACTAGTATGCCAATTGGATATGAGGAGGCTAAAATACCTCAATGAAGATGTGAAATAAACTTTGCATTAATTAACATTAAATCATACCAAGTCTTCATCTTGTATTCAGCCCTTGAATCTAAGTACCAAAGCATGGCAATAGATATGGGCTCACTCACCACCGTTCTTAGTAAAAAATTTAACACATGTCCTTCTTATCACTGTGTTTATGCTATAGGAGCACAGAGGTCTAAGATTTCTTGGTTGAATGAATTTTTAGGAGGAAAAATGAAAGATTCTGAAGAAGTTTTAGTGACAGCTGTGCTATTCACATTAATTCCAAGCTACAAATGCAGCAAGAAAAGACGTCATCACAGCAGCCAGTAATAAAGCATATCATTTCACTAATAAATCAACAAATACAGCAATTACAAACTGGGTAAAGGATGATATTCAGGAGCTCTGGCACCTCGAAGAGAACGATAGAGCTACTTTTTTATTCCAGTTCTCTGCACTAGCACTGATGCAACCCAATGGCTTTTGTTACTGAAGACACCAACGGCTCTTTTGCCACTATGAGCATTTGGAGTCTAGGCCATGGAGGACCCCTTCAGTTCTCAGTGGTGATCTCTTCAACTTACAGAGCTTCACAGGTAGGCCACACCTAAACTAGAATTTTCACAATCTATTCAGCTACAGGAGAAGGTGCTCTTTCAGTAAAACCTATAGGGTTTGGAAATGATGACTGCTCCAGCCTATCTGAAAAAATTCCATGTATTACTAAGCAAAACAAACAAACAATCAAACAAAAAAATACAAAGTTAAAGGAAATAGATACTACCAAAGAAAGAAAAGTTCTGGAAACTGACACTATTGATAGGAAAAGTATTAAGATTTTTATTTTAAGGAAGTTCGGTGTAATGGTTAATCCTGATTGCCAACTTGACAGGATCTAGTATCATGTAGGAGACGAAACTCTGGGCATATTTTTAAGCACCCTAAATGTGGGTGACCTCATCTTTGAGCTGTGATAATGCACTGAGTAAAAAAGAGAAAACAAGCTGACAACCAATATTCATATCTGCTTCTTAACTGAAGGTGTAATGTTACCAGTTACCTTATGTTCCTGCAGTCACGGATTCCTATCCATGTAAGATTGTATCACCTTGAACTGTGAGCCAAAATAAGCTCTTCCCTCCTTAAGATGCTTCTGGTCAGATATTTGGTTATAGCAATGAGGCAAAAAATACAAGTAAACACCATTCAAAAATAATAAAAATATAATAAAAATGTCAGGAGAGAGAAACCATAAAAAAGAACCCTTGAGCAAAAGAAATCAGTGGATGAAATTAAAATGAAATAGCACCAATGATAGACAGACTTCATCAAACAGAACAAAGAAACTGTTAATTTAAAGATAAGTTATTTGAAGTGTAATAGGAAGAGAATTCAAGAAAAAAAGTATATGCTTTCATTAGTAAGATAAACTCACCCTGTGCACCAAATACAGAAGATTTACAACTATAGTTATCTATATTATTAGTTATATATGTATGAA
>NW_008344488.1:5709235-5713186 GCF_000622305.1 Nannospalax galili | reverse complement strand
TTAGATTTCATCTAAAGCACATTCATGCACACAAATTTATTTAACATGTTAAGTGTATTTATTAACTTAATTGCAGTAATCACTTTACAATGTATATATATATATAAGTTTATGTGAAATTTTATAAGAGAAACATTCATTAGACAGTTTCATCATTGTGCAAGCATTGTTGATATACTTCCACCAACCTATAAGGTATAAGTTAGTCACTCTATATGGCTTCTTTATGCAGTACAGAGACATAATAAAAATGAGATACAAATCTGCTACTAGTGTAGCACTCTTTTACAAATAAACACTCATATAAACACTCATATAAATAAACATTTTTTGCTAAGTAGGACTGTACCTTAAAATCATGATTAAAATTTATAGCATTATGTTTATAAATAAGAAACATGGTCACATGGTGTTTAAGCAATGTGTATTATATATAATTTTATGTACTGTGATAATTTATAGTAATTTTCAACCGTAAGGATCTATAATAAATAAGAGGCAAGCCTTTGGGAATGCTTGTGAGGGATTACTTAGATTAGGTTAGCTTTTTTGAAGGATTAGACACATGAGTTTGAGTTGTGAAGGCCCACCAGTCCATGGGCTGGGGTCCTGGACTGAATAAAAAGAGTAACTGAGCTGAGCATTGGAATCCATTACTCTCTGTTTCTTGACTGCAGACATGTGACCAGCTGCCTCTAGCTCTGCCACTGTGACTTCTCTGCTATGGCATCGAAATAAGTTTTTCATTTCTTAAGTTTCTTTTGTCAGGTAACTTGTGACATCTAGGAGATAAGTAACAATACATGGTGCTTCTTACAACTTGTAATCACAAACACACTGATAACGTGGTGTTACAAAGTCATGATTGTACATCATTAAGAAATAGAAAGATTTTACTTTATGATCACCAGTGTGTGCACATTATATCTTTGACCAAAATGTCATTATGAAGCATGTGATTTACTTATAAACTGAGAAAATACCATTTTTTAATATCCTAGCCATTGAAGTCACTGTGTTGGATGTGGTATCACTGGGAATACTTCCTATTATGAGTAGAGGCTGTTTGTACAGTACTATAACCCCATTCATGTATTCATCCCTGTAAAATAATCTACTTTCAGTGCTACAGCTTCAAATTTGGCAAGATCTAAGCAAATATCTACAAGAGAAAATAGAAAATTTCACCATCTCTTTAGGGGTTTGGATTCTGTTATTTCAACAGCAATCCAGATGCTCATTCTTTTATGTAGCTGTCCATTACTTCTTAGAATAGTGCTGTTTCCTCTAGGCTTTTGAGTGGTTGATAATTTCTCACCACACTTTCTTTTCTTACAGATTCATAGTTAATAATAGTTAAATTGCATAGTTTAGACTTGAAGTTAATTTTTTCTTTCTTTCTTTCTTCTTTCTTTCTTTCTTTCTTTCTTTCTTTTTCTTTCATAATTTTCCCCTTCCTCCTCCTCATCTTCCTCCTTCTTCATTTATTTCTGTTTTGCAATGCCAGGGTTCAAACTCAGGGCCTTGTCCATGCTATACAAATATCCCAGAACCAAGTTGAATTCTCAGTTCAGGAATTAACTTAAATTTGAACAATTCTTCTACTAAGTTAAAGTCTTTTTAGTTTTTGCACTGCAATCAAGAAATAATAATGTGGAAGCTGGAGAGATAGCTCACAGTTAAGAGTATACACTGCTCACGTAGAAGACTGAGTTCAGTTCCTAGCACACACATCAGGTGGCTCACAGTGCCAGCCCTACAACACACTGTTTTAAAGTACACATATATTGCGAAGCAGTCTAGCTAATTATGTAATTACCTAACAGAGTAATCATTTTCAAGGTGAAAACATTTATCATCTATTTAATTGACCACTATGCTACCAGTTATTATCATGTATTGGAGTTGTCTGTTACAGTGTTTCAAGAGAAATCCTGGAATACTGCTCATGACTAGAGGTGAGAGTTGAGAATTCATGAATGGGTTTTCTCAGTCAGTACTAATTAAGCAGCACCTGAATTTTGCCTCACATTATGAATACACTTCTGTAATACTCAATAAATAACTATGAGGATTTTTTATCACCATTTATACAAAATTTCAACTAACTATAGCACCAATGTTTGTAGAATACAAGTTTCTTTTGATAAACTGATTTGCCAGAGTCAGTCAGCACAGCCTCATCTCTGTCCTCAAGTGCCATCAGGTTTTTTTTTCCACCATTGAAGGCACTGCAGCCTATCTGAAATCCCCTTGATTTCACCCGTGGTTAAAATGCTGCCTAATTCAGGTTTAAAAAGAGAAGTGCCAGCTCACTCATTTGAATAAGCTCTAGTTTATTACAGGCAACAAGATGGATCAAATAAAAGCCCAGCTGAGTCTCAGTTACAGAAAATATCTATTCATTTATTCGCAGCCCTTAAATCAAGGCTGTGTCAGCACAAGATCTTCATTTAATAACACTAATCTTGAAACCATCTTATACTTTTACAAAATTATTCTTCTTTATCTAGAAGACTTAAAAACTGACTTCTTAATCTATGCCAGACTTTTTTTCCAGCAAAACAAAAATCTTTTTCCAAGAAGATTAATAAATTGTCCCTTGCTAGTTTTGTAATTAAGAGAAAATAGCATACTACAAATCAAATAAAGATAAACATTGCTCTGTCTCAAATCTATTTAATTAAATGCATTCCTCAATTTCATCTAAGGATGCTGACCAGCAATTGTATTTCTATTCATTGACAGACAGACATTGAGAATGGAGGATTATGTTTTCTATTGATAAATGTTATTTCTTTGAAGAAAATAAATTTAGTCATGATCTATTACAAGTAGTCGTTCATTTCAAAGTCTATATTTAGTTCTTTAATTATTGATCAGATAATATTTTAAATATTTCTTATTTATCAGAATCAAATCTACTCCTGAAAATCAATTGGGTTTCGAAATTTTACATGCTACCACCTGAATACAATTAATTTAAATAGCACATTTCAGTTTCATACAAATCCCCAGTTTTCTTCATTACATTTAAAACACTGTAAATACCTGTGCAAAATCCTTGTTGTGATACTTTCCTTTCGAGGCTGACAGCCTCCTTGATCCAAAACAGTTTTGTAAATCTTTCATGGAATCAATCATCTTCATCAGCATTGTAAAACAGATAGAGCTTAGGAGATCTTTTGAATATTGTAAAGATAATTGAACCCAAAAGGCTACAATAATCAAATATTAGGAATGTAAAAAATCATTTCAGTGTCATTTCTATAAATCAGTAAATTCTCGATAGAAAATCCATATTTGAGATAAATGTTATTATCTGAAAATTTTCCTTCTTGCAGTATAAATTTTGTCAATAACCTCCTTCAATACCTGAAATTTGTTGTCTGAGGACCAGATAACAAGCAGTACACACTCTATGATACTCTTTTTAAAGACACTGGAATTGGGGAAATAAAATGTCAAAACTGATTCACATTAACTTTTTTTCCATTCCCTTTTGGAATTTTCACTCAGGATGAGTTTATCTTTAGACACTGTAGATTTCAAAATGTATTATTTCCTTTTTGTATTTTAAACCTCTGGATATAGTCAGGAAAATTCCATTTATTTCCAAAGAATGCTATTTTGTCAATTTTTTTGCTTTGTAGTCACTACATTTCCTAGAACAGAAAACTGTTACCCCGAGGACTGTACCCAAGTTCAGTCACCAGGGGCATGCAGTACTGTCTCATCTTCTATCTACGCCACTTCTTTTTTCTTCAACTTGAATAAAATGAATGATCCTGAAGCCCTTAAACAAATATTTCAAGCCGTCTCTCTGTTCCATCACTTCTCAACACCTCTGACTTCAAAAATACAACTTCTACAATGACTCTTTATATTATCCAAGTGAACAGTGGCTTTTACATATTCTATAATCGCTAGTATTTGGACAAATATTACACA
>NW_008344488.1:5697978-5709183 GCF_000622305.1 Nannospalax galili | reverse complement strand
ATATATATATATATAAACAGCTGTATGAGCAACAATTTTTCAGAGTATGAGCAGCTTTCCCCAACCTCCTAACAACTTACATTCTTAGAATTTCATACTTTGTACGACTTTTTAACTAAAGAATGAAGAAGAATCTATATAGTACACAACCTTAAGTGCAAAATTCAATCATGTCATGCCTGGTGGAGAGTGCCTGTCATCCCAGATACTTTGAAGACTGAGGCAACCAGGAGGATCACAATTTCAAGGCACATCTGGGCTACAGATTCAGGACTGGAGGAGAGTGTTTATGATTCCATCCATTCTGAAGGCTGATGGCTGATGCAGGGAGATTACAAGATCAAGGTCTATCTGGACTCCAGAATGAGCTTAAGGCTAGCCTGTGAAACTTATTATACAGTTTCTCAAAAAGAGGGCTGGAAGAGCACTTGTCTAATATTTTCACGAGGCTAGATTTAATTTTCAGTACCCAAGGAAAGGAAGGGATTGAAGGCAAGAAAGAGAGAAAGGAAACATAGGGAAGGAGGGAGGGAGGGAGGGAGGGAGGGAGGGAGGAAGGAAGGAAGGAAGGAAGGAAGGAAGGAAGGAAGGAAGGAAGGGCGGGCTTTAATCTCATTCTGAGTGGAACAGAGATACACTATAGGAAGCACTACAATATAATATTCAGACTCACACCATTGAAATAGAACATGCTACTTCACTGAGGCTGGAGTAAACTTCTCAAGCTATGACAACTAGACACAAACATATAAAACAAGAGTCAAATGATCCATCTGCAGGCCAACCATAAAGAAGCTTGTCAGAACAGGATGGAGAGTAACTAGATGACTCTGATGTTTTCTCACAAGCCTGACAGTTTTCAATACACTGACATTTCTCCCCAGATAAGCCAAATAATCTGATGTGTTTAAAATGTAAGATTGAATAAAAAATCAGACATTTTTACAATTTTTATCTCTTTAGTAGTCAAGACAGCATGCTAAAACATCCTTTCATTTAAAAACCTCTGTGCTTTAACCTTTCCAAAATCAGGTTCAGGTTTATTTGGCATTTTGCCTACATCTGCCATTTATGTTCATATAAACTGAATGTTTATAACCTTGAATGCTTTATTTATGAGAGTCCCACTTTTTGCCATGATTATATTTGTCTTGTTTATAGTTTCACATGTACCTGTCTTATCCATGAATTATAAATTCATAGGAATAATGAATTTTATAAAATTTTATATTTTATAAAATTATTTTATGAATAAATGATATCACCTAGCCCACTGCCAAAGTGGACATCACACCTCCACACAGTTTGGTATGGTCCTTTGATTTTTTTTAAATATCTTGTTTGGATAGTTCAAAAGCCTGTATTATCTCTACAATTTCCATTTGTCTAAATTTTTATGATTCTATAATTTTGGGAATAATTATTGTATAAGGGTTGACTAGTATGATATTTTATATTATGTTTTATAGAAAATAATTTTATACTAAAGCTCATATCTGTCTTCTTAATGATAAAAGCAAATACTATTTTATGTTCATTTTGCTTTTATTAACAATGCTTCATCTAGACCCCTTAAAATAATTTACTCTATATAGTTAAAAAGTACAAATTTGATTTTTTTTCTAATCAGAGGAAAGCCAGTTATTTAAAGGCATTGGGTATTTTTTGAATATTTCTAGTTTTTGGTAAAGAACCACATAATGCTGATCATTTGACAACTGATAATTTAAGGAATATCATTGGACCATATTAACAATTGGACTGTTCTATCCAAACCAATTCTCTATAGGAAATAATACTAAACAACAGGACCATTAAAAATGATGAAATTCTTTTTCAAGCAAGTTTATTCAAGGACAATATTGTTGGTTTTTTTTTTTTTAAAACTGAACATAGCAGACATTGATTTAATTTTTCTCAGTGCTTGTAGAGCAGAAAGTCAGCAATAATTTGCTAAAGTTCTGGTGTGGCTCCTAAGAACATATTTTATTTAACAATAAATTTGTAAACTTCATGTCATTCTTTATATTTCCTATGATTTTAAACTATATCATAGAGAAAACTGACAAGTAGAAACGGTTTTTTAAATGTATGATATACTGTTTTCAACTGTTTTGGAACTTGTAAATTAGACATGATGTTAAGTTAAAGGTGAAGTGATTTCCTCTCTTAGATTATACAAGGAATGAATTTTACTTGCACTTTGGAATCTTCATATGTGTTATCATGAATCATTCCCCTCGGCTTGATTTAAGTAAAACCATATACCCTTACTTATATCACCTCTAAACATTCATATACTGAATTATTGAAATCTTTTTTTTTTCTCTCTTTTTGAGACAGGGTCTCCCCCTAGCCCTAGCTGGCCTGGAACTCACTGTGTAGACCAGGCTTTCCTTGATCCCACAGAGATCTATCTGCCTGCCTCTGCCTCCAGCATGTTGGGATGAAAGGCCTGCATGACCATGCCTGGCTCATATACTGAATTTTTTAAAACATTTATTTTATTGATAATTTTTGTTTTATGTGTATGAGTGTATTCCCTGCATGTAAGATCCCAGGAATGGAGTTAAGTTGTTATCCCCCATATGGGTACTGGCTACCAAACCTGGGTCCTTCTGCAAGAGTAGCCAGTGCTCTTACAGCTGAACTATCTCTCTAGTCCCAATATATATTGAATTCTTTACACTGAGTATTTCACAATGTAAAATTACTTGGGGGAAATTACCTCTAAGTAAGTTATAAAGTTAAAACTAGTTTATTAGCTTTTCCCTAAATCAACATGAATGGCAAAATTAGAAGAGAGAATTGAGTGGAACATCATATAATTAAAAGAGACTACTTAGAGCATGGACAAAGGAATATGCTTAGAAGACCACCCAAGCTCAGGCAGGAGCTATTGGCAGTTGATAGCCACTGCAGTTGATGATATCAGTTTTCTCCAAAGATGTGTATCACAGTATATTGCCCATGTTCGAATCAATGGTGTGCTACACCTGTGCAGATATGAACAGCACTAAGTAAACTCAATGGGTCATTTAAGAGAGAGACAAAGACAGAGAAGACATGAATATAGGAGGGGTATGTGAGAGGGAAGACTAGGAGGAGTTGAAGGAAGACAGAGGGAGTAGGAATGGATATGACCTAAATACATTGTATTAATGTATAAAGTTACCAAAGAATAAATAAAGCTTATTAAATGGGGGCAGGAGAGCAGAGGACCAGGGCTCAAATCCAAGCACAAACATGGCACTAACAACCATCTGTTACTCCACTTCCAGGGGATCTGAGGTCCTCTTCTGGCTTCCATGGACATTGCATGACACAGGTGGACTTACATACATGCAGGCAATACACCTGTACAAAATAAACAAATAAATAAATAAATAAATAGTAAATAAATAAATAAAACTTATGAAACAAAAATAAGACTGCTATTTAGAAGCCAAGGACATGTGGAGTAGATGTGCCCTTCCTGGCCAGGAGAAGGGATCAACACTACAATACCTTGCTTTTGGTTTTCTATGAGAAATAAATATTTGTTCAAGTTACCTATTTTTTGGTGCCCTGTTATAACAGTCATAGAAAACAAATCCAGCAATTAATATTAAATGAATGGCAGAAATCTCAGTGGAAGGGCTTAGATTTAAAATGTGATCAGTACAATATTGATCTCTGTGGTTGAGTTTGAATCATGTGGAGATAATTTGTAAGTGAGCAAATAAGGACAAGACAGAATCACAACTATAAGGAAATAATGATTGTATTTGAGGGCAAAAAAATGAGATCTTTATGTTGAACTTAAAATTAATAGAATTTGTAAAATTTATCCTAGCTGCAGACATAGCCAAATGAGGTTATAGTGATAATGGTGCAAAAGTGGGCAGAGTTCAAAGTTTTACAAAACAAAGCAGCGATAAATTTGGAAAAGCAGGATTAGGTTACAAAATATGGGGAAATTTGAAATCTTGAATGTTTAATTTTGAAAATATTACCACCAGAGTTTTGTTCCAGTGGATTTCTGATTTAGTTAGGGTTAGAATCATAAGCTGAATTGGTTCTGTGCCCCAGACAATTCAGATGTTGCTGGTCCCAGGAAATATTTAGTATAGTACTAAACTTTAATTTGGTAATATACAACAGGGGCAGTTCAATAATTTTGGTTGACTACTGATTATTCTATTTGTCATGGTTTAAATATGAGCTGTCAGGGCTGGAGAGACAGATTAGCAGTTAAGAGCATTGTCTGCTCTTATGGAGGACCTGGGTTAGGTTCCCAGCACCCTCATGATGGCTAACAGTTCTCTGTAACTCCAGTTCCAGAGGATCTGAGCCCTCTTCTGGCCTCTGTAGGCATTGCATATCACGAGTGCACATAGATAAAGCCAGAAAGAAAAAAACAAAACAAAAAAAAACTTGTACATATAAAATAAAGGGGGAAAAACATATTTAAAAAATTATATATATGTATATATATGCCTTGGACAAGCTTGAGAGTTGGTTACTTGGATGCAAATGATGTTTCTAATTTGGGATGGTCTGGAAAATTTAAGTGGGGTCTAGTTTGAAAATAAAGGTCACTGGGTAGATGGCTTTAAAGGTCATGTACAGTCCCTGGTCTCTGTCTTGCTCTTTCGCTTCCTGTTTGCTATATTTCCACACACTCTTTCTGCCATGATACTTTGCCCAACAGCATGGGACCAAACAATCATGGCTGAACCCTCTGAGAACATGAACCCAAACAAATCTTTTTAACAATTTTATAAATTTATTTTTTATATTATATGTATTACTATTATACGTGCATGTGTGTAAGCACGCCCATGTTGTACAACACCTGTGGAGGACAGAAGAAGGCATTGGATCTATTGGAACAGGAGTTATGCATGATCTTTAGCCCCATGTGGGTCCTGGGAATCGAACCTGGGTCTTCTGCCAGAACAATCAGTGCTCTTAACTGCTGAGCCATCTCTCCAGCCTCCAAACAAATCTTTACTCCCTAACATTGTTTCTGTCAGGTACTTTCTGGGAAGAAGAAAATTGCTAATGAATTAAATCTAGTTTTTAGGAAGATCATTTTGTTGGCACATTGAACAGAAATGTGAAGCTCTGCATACTGATCTATGTTACAGGATTATAGTCTTTGTAAATACTGAACAAATAGTAAATTTTTGTTTACTAGTCCTTTTCTAGCTATGCATTTAACAAAAAATGTAAGACTGAACCTTTATTGTACCACTTGCTCATTAACATCTTGACCTACTTTTGAGAGACAGAGACAGAGACAGAGCCACAGAGAGCGCAATCATTACATTCTAAAATAATCTATTTAGCTTTATTTGCAGTTTGAATTTCTTAGGTGGTAATTGATGAGCAGGAAGCAATTTAAAAAGACTTGATTGTGGTTTGCATTAAAATAGAGACTTTTAATTCCTTGAGGATCTCCTGAAAAGTATGCCAAGCAGAAAGACAAAAACAGACTTGAGATTTTGCTGAATTCCACTCCTGGAGTTTCTAGTTCAGTTGGTTTCTTATTTAGAGTGAGAACCTTGAAATTTGAATTACGCATTTTGAATATGTCCAGGTAATGTAGATGCTGGTGGTTCTAGAAAACATTTGCAATAAAATACATTTGTCAGGGTCATCTAGAAGAACAGAACAATAGATTGAATACATATAACGTTGGTTAGATAGGCTTATATGTTACAGGGTGGGTCTGTATTTGTATCTGAACATCTGAGAGGCTCAGAACTTGGTAAATACTCAGCAAGAAGGCCTGATGCCACAGTAGTCACAGTCTGGTGCTCAGCAGACATTCCTGGAGGGGTGTCTTTCTTAGCTAATCCCAAATCTAAGGAAGTTCACAACCAAGATTGACCATCACAAATGCTGAGTTAGAAAAAGAGGAACTCCATTTCATTATTAAAATACACAGTTTCATACAGAAAAATTTATTTTTAATACAATTGAAAGATGCATATGTATTTCTAATCTCTATATATCTGATTATTACTAGTCACAGTCAGTTACTTTCTGAGCTCCTTGGCATCTGAGCATGGCATCTGAGCATGGCATCTGAGTCATCAGGCAGATTTCAGTGGTAATGTTTTTCAATCTACTAATTATTAAGGAGCAAAATTTTATGCTTTGAAGAATTATTTTTTTCTTTTTTTTTTCTTTATTTATATACCTACTTCCCAGGTAGCACCCTCCCATAGCCTCCCTCCCCCCACTAGAGCCTTATACTCTGCCACTGTAGAGACATCTACAGTATCCCTGCTACAGTCTGCCGTGTTGTTGGCACCCTCAGCCATTCCCCACTACTTCCCCTTCTGGTGAATCTAGTCAGCCTATCTAGAGGTCTTTGTTTTAGGAGGGTCAGCTGTTCCTCATCTAATGGTAATCAGTTGCCAGTACTCCTTTGGATAAGATTGGGGTCTCCTGTTCATTTTCCCAGTTCTATATTGGGTTACTATCTGGGAATCCCTTTGGCCACCCTGTCCAACAACTCAAAAGAAGGTATCATCTGTCTGTCATTGTTGCTTGCTATGTAGCCTTTAGCTGTACATATGGACCCTTATGAAATTATATTGGCCCCTTTAATCTTCGGTTATACTTTCCTTTTGGGTGTTTAAAGCCACACAGTTGGTCTAGATAAACCGATTTATTTTTACTCTTAAGGTAGTTTGAGGATCTGTTCCTCAGGGGTCACATGGGCTTCGGAGGAGCCCCTGGCTCCTTTCTTTTACCAGTTCCACCTATGTGAAGACAAGTCAAAGGTCCTGCTCCAACATGGTTGGCTTCGCTTGGACGCATGGAGGAAATGATTCCTCTGTGTTGACCCTCCTCTTTGCAGACAGGACACTGGTTCAAGCCATCTCATTGGGTCTCCACAACCTCCTTGCTCAAGAGGACAGGTGACTCACCACAATTACAGGACATTTTGAGAGATGCTCATAGTCCCCTGGAACTAGTGGACCTAGGAGAGCAAGGAGCAAAAAGTGTCCTTTATGTCCCTCTGACCAAATTATTATAGACCTCAAAGTATGTCTGTTAAACACCCAAGAAGGTTAGTTCCACCCATCTGGTATTTTTAATTACTGTGTGTCATGTAGAAAAATCTTAGGCAAAGACCAGTTGTTCTCAGATAAACCTTACCTAGACATATATTTCTTGATCTGCTATGTATAATTTGTCAGTAGGTTGTAGAAGTAATATGGTTCTCTCTGGTTTTCAAAGCTAGCTAGGCATTGTTTATCCCTTGCATTGTCTCACCCCTCCATCATGGTTTTCCCACTTGAAGTGCTCCCATTTCCCTCCTTTCTCCCTTACTAATACCCTTCTCCTATGGTCCCACCTCTCTTGAGCTCCTTCTTTTCCTTTATCCCCTAGGTTCCTTGTATACCCTTCCCTCCCTCCTCCTTTAAACTAACCCAATTTTTATCCATATCTCCCTTATTAAGGCCTGTTTCCTACTGTTCTTTTCTTTCAGGTTATTTCTTTTCCTTTACCTCCATGTTTCCTTTCCATTTTCCTGGTTTCCATCTCTTAGCTATTGTGAAAAGAGCAGCAACAAACATGGATGTACAAGTGTCCCTGCGATAGGATGAGTTCTTTTAATATATGCCAAGGAGTGGTGTAACTGGCTCAAATGGTAGGTTCATTTGTAGTTTTTTAAGAGTTCTTCACACTGCTTTCCATAGGGGCTGAACCCATTTGCAGCCCCACCAGCAGTGGATGAGAGTTCCCCTTTCCCTACATCTTCTGCAGCAACAAACATGGATGTACAAGTGTCCCTGCGATAGGATGAGTTCTTTTAATATATGCCAAGGAGTGGTGTAACTGGCTCAAATGGTAGGTTCATTTGTAGTTTTTTAAGAGTTCTTCACACTGCTTTCCATAGGGGCTGAACCCATTTGCAGCCCCACCAGCAGTGGATGAGAGTTCCCCTTTCCCTACATCTTCTCCAACATTTGGTATAATTTGTTCTCTTGATCTTAGCTAGTCTGACTGGGGTAAGATGGAATCTTAAATATGAAACTGTGTATTTTAATAATGAAGTGGAGATCTTTTACAAAGTTTAAAACCTCATTTAATTTTATGTCTTATAGTGTTTATACTGAGTACAATATTGTATAACCGTATTAATTCAACTGTAAACCTAAAAATTTACAGCCATTTTTGAAAGAGAAGCATCCTAGCTCTGGAAATTGTTATTGAATTTGTCAATGCTGTTGTAATTAAATGCCTCTTCTAATTATATGGTTATTAAATAAATAATTTTTTTAAAAAAGAAAAAGAGGAACTAAGACTGGGAGGCAGAGTTGGTAGGAGGCGTACTTTAATGGGCCGAGACCTAGTCTCTTTTTACTGTATATAGGGTTTATTCCACAAGGTATAGTGGCCTCTCCACTTAAGTATTATTTTCTTGTGTCTTTTGCTTAATATTCTACCCTCTCCATTCCCTAACTGTTCTATTTTTACTTTTACTTCCTGATGGAAATTCTCACAGCCATGCTCTTTTTGCTGAATGTTTTCAAATTTATAATTAGCCAAGAGAAAGTGCCATTTTCAAGTGGCTATAAATTCAGCTTTTTGTGTGAATTCACATTTGTTGTTCAATGTTTCAGAAAAGATGTGTGTTTAGTTTATTCACACCTACTTTGAATGTATTGATAATTATATTACTTAATCATGGATAAGCAATTTTGATGATTACTTTCATTAGTTCAAAAGACGCACACTTTTGAGAAATTGGTATGCAATTAAAAACACTTTATTTCAATCAAGGAAAATTATGCCATCATGCTTTCGAATAACAATGTAGACTTAGAACTATACTTAGCCTCAATTATTATGTACTACTTTATTTTATGACTACCTAGAAGTTCATTATTTATGAAGGTGTCACAACATTAATAGACATTCAGTGAGGCCTAGCAATGCTCACGGTATTATAATTGATTCATTTTGTTTTTAAAGAAAATTATTGAAATATTATTGGTAGTGAAAAGGCAAGCTTGATATGGGGCTGGGGAGATGGATGACTCAATGGTTAAGAACACTGTGGCTTTTCTTGCCAGAGGACCTGGGTTCAGCTCCCAGCACACACATGGTGGCTAACTACTGCATAAAATTCCAGTTCCAAGGGATCTGACACTTTCTTCTAACCTCTATGGGCATTACAGAACACTGATGCAGATACATGTATGAAGGTAATACACTTATACACATAAACATTTTTTAAAAAATATATTTTAAAAGAAGCTTCATATTTCTGGTAAAATTCTCTTTTAAATGACCTAAAAATAAAAATTTTTAGATTTTTTTCAGAAAGTAAACACAATTGCATGTGCTCCTTCATATGTGAATCCTAGCTTATAATATATATATATATATATGTATGTGTATATGTATGTAAACCAGTGTACATGTGAGTATATATAACATTTAGAAAGTAGAAAAGGAAAGGGTAAATCAGACAATATTCATTTTAATGAGTTCATACTCATTGTAAATTTTATGTAAGTACTTTGAATGCTCTCTCAAGGTATAACACATTTTCAACTCAAACTAGTTCTTAAATAGTAGAATGTTATTTCATGAGGGACTGTTACCATATTGTCACATCTACTTTTTAAACTTTGTTTTTAATTTCTTGAATATTTTGTAGACTGTTGTTCTTTTTTATTTTCTCTTTAAGTAAGAATCTGAGTAATTCATATCAATTATGTCTAAAATAATCATAATATTTTTCATTTCTGGGAATTTCCAAGAATACTGATTTATAGTTTCTAAATCTCAAAGAGTAGCATGCCAGGAATTTGAAAATACTGAGAAACATGCTTTTTTTCACCATGGGCTATAATTCTAAAGAGTATCATTGTTGCTGAATAAATGTATTTTGTCTTTTAAAAACTAAAAATTTATATTAAAAACTGTCTACATTAGCCATTTAAGAACGCTTGTGTCCTAAAATTTTTCTCCTCACACTTGTACAACAGGACCTCATTTTGAAAAACGAAGCATTACTTGATGCATAGGCAGCAAGCGGTATTGCCAGAGTACTCCTGTGACACACCTGCTTGCCATACATTACTGGTTCATGGAAAGATAACACCATTTCTGAGAACTGGTGAGCCACTTGTAATTCAATTAAGTTCAGTTAGTCATAATGTGCCATATGTTCTTGTAACAGGTAAATAGAAATAGCAACTGAAGTAAGCTTTGTAATTTGTGTCTTTTTTGATAAGGAATTTAAGGCAGTAGGAAATTATAACCATATGCAGAAAATGGTTTATTCTCAGGCTGTCTGTGATATTTATGCCAGTGTACTAAAATATTTGTCTGTTTGAATTATCTGTATTGTCAGCTATGAGGCCAGGAAAAAGCTTACTTTTTTTCCTTGTGCGCATATTATTACTGCTGAAAGTCTGGGGACTGGAGTAACTGTAGATATATCCTGCTTCAAATTATTACTTTGAAAACCCAACAAAGTGGCTTAATTGGTGGTTATGAAGTGATACCTGATTAAATTGGGAACACCTGTGTTGAACTGCCGTAAACTAGAAAAGTCACCGCTTAAGCATCTTCACAGTATGTGGAGCTTCGTTAGAGCTGATTTGGGGCTATTCAGATTCAACACATTGAAAATAAAACGTTTCACTATTGACAGTAAATCAAATCAATTCTTTTGTTTGCTATAAACTAATTTAATATCTGTGTAGAATAGAAAGATTTACAAACGGATCTTTCAGGACTTTAAATTACGGTAATTCTATTGGTAAGGTGTAATTGTAAACAACACTACTGTGCATTCATTTAGAGCATTTAGCCTACTATTAAAAAAAAAAGCTGGAATCCTAAATACAAATAATAGTTTCTGGGAAACAAAAGGTAGAGAAACACACTTAAGTAACTATTATGAATGCTCTTTTATACCATACATATTTACAATAATACTAAAATCAGATTAAGAACGTATATGCTGAACCTAGTGGTGCAGACTTGTAATCCCAGTCACTTGGAGGCCGACAGGAGGATCATAAATTCAAAGCCTGGTTAGGTTACAGAGAGTGTTCAAGGCTGATCTAGGCAGCTTAATGGACCTGCCTCAATATGAAAGAAGGATTTGTATATACAGCTGAGTGGTAGAACATTATTGGGCATGCAAGAGGCCCCATGTTCAAAACCCAATACTGATAT
>NW_008344488.1:5691495-5697955 GCF_000622305.1 Nannospalax galili | reverse complement strand
ACAGCCACATGTCTGAGCCTACGGTTGATTAGCCATATAATTCAAGACACATAGGTAGATTTCCAACTCTACTTAAAACAATGCGGATTCACCAAAAGAAGAGCTGCTCTTAGCATTTCACCATGTTGAAAATTGTAGTTAATAAATTGATTCTTTAAATTTTATTATACTTGCATGTAAGGACCAAGACAAAGAAAGCAGGAAAGCAGCAGCTGTTTCCTGATTGTAATGGCAATATACCAAGTTTACAGAATGGGTTTTACTTTAGGGTTTCCTTTTTGTTTACACTTTTTCCTAGAGATTTGTGGATAAGTTTGCATGACTTGTCACCTTGCCAGTTTTGCTCATGAAGTCCTGTTACACTGATGGAACAAAACCCCAGAAACATGCCCAAAACAGGAACCACCACCATACAGATAGAATGTGTATTTGTGGTGTATTGAATAATGCTCTTCTACACTTTTCCAATCTGAGAGTCTCCATATCTCACAAATAGGTTACCCTAAATATGTTATTTACTTATGGTGTTGTATTTGATTGTAGCAAAATAAATGCTATCAAACAACATAATTTTATTCTTTTATAATTATAGAAGCCAGAAGTCTAAAATTATGGTTTCAGCATGATCATTTTCTAATGAAGGCTCAGTAGAAAAATTCACTTCCATCTTTTTCTATTGCATCTCTCTCATTTTTGTTTTTCTCTGTCTCTCTCTAGGGCCACATACAGTCCATCATACTAGCCTTGGACTCACTATATATCCCAGACTGGCACAGAAATCCCAATTCCCTCCCCTGAGCATTCAAGTGCTTATGTTAGTTTCCAGGCACCATACTTTAGGCTACTTTTCTGGCTCTTTTGGTCTTTGTTTGTGTGTGTGTGTGTGTTTTTCAATTACTTATTTAAAAAACACATGGTTAGAAGAATCATTTCATTACAGCGTTAACATACTCAATAACAATTTCCAGAGCAAAGATGCTTTCAAAATTGGCTGTAAATTTTAAGGTCCACAGTTGAATTAATACAGTTATACAATATTGAACTCAGTATCAACCATATAAGACATAAAATTGAAGGAGGCTTTAGCCTTTAAAAAAGATCTCCATTTCATTTTAAAATATACTGTTTCAAACAGAGAAACTCACTTTTAATGCTATTAACACTTAGATGTTTGCTCTAATCTCTATGTATCTGATTATTACTAGTCACAGTCAGTTACTTTCTGAGATCCACCTGAGCATGGATATAAAACCATCAGGTACATTTCAATAGTAATGTGTTTCACCTCTACTAATTAATGTGGGGCAAATTTTTATGCTTCTTCCTCAAATATAACTCATTTTTTTATTTGTTGATTTTTTTTTGTGTATTTCATACAGAGCATCCCAAACAATCTTATTCATCTCTACACCCACATCCCAAATGGCATCCTCCTATACTACCCCACTGGAGCCCATATACTCTGTAATCTCTGTTACTGTCCATTGTGTTCTTGGTACCCCCAGCTGTTCTTCAGTGCTTGTCCATCCACTTAATCTAGTCAGCCTATCTAGAGTTCCTTGTTTTAAAAAGATCAACTTTTCCTCATCTAGCAGCAATCAGTTGCCAATATTCCTTTAGATAAGATTGGGGTCTGCTGTTGATTTTCCCAGTTCTATACTGGTTTACTGTCTGGGAGTCTCTTGGGCTACACTGGTCAACAACTCAAAGGAAGGTATCTCCTATCTGGCATTGCTCCTTGTTACGTAGCTTTTAGCTATACACATGGACTCTGAAAGAACTATATTGATCCGTTTAATCTTTGGCTATCCTTTCCTTTTGGGTGTTTAAGACCACACAGTAGGCCCAGATAAACCAATTTATTTTTTTATACTCTTAAGGTCATTTGAGGATATGTTACTTGGGGGTCACATGGCTTGGGAGGAGCCCATGGCTCCTTTCTTTTACCAATTCCATCTGTGTGAAATGAAGTCAAAGTTCCTGCTCAATTGTGGTGGCTTCACTTGGAAGCATTGAGGAAGTGTTTCCTCTGAATTGACCCTCCTCTTTGTAGACTGGACTCTGGTTCAAGTACATTTGATGGGGTCTCCATGACCTCCTTGATCAAGAGGACAGGGCACACACCACAGTTACAGGAGATTTTAAGAGATGCTTATAGTCCCCTGGAGCTTAGTCGGCCTAGGAGGGCAAGAGCAAAAACTGTCCTTTATGTCCCTCTGACCAAATTAGTATAGGCCTCAAGGTATGGCCATTAGACATACAAGAAGGTTAGTTCCACAATCTAGTACTTTTAATTACCACGTGCTGTGTAGATAAAGCTTGGGCAAAGGCCAAGCATTCTTCAGATAAACCTTACCTAGACATATATTATATTCCTTGAGCTAGTTGTATGTATAACTTGCCAGTAGGTTGTTCAATTAATATGGTTCCCTCTGGTTTTTTAAAATTAGCTAGGTATTACTTATCTCTCACATTGTCTAACCCTTCCACTGCAGTTTCCCTATTTAAAGCATCCCCATTTTTCCTTTCTCCCTTAATAATACCCTTCTCCTATAGTCCCACCTCTCTTGAGCACCTTTCCATTTGTGCCCAAGGTTCCTTATATAACCCTCCCTCCCCACTCCCTTTAAAATAACCCCATTTTTATCCATATCTCCCTTATTAACACCTGTTTCCTACTGTTCTTCTCTTTCAGATTGTTTCTTTACTTTCTCTGGTTCCTTTTCATTATGCTGGTTCATTATGAGGGAGAACATAAGTTGTTTTTTTGTTTTTTTTGGGGGGGGTTGTTCTTTTTGTTTTTTTGTTTTGTTTTTTCTTTCTGAGTCTATTCCTTCCTTTTCATTATTCTGGTTCATTATGAGGGAGAACATAAGTTGTTTTTTTGGTTTTTTTGGGGGGGGGTTGTTCTTTTTGTTTTTTTGTTTTGTTTTGTTTTTTCTTTCTGAGTCTATTACTTCACTTAGTACAACAGTTTCTAGTTCCATCCCTTTACCTGCAAATTTCATGATTTTGTCTTTCTTTACTGCTGAATAAAACTCCATCATATAAATAAGGGGCACTTATGTTGCTTCCATCTCTCAGCTATTGTGAAGAGCAGCAACAAACATGGGTGTACAAGTGTCTCTGCAATAGCGTGAGTTCTTTGGGTATATGCCAAGGAGTGGCATAACTGGGTCAAATGGTAGGTTTGTTTGTAGTTTTGTAAGAGTTCTCCACACTGCTTTCCATAGGGGTTGAACAAGTTTGCAGCCCCACCTAGCAGTGGATGAGTGATCCCCTTTCCCCACATCCCCTCCAACATTTGGTGTCATTTGTTCTCTTGATCTTAGCCAGTCCGACTTGGGTAAGATGTGATCTTAAAGTGGTTTAATTTCCATTTCCATAATTACTAATGATGTTGAATACCTTTTAAGATGCTTCATAGCCATCTTTATTTCTTCGTTTGAGAACTCTCTGTTCGGCTCCTTAGCGCATCTTTTAATTTTGATTCTATGTTGATTCTTTGTTTTTGGAGTTCGTTATATATTCTGGATGTTAAATCTCTGTCAGATGTGTTGCTGGTGAAGATTTTCTCGTATTCTGTGGGTTTTCACTTCACTCTCTTGGAAGCTTTTTAGTTGAATGAGGTCCAACTTGTTGATTCTTGACCTTGTTTCCTGAGCAATTGATGTCTGGTTTAGAAAATCCTTTCCTACACATATATCTTGTATGTTATTGTTTTCTTCTAAAAGTTTCAGAGTTTCAGGCTTCACATTGAGCTCTTTGATCCATTTGGAGTTTACTTTTGTGCAAGGTGAAGATTGGGATTTAGTTTCATTCTTCCACAAGTGGAGATCCAGTTTTGCCAGCATCATTTGCTGAACATGCTGTCTTTCCTCCAGTGACCGTTCTTGGCCCCTTTGTCAAATATGAGGTGGCTGAAATTGCACATACTCTTATTTGGATCTTCAGTTTTGTTCCATTGATCTAAGGGTCTATTTTTCTGCCAGTATCATGTTGTTTTTATGACTATAGCTTTGCAATACAGTTTAAAATCTGCTATAATAATTCCCCTAGCAACCCTCTTAGTGTTCACTGTTGTTTTGGCTATCTGAGGTCTTTTGTGCTTCCATCTGAATCTTAGGATATTTTTTTCCAACTCTGTGAAGAATGTCATGGGGATTTCGATAGGCATTGCATTGAATCTACAAATGGATTTTGGTGGAATGGTCATTTTCATAATATTAATTATTCCTTGTTTCCTGCTCCACAAGTGGAGACATCTTCTGATATCTTCCTCAATCTCTTTCTTTAAAGATTTAAAATTTTCATTGTAGAGCTCTTGTCTTTAATGTCTTTGGTCAGGTTTATTCCAAGGTTTTTTTTTTTTTTTTTGCAGCTATGGTGAATGGGAGTGTTTCCGTGTGCTCTTTCTCTGGTTGCTTGTTAATGATATAGAAAAAGGCTACAGAGTTTTGTAGACTAATTTTGTAACCTGCCACTTTACTGAACATGTTAATAATTTCTAGAAGTTTTTTGATGGATTTTTGGTGTCTCAGGTATAATATCATTATATCTACAAAAAGGATAATTTGATCTCTTCTTTTCCAATTATTACTCTTTTAATTTCCTTCTCTTGTCTAATTGCTCTTGCAAGAGTTTCAAGCACTATGTTGAAAAGGAGTGGAGGTAGTGAACAGCCTTTCCTGGTTCCTGGTTTTAATGGGAATGCTTCCAGTTTTTCTCTATTTAGAATGATGTTGGCTGTGGGTTTGTTATATATGGCTTTAATTATGTTGAGGTATGTTCCCTCCAGTCCAATTCTCTCTAGAACTTTAAACATAAAAGCATGTTGAATTTTGTCAAAGGCCTTCTCTGCATCTATTGAGATGACCATGTGGTTCTTGTCTTTGAGCCCATTTATATGATTTATGACGTTTATTGACTTATGAATATTGAACCATCCCTGCATCTCTGGAATAAAGCCGACTTGATCATGGTGGTTGATCTTTTTAATGCGTCTGTATGCAGCTTGTAAGTATCTTCTAGTATTTTGTTGAGAATTTTTGCATCTATGTTCATTAAGGATATGGGTCTATAGTTTTCTTTTTCGATTGTATATTTACCAGGCTTTGGAATGAGAGTGATGCTGGCTTCGTAGAAGGAATTTGGAAGCTCTCCCTCCATTTCTATATTTTTTGAATAAATCAAGTAGTATCGGATATAGATCTTCTTTAAATGTCTGGTATAATTCTGCTGTAAATCCATCTGTCCTGGGCTATTTTTAGCTGGGAGGTTTTGTGTTACTGCTTCAATTTCCTTATGTGTTATCTGTCTATTTATGTTGTTAATCTCTTCTTGGTTTAGTCTTGAGAGTCCCATGGTTTTAGTTACCTGTCCATTTCTTTTAGGTTTTCAAATTATTAGCATATAGGTTTTTAAAATATTCCCTCATAATGTTCTGGGTCTTTTTCGTGTCTGTTGTGATGTTTCCCCTTTAATCTATGATTTTGTTGATTTGGAGGTTCTCTTTCTTCCTTTTTGTTAACTGGGCTAGTGGTCTGTCAATCTTGTTTATCTTTTCAAAGAACCAGCTCTTGGATTCATTGCTTCTTTGTATTGTTTTCCTTGTTTCTATTTCATTCATTTCTGCTCTGATTTTTGTTATTTCTTCTTGTCTGCTGGGTTTGGGTTTCATTTACTGTTGCTTTTGTTAAGTCATTTGTTTGTGTTCTTTCTGATTTTGTAATGTAGGCACTTACAACTATAAACTTCCCTCTAAGGAACACTTTCAACATGTCCCAGGGGTTTTTTGAGTTGCATTGTCCTTTTCATTTAGTTCCAGGAATACTTTTATTTCTTTCTTAATTTCTCCTTTGACCCATTCATCATTCAGGAGTGTGTTGGTTAATCTCCATGTGTTAATGTGATGACTAGGGTTTCTGCTGGTGTTGATTTTAAGCTTTATTGAATTGTGGTCTGATAGAATATATGAAATTATTTCAATCTTTTTGTATTTGTTAAGGTTTTGTTTTGTGCCCCAGTATATGATTTTGGAGAAAGTTCCATGGGACGCTGAATAGAAGTATATTCTTTGGTGCTTGGGTGGACTATTCGGTAGATGTCTGTTAGGTCCATTTGATACATGGTATTGTTTAATTCAGAAGTCTCTCTGTTAATTCTCTGCCTTGTTGACATATCTAATGGACACAATGGGGTATTAAAGTCTTCCACTATTAATGAGTTGGGATTAATCTGGGTCTTAATGTCCTGTAGTACTGTTTTTATGAAGTTGGGAGCACCAGAGTTTGGTGAATATATGTTCATGATTATAATATCTTCTTGATTTATTGTTCCTTTGATCAGAATGAAGTGGCCCTCTGTATCGCTTCTGATTAGTTTTAGTTTAAAGTCTATTTTGTCAAATATTAGAATTTAAACTAAAACTAATCAGAAGCGATAAAGAGGGCCACTTCTG
>NW_008344488.1:5687376-5691345 GCF_000622305.1 Nannospalax galili | reverse complement strand
AATATATGTTCATGATTGTAATATCTTCTTGGTTTATTGTTCCTTTGATCAGAATGAAGTGGCCCTCTTTATCTCTTCTCATTAGCTTTAGTTTAAAGTCTATTTTATCAGATGTCAGAATTGCAATGCCTGCTTTTTTCTTAGTACCATTTGCTTGCTATATTTTTTTCCATACTTTCACCTTAAGGTAGTGCCTGTCCTTGAAAGTGAGATGAGTTTCTTGCAGACAACAAAAAGTTGAGTTTTGTTTCTTAATCCATTCACCTAGTCTTTATCTTTTGACTGGGGAGTTCAGTCCATCGATATATACAATTATTAATGAAAGGTGTGTATTGATTCCTATTTTTTAAATTTCTGTTCCCATTCTTGGTGTAGCTGTGTATTTCCATAGTTATAATGTCATTAAGTTTCTTTCCATATCCCCTTGGATATGGACGTTCCTTTCTCAGCTCTTTCTATTGCTTCAAGAACTCTCTGAAGGGCTGGTTTTGTGGACATGAATTCCTTCAGTCTATTTATGTCATGGAAGATTCTTTCTCTTAGACTATGATAGACATTTTGGCTGGGTAATCTGAGTTGGCATCTGTGGTCATTTAGAACTTGGAATACTTTGGTCCAGGCTCTTCTGGCTTTCTTAGTTTGCACTATAAAGTCAGTTGTAATTCTGATGGGTTTTCCTTTATATGTGACTTGCTATTTTTCTTTTGCAGCTTTCGGTATTCTCTCTTTGTTCTGTATGTTTAGTGTTTTTACTTTGATGTGCCTTGGAGACTTTCTTTTCTGGTCCAGTCTATTTGGTGTTCTATATACTTCTTGTATTTGTATAGGCAAGTCTTTCTTTAATTTTGGGAAATTTTCTTCTACAATCCTGTTGAAGATCTGGTCTATACCATTACCCTGAGATTCTTTTCCTTCCTATATGCCTATGATTCATAAGTTTAGTCTTTTTATGGTGTAACACAATTCCTGCTTTTGTTTTCTTAAATTTTTCATAATCTTTGCTTGAGTGGTCTAATTCATCCATTTTATCTTCCAATCTTGATATTCTGTTTTTCATTCCATTCATCCAATTGGTGAGGCTTTCTCCTGTTGTTTCTAATTGGCTTACTGAGTATTTCACCTCCTTCTTCATTTCAGCCTGAGCATTCTTCAGTATTTCTAACTCTTTTCTGAATTCATTCAGAAGTTTATCCTTATCATCTTTCAGTTCTTAGATTTCTTTGTGTACTCTTTAAATTCACTGAATTCTTTCATCATGTTTATAATTGTTCTTTTGCGTTCCATGTCCTGTGCTCTCTCTAGGAGGTTTGCATTGTACTCCTCTAGAGGACTGATGGTACTTGGTAGGCATATATTATTTTGATTTTTCATGTTATTATTTTTTCTCTGTGACATTGACATGTGGATTTCTTTTATAGATTCTGGTTCTTGTGAGAGACTCAAGCCTTTCTTTGTTGAGTTTAGATATGCTTCTTTTTCTAAACTTTATATGCCTTTGTGATTTAGTTGTTGGGCATGAAAAGCTGGTTGGTCTAGGCTTCATGTTCTCTCTTTAGGTTTTATAGTTGAGTGGCCAAATTGCTTTGGTCTTGCTGCTCAGGAGTTCCCATAGAGGTCCAATTTGGATGAGGAACAGATGCTTTCAGGCTTTCTGCTTTCTGGATTCCTCCAGGAAAGATGCTTGCCTCAAGAACTTGAGGGCTGGCCTGCCTAGGGGCAGGGCCCAGGAACGATCATGGCCCCCAGGGATGCAAAGTGAGGTGGGGGCGGGAAGAGGCCCGAGAGCTCCTAGGGACTACAGGGAGGAATTGGGTTGGTCTGGACTCAAAGGTCAGGAAGCAGTGGGGATTCTGGCCTAAGAATTCCATGGGTCTAGGGTGTCAGGACTAGATACGGCCAGTGCACCTGCTAGGAGGTGAGATGGAGTCGGGGAGATGGGAGGGTGAATGAGGCTGAGGGAGTCAAGGCACAGTGGGCAGAACAGCCAAACTTACCTAGGCAAGCTGCTAGGATCCAGGAAGCTTCGGGGCTGGGCCACCCAGAGATACAAAAGGAGGTGGGGACTTGAGGGAGGAATTGGATTGGTCTAGATGCAAAGGATCAAGAAGCAATGGAGCGTTTGGACCAAGAGGTCAATCCAGAGGTTTGGGGTGCCAAGATAGGAAATGTGCCAGTCCTCCTGCTAGGAGGAGAGATGGGGTGGGGGAGCTGGAAGGGTGAATGAGCCTGGGAAAGTCAAGGCACAGTAGGCCCAGCAGCTAAACTTACCCAGGCAAGCTGCTGGCTCCAGGAAGCTGTGGGGCTGGGCTGCCTACTTTTCTGACTCTTACAGAACTTCCCCCATTAGAGTTTGAGCCACTTCAATTTCAAATATTTTGGCTTCAAGTAAGGTCACAGTCTAAGAACTGGATGACTATATCTTTGGATGTTAATGTCCAACCTACTAAATGGGGGAAAAGGCACACTGCAAATATACTGGAATGAAGGCTTTTGAGATAGGGTGAGTAGCTTAATTAGTGAAGGAGGAAACAAGAGGTAAGGAGAAAAGAGTGTTGTTGTCTGTGAAGATGGAGAAAGAGCTTCCTGGAGAAGATGCAGAAGATGCAGAAACAGGTCCTGCCCTGGCTTCCCAACATTGTGATTTTTAGAACATTTGAATCATTTCCTTCTGTGACTTCAGGCCTCTAAACCTGTCATAATTTGTTGCTGTAGCCATAGAAAAATAAACACTGGAGAGATGGCTCAGCAGATAAGAGCACTGACTGCTCTTGCAGAGGACCTGGGTTTGATTTACAGTACCCACATCGTGGCTACAAACCATCCTAGCTCCAGTTCCAGGGGAATCGGAAGCCATCTTCTGACCTCTGTGGCATTCCATGACACAGGTGCACTCACATACTTGCAGGCAATATACTCATACACGTAAAATAAAAATAATAAATAAAATAAGAAAATAAATACAAATTCTCAAGTGGATGAGACATTTACAAATTATTATACAATTCTTAAGGATAAACAAAATTTATTTTGTTTTCAGACAACAGTTCTTAATCAAATTTAGACTCCCTCCACAAGTCATGCCTGTTCCTTTCCCCCACTGGACCTCATGTATTCCATCACACATGATAAGTCCTTTCCAGTCAAGCCTTTGTACCCAGATATCCTTCATGTAAATTCATCCACTAGCATTTAGTCAGCCCATCAGGAGATCTTGTGTAAAGCGCACTCTCCCTCACCAAGTTTGGGCTTTCTTCACTATTTCTATCGCTTTTGTGAATTCACTTTTCAAGTCGTGAATTGTTTCTGTTGTTTTATTAAGCCCTCCCCCCTTTTTTATATTCTTGGGCTTCCATCATAAATTTATGTCTTTCTACTTTGAGTTATGTTTTCTTGAAGTTCTTTGATCATGTTTATGATTGTTCTTTTAAATTCTGCATCCTAGAGTTCCTCAAGGTGGTTCTCATTGCTGTGCCCTTCTATAAGACTAGTGGATTTTACTGGGGACATACTCTCTTGATTTTTCATATTGTTTGTGTTTTCACATTGCTGTTGGGGCATCTGGATGTTCTTTGTTGGTTATGTGTACCACAGGAACTTCCACTCTGCTTTTGTTGAATCTAATTTTGGTTCTGTTACTATTGTTTATGTAGCTTGGTTGCTTTTTGTTCAGGTATGGAAAACAAAATGCTGCGTGTTTCGGGTTCTTTCAGGGTAGTAGATGGGTCGGGGTGATGGTGGGACAGGGTAGAAGGTAGGCAAGTCAGGTTAGTAGGAGGTCTGGTCTGTGTCTGACAGATTAGGAGCCACTGGAATCTATGCTAGGGAGTTTCGCTAGTTGGAGTTAGGAAGCTAGTCCAGGGATCTGACATGAAAGAACTGGAGTCTAGGTAAATCTAAAGTTGGCAAGGGAAAGGGTGGTGAGGGGCAAGAGGAATGGGGTAGAACAGTGGGCAGGATCGGACTCACAGA
>NW_008344488.1:5667482-5686335 GCF_000622305.1 Nannospalax galili | reverse complement strand
TTCTGGGATTTTTGCAGTTGTTATTTAGTCTATGACTCTTAAAATGTCTATCTGAATAAAAATGTAATAATCTCATGCTAGAAGAGCTACTTTTTAGATTGAATATACTATGTCAAATTCCATATAAGTTTTGGAACTTACATTTTTGTTATTAAGAAAATATGCTATATCTAGACTAATCATGTATTCTGCTTTTAAATAGTTGTAAGATTTACAACAGGTTACTTTATTTTTGTAAATATATTTAAATTTAAAATTTCATATCTACCATTAAATTTTATTATATTCTGTATTAACATTACCTCGATGGTATGTATTCTACCTTAAGTCTCTTTATACAATCACTATGTTGCTATATGTACTTTACAAGCAAACTTTAGTAATTCAATTAAAATGTAGATGGATATAAAAATGTTTTTCTATTGTGGAAAAGCAAAAATAACCTCAAAGATGATGAAAGCATTAATAAAACTATTCTTTTAAATTACTTAAAAATGTTAATTAAATACTATGCAAAGATAAGAAAGGAAGCATCCCCAGAAATTATACCAAAAATGATGAGGTCATCAAAAACAAGACTGTTGGTTCTTGAAGTTGGAGTCATAGTTCAGTCAGTAAAGTCTTTGCTGTGGAAGCATGAGAACCTGATTTCAATCTTGAGAACTCAGGTTAAAGCTGAGTGTGCTGGCATGTGCTTATAATCCCAGTACTGAAGAAGCAGAGACAAGAGGATCCAGCCTCTTTAGCCAATTAATGAACACAGGATTTGAGGAATATGTTAGGTCAATCTCTGGCCTCCACACACACATGCACACATATGTACCTGCACACACTCAACTGCACACATAAGCACATACACAAAATAAATAAGCAGGTAAATAAAGTGATGGTTCTGACTTTGTTAAGGGGCTCTGCTGTTCTAGTTCTGGTTCTGCTAGCAAAGGGCCAGGTGACTCAGAAGAGTCCTTTTAAAATTTATTTATTTTTGGTTTATGTGTATGTGTGTTTTGCCTGCATGTATGTAAGTGCACCCATCCCATGCAATGCCCGCAGAGGACAGAAAAGGGTCTTGGATCCCCTAGAACTGGAGTTTCAGATAGCTGTTAGTCTCTATGTGGGTGCTGCAATTCGAACCTGGCTCTTCTGTAGGAGCAGTCAGTACTCTTAACCACTGAGCCATCTCTCCAGCACCAAAAGCTTTTTTTCCCCCCCTTTTATTGAGACAGGGTCCCCCAGCTGGCCTGAAATTTGCTATGCAGACCAGACTAGCACCACTGCACCTGAATGAGTTTTCTATCTATTTAAACTCATTCAAGAAAAACAAAAAAGGCAAGGACTCTATGTAGCCAGGAAGAAAGTTAGATCTGATACCTGTGTCAAATCTGGTAACTTTCATGGGCATGGTGGCACAGGCCTTTAATCCCAGCACTAGGAAGGCAGAGGCAGAGGTAGAGGCAGGCAAATCTCTGTGAGTCTGAGGTCTACACAGCAAGCAAGACCCAGGTAGCTGAGGCTAGAGGGAAAACTTGTCTCAAAAACTCAGAGGCATTATGTACCCAATGAAGAAAAGACATCCATCTGTCAGGGTAAAATTGAGAAAGCCATATGTTCTTGTCCATAATAAGTGAAATAGCATAGCAATCCCTTCAGGAACAGAAAATCACACTAATATAGCTATCAGGTTTCAAGTTGGAATGTAACTTCATGTATGGTTGGCAAAAGTTTAACTCTGGGTTAGCTGAGGTTGAAGCTGTGTTCTTTCTATGTCAAGAAACACCACTCACATGACTAAACAGCATTCACCCTGAATGTGGAATTTGGGGAGAGTAGTCACATTGGACACATAAGTTTCCAGTACAGTGATATTCACCCCCAATCCCTACTACCAATGGCCCAATATCATTCCAAATTTCTTATTTCATTCCAATCTATTTAGCAATGGGCCAGTTCTTTCTCAGTCACTTTGTTCTCTCCCAACACAGTGAATAATATAACCATGACATGGGACAGTCATTCTGTTCCTACTTTCTCAAGCTAATGCTTTCTACGACACACAACCATATCTAAATCAGGTTCACATGAGGTCTATCTCAGCAATCTATTCACAAGAATTACAGCTTCATGGATTGATCAATGGGTTCCAAAACTCTATATACAGGTATATAAGTAACTGAAGAATGATTCACATAATATATTATTTTTTTAAAAAAATATTACTTGTGCAAACATCTTAATGTCAATTGCATTAAAAATGAATTTTTCTGTATGAAACTATGTATTTTAATAATAAAATGGATATTTTTTTAAGGTTAAAACCTCATTTAATTTTGTCTCATAGGGTTTATACTGAATACAATATTGTATAACTGTAATAATTTAACTGTAAACCTAAAAGTTTCCTGCCAATTTTGAAAGAGATGCATCTTACCTCAGAAATTTGTTATTGAATATGTCAACGCTGTTGTAATGGAATGCTGCTTCTAAGTATGTGGTTAGTAAATGAACAATTAAACAATATTACTTTTTATTATTCCAAAGAGAGGCAATTTTTAACACATCTTCCAGAAATAACTTGAAACAGGTTACATAAAAATATATGTACAATGAAGTTTAAGGGAGGGCAGATAGAAATAAATCAAATACCAAAGGATTACTTTTTGATGCACAGAGCAACCAGTACTATGGAATGGATTATAGAGAACACATTTTGGATCTGTTACACATTCTAATATGAATCAGCTGGAGGTTTCCCCTGTCTCATTATTATGTTTTTGATTAAAACATAGTCTTTTACAACATATGTAAATAAAATATTCAGGATGATTTGTTTTATGCTCTATTTCTTTCAAAATACCTAGAAGCCCAAAAAGATATGGCTACTTTGAAAGTGGTAGGTCACATTCAGCTCAACATCATTCTTTTTTAAAAATATCTTATTCTGGAGCGATGGCCCAGAGGTTAAAAACACTGTTCTTGCAGAAGACCCGGATTTCAGTTCCAGCACCCATACAGCAGCTAACAACTGTCTGTAACTCCAATTCCAGGGGATCTGACAACCTCTTCTGTCCCCCACGGGCATTGCACAAAACAGTTGCACTTATCTACATGCAAGCAATACACAAATACACATAAAAAAACAATAAAAATAATAAATAAAAAAATCTTATTCATTATGTTTATTTTATGCTTATGACTGAATTGCCTACAATGGTGTGAGTGCATCCGTGTTATGTGGTGCCTACTGAGGTCAAAATAACTCTACTGGTACTGGAGTTATGGATGGTTGTTAACCATCATGTGGGCACTGGGAATGGAACCCGGGTCCTGTGCAAGAGCAGTTAGTGTTCTCAACCACTGTGTAATCTCTCCACATCCTTAATATACTTCCTTAAGATTTGAAAACATCCTGATATATTCCAGACCATTGTAAACTGCTTCTATACAAAAATACTGTATCAAGGGGCTGAAGTAATGACTCCATAAGTGAGAGCTCATACTGCTCCTTAAGAGGACCTGAGTTCAAACCCTTGTGCCAATGTCAAGTGGCTTATAATAGCCTGAAACTCCTCCTCCAAGGGGATCCAATGCTTTTGTCCTCTGTGGGCACCTGCAGTCATGTGCAGATAATCTCACACAGACACACAAAAACAGGCATACAGACAGAAACACACACACACACACATACATACATACACACACAACTGAAAACAACAGATATATTTAAAAAGGACACTGCATGAAGTCCCAATATTTACATGGCATTCATCTTTATCATTTATATCCTGGATACCTGATGTCTTCCATGTTATATGTCCTAACTGTGTGATATTTTTTAAATGGTTTGGCTTATCATCATTTTAGTGAAATTAATTATTTGAATTAAATTGTGGTAAGCATCTAGGCTGATAGGAACACAAGATAGCAATGTGGCAGCAGGTCAATGCTGAACTCACCATGTATGAGCCTCAAAACTTCAAATATTTTTTTTTAAATCTAGGAGGGAGGATGATAAACATTCACCAGGAAACTGGTCATCAAATGCCAGTATCTGTTTTTTTTTTTTGTTTTTTTTTTTTTTTTTTTTGTTTTTTGTTTTTTTTCTGCTTTAGGAAAAACGGACAACTTGTATAGCATCAGTGTCAGTAGGAATCACCAGTTAATTATGTTAAGAAAAGCCTTCTGTCCTCCAAGGTGACTCTACCTTTACCATTTGCAAAGTAGTGAAAATGTAGGAAATACTACAAACTCTAAATTGTCGTAAGCCTTGATGGTACTAATTTCTGTGATGCCCCTGAAGTTTTTAATTCATTTCTTAGGGAGAGAATTTAAGACTCAAGAACTGGGGGAAAATAGGGTGCAATTGGAATTACACAGCCAACATCACCACATGCATTGTCTCAAAACATCAAGTTCACACCTCAAGTCAGTTAGTCTTTATCATGGAGATGAAAAAAGGAGTTGATGTGAGTCCTAAAATATTTATGCCTTTTGTCAAAAACCATATGCTTATCTAACAATCCCAGCAGTCAATATATCATAATTCATAGTCTCCCTAAAAGCCTGTTAAGAACTGTTAGCCCATTGACAGATGCCAGGAAGAAGACTCAGAATACTTCTGAGTTTTTGAAGTCTGTGAGATTGCTGTGCACATGTAGATAACAGCAGCTCCTGAAAATTTTTGGTATAGAGTAGAAGACAGAAGACCATTCCCTGAAAGAAACTTTGTTTCTAAGGAGTGAGGGAAAGAAAAAAAAAGACTGTAAGGGTATAAATTAATGAACTTTTAAAAAGAAGTATTTAACATAATGCAAGTTTATTATGAACGGCATCAATTGACACCATACAAGTAAAAGAAGACATATATACATATATCAGAAAATAATCTAAATTCATATGAATAATTATAAATGATTGGAAACTTACTCTACATGTATATAGTTTGAAACAGTAAGCAATTCATCACATACAGTTTTCTAGAGGTAATACTAATTGAACTGACCCAGAAAGGAATAAAAACTGCATTTATAAAATTACAAAAAACAAAAAACATTGAATAGGGAAATTAAATCAGTTCTAGTCTGTTAAAAAAACAAATAAGTGAACATATAGTCACCAAGTTGAAGTCATGAATTCAGTTATGGGCACATAATCAAATATTTTTGAACAGATACCACTTACCATATGAACATTGTATGATGTACATACCAATAACAGCAGGGGAAAGAAACTTTATATTCCAATCTCATCAAGTCATCTATATATAAGAATTGGAAATTATGCAAAGACCAGCCAAACATACTTTAGAAGTCATATTATATAGTAATTACCCCAGTCAGATTATGAAAGAATGGTTTGACATTAGGAAGCATGTTTTGTTGCATTAACAAAATAAATTATCTCTGTTAATGAGAAAACTCATTTAATAAAACTGCCTTATCATTACTCATAATAAACACAGCACCATGATGTAGAAGGAAATGTCTTAAAATGATATCTAGAAACCACATTAAATATCCTACTTCATGGTTAAATATTAATAGGAAGCCTGAGGTGCTCACTCAAATTTTGGCTTCAGAATCCTTGCTTGCATCAATGCATGCAGAAGCATTCATTCTAGCAGTTACCTCCTGCTATTTAATCCTAGTTTAGAGTTTCAAGGAGTTTCAAAGTATATATTTCAGACATTTTCATTAGTCTGAGATCACAGATATGTGTGGACATGACTGATCTGATTAAAGTTGCTCAGATAGTGAGTAGAAACTTTAGCCCAAAGCCAGTTACTGATAAAGAAAAATATTTCTTCAAAGATTATTGTATTTTAAAATTTGTGATTAGTGTATATATCTGTGTGAGGCTGGGCACCTCATCGTGAAAGAGTAAAGAAAAGAGAAAAGCATTTAAAAATATTTTCACCAATTTTTTGAGAAATTCATACAGTGTATTTTAGGGTTGAACACACTGCAGCTTATTCTCTGCTTGTTGAACAGTTGTGGGTTTCTGGGTTAATAGCCTTCTCCTGCATGAAGAAGCTTCTCTAATGAGGACTGAAAGTACTCTAATTTATGAATGTAGCAATAAGTCATTTGGAGTCTTTATTTAATGCAATATTTTAATTAATTCTTTGAGAATTTCATACATGCATACAATTAATTGTTATCATATTCACACCCACTTTTCCCTCTGTGTCCTCCTGTGTCCATCCCCCTCTACCACCTTCAAACTTACTTCATGTCATTTTTTACCCCCTCATTGACTCCTTGATGATCATGGGAAAGAGAGTGACTATAGCTTGCCAGCATAGCGTTTGGAAGACCCTTCCAGTTAACACTCCACCCCTTTCTCTGGTTCTTACATTCTTTCCAGGCAACCTCTTCCACAAAAGTCCTGAAGCTTTGGAGGGGGGTGATAGGTGTGAGATGATCTTCTTCCCATTGTGGCAAGGCAACTTTCGGGCTCTGCATCATCTGTTTTCCATGGGTTGTTGGCCCATTTCAGTGGGATTTTCATCTACTATAAAAACACAAACAACCAGAAGCAAGAACATCTAAACAGTGGCTGCTATAATAACTTAATCTATGGGTGTAAACACAAATGCTTGGACAGTACTTTAGCAGGTGTATAATATCCATCTAACAAAACAATTACAGTGGCTTCCCCACTGGGGCCTATATCCTCCCCTGACACAAGGGGTTGCCCTGCTCTACATCACTGGATGTGTGTTCCACCTCTAGGAGGGAACAGTATGTTCAATCGAAATTTGCTGGTTGTACGTCCACTATGTGCCACTATTGCACCAGCTGGAACATCTTGTTTGGCATGTTGATAGTGCAGCATGCAGGTCAACCATTGAGCAGAATTATAGTGGATAGTTCTCCCCCAGCCATCTGCATGTTGCCCTTCTGGCACTGTAAAAGCCACCCATCCCATGGCAGGAAGTTTCCAGCTTAGTCCAAGCTTGTTTTCTCCCTTTCCCACATTCACAATCACGTGGTGTCTTCAGCAATAGGATTTTACTGTCCACTTCCAGTGTATAACCAACACTGTTGGCAATGGCCTCTATTGTTTTGGGGATCTCTAGGGCCCCTCTGTACAACAGCTCATGGACGGGGCAACCCATCTTTGGCACTGGGATTTTTATTTAATAACTGTATGGCTTCTGGTTGGGCTTTGTTCTATCGTATAGGGTTTCTTCTGTGCTTAAGGCTTTTAAAAAGTATTGGGAGAATTTTCCCCTTTATTCCCATAGTTCTTTGTATAGCCCTCCTTCCCCCTTCCCTTTAACTACCCCCTTTTTGTATATTTATCCCTTAGTAACACCTTCGTCCTCTTCTCTCTTGGATTCCTGCTTTGCCTTTGCTTCCCTGGTTAAGTTCCATATTCCTGGTTCATGCAGTTATATCAGGTTATGCATTCACTTATAAAGATTTGGTGCTAGAATCTGCAAATGAGGGAGAATATCTGTCTTCTGTTTTTCAGAGTCTGTATTACTTCACTTTGTATAACAGATCCATCGATTTACCTGCAAATTTCATTATTTCATCATTTTAATTGTATGCTCATTTAGTAGAATATTAGTAGCTGGTTCTCCCTTGGAGTCCATGACTCACCTAGACACAGGTTCTCGGTCCTGATAATGGTCACAGATGTGGGTTCCATCTTGTGAAGACAGGTTTCAATCCAATTAGAGAGTAGTTGGTAATGTGCTTTCATAATAATCATGCACTGGTGGACATAACTTGCCAGGTCAGTCATTATTGTAGATGCTAGGGTTCACAGATGGATGGGACTGATGATTGTTTTCTTTTCCAATAGTGTGACTAGCGCCTTCCAGTACTATAAATGGCAAACAGCAGGGAAGGTACAAGGTGCTTTTCATTTTTAATTTATATCGACACTGCTACTCAGACACAAATGACTTTTAATTGAATGATGCTACAGAACTACATTACTAAATTGAAAATAAATTGCTCATTATCTCATATTTTGCATTGAAGAACTTTCTGTGAGAAGTTTCATTTGATTTCACTAACTGAACTCTACCCTTCCATGAATTACAACCTAGACACAATATAGTCCTAAACATGGTAGTAAACATTAGATGAGATACCATTATACACTGACCCTGATTTACTATATTTTTAGTTATTCAACCAAAAGGTCACAAATCAATAAAAGGAGATAACTAAAACTAATTTTATCTGACTTTCCAAATCTATTAAGTCCGTGTGAGCTTTAATTTCTTTTTTTTTTTTTTTTTTTTTTTTGAGATAGGGTCTTCCTGTAGCCCCAGCTGGCCTGAAATAGATACTTTCTTAAAAGCATAAATCTTTACCACCAGGAAGGAGTTAGTCCATCACACAAAGGGTGTATTTTGCCATGGTGGGCTGGAATGTCAATGCACTTTCAGGAAGACCAAATTTGTTCCACTGGAGTAAATTGGGTAAGTATACAGATATAAAATTCAGCAGATTGTCTAACATCAATTAAGAGATGCTTTAGGAATTTGGACAAACAGAAACATATAAATCCTTTTAAAATTCAGTGTACTTATCCATGCTAAGGCATTTTGATCATTATATTCATTTTGTATGCTGTCTTTTAAAAAATACTGTATTTTAAAAATTTTTTCAAGTTGTTTTAAGAAATTGCTGTTTTAAAGAAATGTAATGTTAACTTTCAGCCACTGCTAAGTATGTGGTCAAATTTTATACAGCAGTATTTGATACAGAAGGCAAGTTTAATTGTATACAACTAATAAAAAGGATTTAGTGACTGAATGTGGGTAGAATATCGTTTTTACAAAGGTGTTTCTCAGAGCAAATTTCATGAAGCCATTAAGTGCTAGACTAGAAAGGTTAGCCACCATTGATTCTACAAAAGTCTAAATGAAGATTATAAATTTGTAGCAGGATCTATGTTTATATGAGTCTTTGTATTCTAATATTTTGAGATGGTCTCTGCCATTCAGACTGCTTGGTACCTGCTCCCCTCCTGCTTCAGCTTGCAACACAGAGACTACAGTCTTGAACTACTATATCTTGCTCAGAGTTCAGAATTTGAAATCTGCAGGATGCTTCAAAGTTCTTAATCAGAGTTTCCTTAGGAATACATAAAATATTTATCTCAAAACCAGATAAACTATTTTTAAAAGATTTATTGACTAAATTTAGTCTTCTGTTTTAATAAAAACTAAAAATATATTGATAAAATGGACATTGATTGATTTAAAAAAATATTTTATTATTTCTGTTTAATATGTATGTGTGTATTGCCTGTGTGTAGGTAAGTGCACCCACGCCATGCAATGCCCACGGAGGACAGAAGAGGCTGTCGGATCCCCTGGAACTGGAGTTACATATGGTAGTTAGCTGTTATGTGGGTGCTAGGATTCAAACCTGGGTCTTCTGCAAGAACAGTCAGTGTTCTTAACCACTGAGTCATCTCTCCAGCCCCATGATAAAATGTACATTGATTTACATTTTAGTTGGCTTGAAGTATTTACTAATTTGAGATTCTATAACTTCAGAGCTTATGTACCCAATCTTTTATATAGAACACTATAAGAAAAAACAAATATAGTAATAGAAATACTGAAAATGAAAAAGTTCTAATTTATAATTCCTTGAATTTCATACCTCACAAATATAACACTTATAGATACACTATGTTAAATAGTTTCAATTGCTCTAAAAATGAAAATTAATGTTGAGCTGAAAATAGTTTACATAATCTGCCTGCTACTTTTTTGGCAGACAACATTTAATTCAAATTTAATTGCAATTAGTTTCTTAAATTCTGCATTTTGTCAGACATATTTTGCCATGTAGAGTATGACTTGGTTCATCACCACATAGATGAATCTAAGACAACAGCAGTCTTTTCTTTCAAACTTTTAAAACTTATTATTATTTTTATTTTATGTGTATGTGTGTGTTGCCTGCATGTAGGTAGGTGCACCCATGTCATGCAATGCCCTCAGAGGTCAGAAGATGCTGTTGGATCCCCTGGGATTGGAGTTATGGACAGTTGTTAGCTGCCATGTGGGTGCTGGGATTTGAACCTGGTCTTCTGCCAAAACAACCAGTGTTCTTAACTACTAAGCAATGTCTCCAGCCCCTCATAATAGTCTTTTTCAAAGTAAAAGAACATGGTGAGATTGGTTAGGAACCTCGGGTTCAGAAAACATACTGTGTTACCAGCTTCACAGTTATGACAGTGTAGGGCTCTGCTAATATACAGAATAGTTTTAGGGTTATCTTTTCAATACTTTTTAGTTTATTTGCTGACCAGCAGGTTTATTTCTGTTTGATAAGATTGAATTTTTTTCAGATTATAATTCAGTGAAATTATGAGGCTGATGCAGGAGGTTACAGTGAAAATCTAGAAGTTTTCAGATCTAGATAAATTTACTTAAGAATGTGCTTCTATAACTCAAATTAGAAGGAATTTAGGGAATAATATGGATCAATACTCTTACAATAAGCAATAGGAATTAAGAATTCATTTATCATCTTTAAAATAATTATTAATAAAATTGTTTTTTAAAAGTATATTGTACTTATTTATTATATGTACATGTATGTGTATGTGGGGGGGAGTGGGTGTGTTCCATGGCTTGAGTTGTGTGGAGGTCAGAGAACAAGTCAAAGTCAGTGCTCTCCTTCTTCCATCTTATGGGTCCTATACTCAAACTCAGATCCTCAGGAATGGAGGCAGTTTCTTTTACTCACTAAGCCATCTCACCAGCCTGAAAATGGTTTTTAAGCTAGAAAAGTTATGCTAGTCAATAATTTTAGCTTAAAGTTTGTTTCTACATTGAAATATACAAAATTCATCTTTTCATATCAGAGCCATCTTTTGTTGATAAACAGAACGACTTATTATACAGATACTAAAACAAACATAATTACTTTTCACAGTCTGTGTGGCAGGCTTTTAGAGATATTTGTGGGCTTATTTACCCAGATTCCAAGGAAAAAAGACATGTAATAGATAAGAGAGAAAGAAACCAGAGAGCGAGGAGAGAAAAAGAGTGAGAGAGAGAGAAAGAGAGAGAGAGAGAGAGAGAAGAGAAATAACAAATATCCTTGGAATTGCTCTTGGCAAAGGAAAGACTCTATATCTCTGAAAGAAGAAGAGGAAATAGCAGTCAGTTCTTGACATCAAGACCCACATGATCAGGCGTTCCATGCAGCACCGAGGGATAGATTCCTATCAGGTTATAAAAACTGAACAGTATGCAACTCATTTTCTATAAAAAAAAAATTTAAAGTTCTTTATGACTTTTGCTTTAACTACCTTTAACTTCACAGTAAAATACCCTTAGAAAACATATCATTCATCTTTACATATATTTATAGCTCAAATATATATTTGGGGCTTTTCTATTAAGAATAATATACTATTCTTACTTTGCCTGAATTCACACAGGAATAATTCTCAACAGGACCACACTTCATTTACTTTTTAAGTGTGTAACTCTCGATATGATTTGAATATAATGAAAATGCTATTAAATGCACTATTGTTGAACAGCATAATAAACCTCACTTTAATAACCAAAATGTAATCCAGTCATTTGTCTTCTTGGAGAACATTACATGCCTGGTAACAGAGGCAAAGGAGTTCTAAGTGTGCCATTTCTCCCATTTTAATGTCTAACTAAGGCTGAGGAATAATTATAAGTTATGACACATGCACTGCTTCTTAAAGCCAAAATCATAGCCCTCATTTCTGCTTTGGGTGTGAAAATACTGAATGGATAGAAGATGAAGGGTGCCTTTGTTTCATAACTTTGCTGGTCAGAATTGCGTAAAAAGTGTTAAAATATGAAATATTCTAAGCCATTTTAGAGAATTAATTATAAGAAAAAGTACATAAATTGCAGCGTGGAAATTTTAAGGAAAATGTACTAGATTATTGTACATTGGAAAAGCCCTGGTGAAAAGATTGTACTTAAGCAAACCTCTTCAATTACAAAATAAAAATTAATCTTAGTATGTTTCTGTTTAAAGTTTCTATGTGGGTATACTTACAGATAAACATTTAACATATCTTTTAAAAAAGAACATGATCTGTTTAGTCTCTAGATTTAATGTCTTTTGAAATACAACATATGACTATTTCAAAATTTTCTTCATTTGAATGCCTTCCTTTAGAAACCAGGCCTCACTGCAGTTTCTTTCTCCTGTGGCAGCATTCAAAATTCCCTCCTTTGAGCAAAGCTTTAGTCAGGGCCCTGAATTCTGTCAATCTTTGTGCTTTGTTCTTTGTTCTAGTATGTTACATAGTTATTTCTTCCAAACTGAAATATTCCCTTCCTGAGAGAGGAGGGAGACTTATAGGGCAGGAAACAAAGGAAACTTGCAAAATGTAGGAAGCTCAGAAGCCTCAAGTTTCACAAGGCCCCTCCTTGGGGGTTTGTGAACAGTGAATGGCTTCTGGGAGAAAGGGGATTCCAATGGAGGCCGCCAGCATGTTGTGCAGGGAGCTCCAGGGATGCTGCTTCCCTAGGTGTCATACATGCAGCTTGGACTTCTCAGTGATGCAAGTATTTTCTAGTCAACCATGCCCCTTTATGTAATCCCTCATCCATGTAAGAACCACAGTAAACTGGTTCACCAAGCTAGGGTTGAATGGAAATGTTTCTGTGGTCGTCACAGCCTTATCTGCGGTAAATAGATGCTCTTCTAGTTAGGGGAAGTCACAGAGCACAGTATTATACAGACAGATAAACAATTCTGCTCGTTCTTTGAAAAATCCATCACTTTGTTTTCTGGAACCGCTCAATATTTTTCCACTCTGGCCTGTCTTCAGCTATAATCTGAGGAGTCGAGTTAGCTAGAAATCCCTTATTTTTTGTTTTCTTGTGTGAATTAGACAAGCACTGAGTTCTACCTTGCTCATTGATTATAATTCCCTACTCATTCTTTTTGGCGTCAGTGTTCAGTTTTATCTCTATTAGAATGCAATACCAGGTTACTACAGTGTACATGTATATTTCATTGGTCCTTTTTGAAACTAGTCTGTCTTTCCATCTTTAATAAGGGTCATGAATTTGTTCCTCATATAATTATGTAGGCCTGACTACTTTCAGCTCAAAATAGTATAATTAGTTTTAACCTTAAAAAATGAGAAATTTCTAAAGCTACCTGATTCATTCAGGTTAAGTACTCTGATACTTAACAAATTTCCCTATAATAGATTATGTGTCAATAGTTACATTCAGATGTAGATGACATATATCTGACAAAATCGTTCAAACATTCTCTAGTGCTCCTAAATTTGCTTTTCCCACCTTGTAAATAGTTCAGTTTGTGTCACTTATGGACACCAGAAACTACAAGCCTATCTTTAATGCCAACCCCAGTTTCAAAATTTTAAGTTTCTCCTTATTACATGGTTACATTAAAAACACTATCAACTTCGTCCAAATTTATCCTGGATTGCCTGGATTCACAGAGGTCACAATGGAAATACATGAAGCCATGTGCAGAATTATGATCAGATCGAGGTTTCTGGAACACTATGAGGTAGTGATAATCAACATTTCCTATATATTAGAATTGTCTGGGGATCTGAAAAATAACACTAGTGTCTGGATTCCATCCCTATGGGTTTTGCCTTATCTAGGATATAACCTGGGCAAAGATGGTTCTCAGCTGATTCTAAAATTTGAGAAGCCCTTCTTCTAGTCTATCGTTGTCTTGCAAAGGGTAATATAAAATCCTGAGTTTTAAAAGGCTATGCTAGTGAAAGAGAAGAGAGTCAAGAATATATTGGGTGGCTTTGCTGTATCAGTTTGTCCTATTTTATTTATTTATTTTATTCTGTTTGAATTTCAGTTGACTGGGATGGTGTTTTATCTCTTTGAACACAAATCAGGGGACCTATGCCTGTGACAGGCTCTCTATAACCTATTCCAGGTCTGTAATTGTCAGAGCCTCTCTTTAAATTGTTTTGAAAAAGAGCTTCTTAATTTGCTCATCTCCAAATCTTCAGAAACTTGTAGTATATCTCACCATAAAATGTTTGTTAAATAATTACTGAATCATGACAAAGTATCTTGTATTATTTATGATTAGCAGCTCACTTTTTGCTTTGTTTTCTTTTTATTTAATTTTTGCAATTTTCATACAATTTAGTTTAATGGTATTTATAAACCCTCCCATTGCTAGTCCTCCCATTATTGGCCCCCACCCAATTTAGTGTACTCTATTATATATAAAATAAGGCCTACAGAGTCTAAATTGTGTCTCCAAATGTCCTTCAGTGTAGGTCCATCCACTGGAGCCTGGTTAACCTACCAAGAGTTCCATGCTTGAAAGAGACTATCTTGGCCCCTCCCAGCAGACATCTGTTGCCACAATTTCCATAGGTGAGATGGGCGCTTCTTCCCATTTCCCCATGTCTATGCTAGAATTTTGTCTGGTTTGAGCTTGCAGGGGACTTCTGCATGCTGTCACTGTTACTGTGAGTTCGCATAAGGCACTGATGAACCATCTGGAAAACTGTTTCCTTGTGTCATCCACCATCTCTGGTTCTTAAAGTCTTTATTGGGAGGCAGAAGTTTGATACAGGCATCTATTCAAGGATAAGCCTTCTGCAGTCTCTTGTTCTGCATGTTAGCTAATTGCGTTTTTTGTGTTACTCACCATTGTTGTATAAGGAAACTTCTCTGGTGAGAGGTGTGAGGTGCATTAATCTATGGGTATAATAATAAGTCATTAAAAGTCAGTTAAGGGTCAGTTTAACATGATAACTATTTAAAAGAAAACTAGCATTAGTTCTTCCCATATGGCCAGTGATCAGTTTAGTTCTGGTTCTGATATCAGTTCAGGTATGTTTCTGATATCAGTTCAGGTATGGACTCCATCCGAGGTCACTGACTTTAAATCCAGGTCAATAGTAGTTGGTTGGTTTTTCCTATAATACTTGTGCCAATATTGTAACAGCTGGCTGTTTTCATGTGGTTGATGACTTATGCTGGTGCCATTTTTAATAGAATCACCCTTGTGATTCTTGCTGAGCTGCTAGTTCTCAGCATTCCCATTGTCTATGAGAAGTTTAAGAGCCAGATTGATTATTATGTTGGCATTTCCAAGGATCATATCAAATCAGTTTTTGAAAAGATCCAAACAAAACTTCCTAGAAAAAGAGGCATAATAAGCACATAGAAATGGAAGCCAGAAGTGCAACAGTTACTAAAATACCATGTAAACTTTATCACTTTCTGTGTCATGAAGGAACTTGCTCAGTGTTGATCAGTTTGTGCGTGTGTTCAAAGTTGCTGTTATTGTTGTTTATTTGATGATTTCTCCCATCCTTCTGCTTTAACCTCAGTACCATCTTTCCCCCTTTATCTTCAGTATCAAGCACAAGAAGTGTTGGACTGAGAAAAAGAACAGATACCATAGATTCCAAAAGAATAAAGAATGAATCAAATTAATACAATTAATCAGATCTTAATCATGGTGGAGCTTTTACCTGTACCATGAACAGGGAAGAGAGGAATCATATACAAGGTGGGGCGTTTTTATGTAATATGAACAGGGGAGAGAGGGAGAGAGAGAGAGAGAGAGAGAGAGAGAGAGAGAGAGAGAGAGAGAGGTCTTGCATCCTCTATCCAGTCTCAAGGACTAGTCTTATGCAGCTCCCATTATAATTTTGCCCTTGTTTTAAAGTTAGAAATAATGATTAACTTACGAAGAAGTACTATGGGGTGGGAATGGGACTCCTTATATAGGGTTTGTGTGGCCCTACAGTCCCACCTTCCCACCTTCCCACCTCATACTATAAGCAGCTTCTTCTAATATTCCTCTTCTTTTTTAAGGATAGACTTTTCAACTCTGAGTATCTTACAGGTGATAGTAGAAATTTCTTATTCCCAGAATTACATTTGAGAAATAGAGGAGGAGGAGGAGGAGGAGGAGGAGGAGGAGGAGAACAGTGTCCAAGCCCTTTGTCTAGGACGCTAATATGAGTATTGGTTTTCAAATTCATTCCAGAATGTGTTGTCCCCGTTTCCCTGCCCACCTTACCCCAAGTTTAACAAATATAGTTGTACTGTTCTTTTTTTATTTAAAATTTTAAAGTTTGTTTTTCTTTTTTTTCTTTTTAGCATACTTTTAAAAATTGGTTTGTGTGTGTGTATGCATGTGTATTTCATACAAAACATCTCAATCTCAATCTTAATCATCTTTATGGCCCCCATCCTCACTGTCACCATCCCATAGCCTCCCCACCACTGGAGCCCATATACTCTGTCACCCCTGTTACTGCCCACTGTGTTCTCAGTGCCCCAGCCATTCCCCAGTACTAGTCCCTATGCTGATTCTAGTCAGTTTACCTAGAGTCCCTTGTTTTAGTAAGATCAGCTTTTCTTCATCTAGAAGCAATCAGTTGCCAACATTCTTTTAGATAAGATTGGGGTCTGCTGTTCATTTTCCCAGTTCTATGCTGGGTTACTGTTTGTATGAGTTTGCATGGGACTTGTGTATGCTGACACCTATGCCATAGAATCATGTGAGCCAGTTCCCAGGATCTTGTAAGACTTTGTTTCCATATGGTCATGCACCCCCTCCCTAGCTCTTATAATCTTTCTGCCTTTTCTTCATCCACCCAAGGCTCAGTTGTACTGTTCTTATTATGAGAAGGAGGAGGAGGGAAGGAGAGAATGGGGGAGGAGGAGGAGGAGGAGGAGTTTTTGGGGAGGAGGGGAAGGAGGAGGAGGAGGAGGAGAGGGAAAGGGGATGGGGGAGGAGGAGGAGGGAGGAGGAGGAGGAGATAGAGCTGCACTATGAATTCCTGGAAAGCATTGAAAGATTCAAACTCAAGCATTTTATTCAGTTATTATCTAAGGATCACTTCTGCACTGAGGAAGAGCCCTGTAATGTTAGAATGTTGGGACCATATAGCAGTGGTAGCTCGCTAGAAGACATTTCTTCTTTATTGCAATCAGAACATTTCTCCATAAATACATGATTTAAGAGGCACATTTGATTTAACCAGATCTTCCGAAGGTGTTTTCTTCTCTCCGTTTGGAAAGTGTAGTCCTTCCCTGATTGCTCCACCTGCCCATTTTCTTGTCCATTTCTCATTTTTTCTCTCTGTCCTCTTATTCCTCACTCCATATGTCATGTTAACAACACTGACATATTTTTTCTAGAATCTCATTCGTAGTTCTAATTGATTAATCATCACACTATTCTATTCACCCTGTGAAATCAAGAGCTCTCATACCTGGGCCTAGTCACTCAGCTCCTTTTAAAGCTTTGGTAACAGCATCTGGTTCATTGACTGGGGTCTTCCTAGAAATCAATGGTGCCTAATTGAAGTAATAGTTCATAATAAACTTTATTTATACCTCATCCTTCAGTCATCTCTGCCCCCAAATTCTTATTTTTCAAAGTGTGATAACCTCCTTAATTGCACGAATATGTTCTTTGACATAATTGAGAGTTTTATTTACCAGGCACTTCCCTTCCCAGCTTTCCTTTTATGGATACAACTGGCTTCTCCTTGTATACTTTCCACAACTGCTTTATCTTCACACCAAATCTCTTCCCAACTATAGCATTTATTTGAAACCAAGTCAGTTTAATATCTATATTAAGCTGGATCTCTGTTATCTAAAATAAAAACTACTAGTCACAAAGTTTGTTGAGCACATGTAACATAACAAATCTGAATTGAAATACATTATGTTTACGTCATAATATACAGCAGAATTCAATTACTCATTGTAAAAATATTTTATCTTGATTACATATTGACATACTATTAGTTCTGTGAATTTAGCAAAAATAGAAAATGTTTTTCAAATTAATCTCTCCCTTTACTCTGAATCCATTTTTATAGTTAATAACTATATAAATTATACATGGAACTTGCATTTAAGAGTTATGTTATATTTCAGGCCAAGGTAGTTAAGAGCAATGGCTGTTCTTGCAGAAGATTTGAATTCTGTTCCTTACACCCACTTGTAATCGAACAACTGCTTACAACTCTAGTTCTAAAAGCTCAGATGCCTTCTGGTCTCTGTACACATTGCATGGCATAGGTGCACTTTCATGCCTGCAGGGAGAACACTCACACACTTAAATATAAGGAAATCAAAAAATAATAATAAAATAAAAGCTCTAAAGTTAGAATATTTTCAGTTTGAGAATTATATCAGTTTAGTTACTACAGTATGTTTTTCTTTCTGTATTTTTACTTTCCAGGATATGATTTTAATCTCCAGAAGTTCAACTAGAGCTCAGGTAAAGGCATACTGGTGTAATAGACAAGTAAAAGAAAAATAATGGAAAACCTTGCAATTCTCTATGCCTACTACACTTTTAGATATTATTTACTGACTAAACCATACTACCGACTTCACAGCTCACTCTCAGACATTTCCGTAATAGGATTATCATAGTTACGCTGACCCAGTGTGCTAGGTGCAATGCCCATTATTATTTTAGGAAACGAAGCAATGAGCTACCTAACCTGCATAACTACCTTTCTGTACAGTGTGTAATATATCTCAAGTTGATGGTTAGCGATGAAAATACAATTCAAGAAGTGTGACTAGAGAAAGACAAGAGACGAGCACCATCGAAATGTTAATTATATTGCTCTGAGAAGTTTGGAGAGCTGAAGAATTGGAGTAAAGAGTGATAAATTTGGGAGAAGCAATCTTCCAGGTTGAGGGAATGTGAAGAGTACAGTCCTGAGAAATATTACAGCAGGTCTATACATTCAAGAAAGGCACTGTAGCAGATAGCAGGCAAGAATGAAGAGAGGAGTAGATGAGCTATAGAGAGTTTAGGAGTAAGGAAGAGTGTGGTGAATGTAGACTGATAAGACA
>NW_008344488.1:5660685-5667374 GCF_000622305.1 Nannospalax galili | reverse complement strand
TATATATATATATACAATCTACATACAGAGCAGTGATAAAAGAATAAATGGAGATAAGATTAAAAGTCAGCAGAGTAGCAGGTAGGACTGTAAATTTGTACAGCCACTATGGAAATCGGTGTGGAAATTACTCAAAAAACTAGAGACTGATGTACAATATGATCCAGTCAGACCACTCTTGAACACAAAAGCAAAAGACTTTATATTCTACTACAGAGATACCTATTCATCCACATTCATTGCTGTCCTTTTCATAACAGTCAAGAAATGGAAACAACCTTGATATTTATCAACTGATGAATGAATAATGAAACTTTCTGTCCTAGTTTGTTTCTCTATTCCTGTAACAAAATACTCTGACCAATACCAACTTAGGGAGGAAAGGGTTCATTTGTTTGACATCTCCCAGGTCACATTTCATCACTGAGGGTACCCAAGGTAGGAACTCAGGGCAGGAACCTGGAGGCAGGATCTAGAACACTGGCCATAGAGAAACTCTGCTTTATGGCTTGCTCCTCAGGCCTCTGCTCAGCCTGATTTCTTATGCAACACAGGCACACCTGCCCAGGGAAGGCACCACCCACAGTGGGCTGGTCCCTCCCCCATCACTCAACAATCAAGCAGATGCTGCACAGACATGGCCACAGGCCAGTCCTATGGAGGAAATTCCCCATTTGCGGCTCCCTCAAACGGGATGTGTCAAGGTGACACTAAAGCTATCCAGCACACTATGGTACTTTTACACCATGTGTTATTATTCAGATTTTTAAAAAGAATTATGAAATTTGAAGGTAAGTGGATGGACCTGGAGTCACCCTGAGTGAGGTTAACTAATACAGAAAGACTAAGTTGTATTTTCTCTCATATCTAAATGAAAGCCTTGAAATCTTAGATATGCATGCTTCAATGGACAAGTCCAGAGATGTCAGGAAACTAATAAATGGCCATAAGAAGGGAGCAGGGCTTCCTGGGTGGGGGTAGAATGCAGTGATATAAAATGAGAAATGGGAATCATGAAGTAGGAACAAATAGGGTGGGAATGGGAGTGGAGGGCAAAGGAAAGAGTGGGGTGGGGGGGATAACTCTCATTAAAGGTCCTTAGAAAATCATATGGAAACATCACTAAAGAAGCTTCTTAAAGTATATATGTATATGGTACAAAAAAGATATTAAAAGTTATGTTATATACCAGGAGGCCATTGCCCCAACTAGACACTATAGGCTAGCAAAATAAATGCCCAATGCCAGGAAAGAACTGTCAGAGAAGAGTACTATGCAACAAAGGCCTAGAAACCTGTGGTTAGACAAGACATGGGCCTTAGCGTAAAGTCTTAATACTATTATTCTGTTAGATAGGTATAATATTAAACTAATTCTTAATGACTTACTGTTATACCCATAAATTAATGGATTTTCCTACTCTTACCAGAGAAGCTTCCTTATGCAGAAGATGATGATTAACACAGAGACTATAACTGGATAATGTGCACAGAATAAGAGACTGCAGAGTGCTTATCCCTGAAAAGGAACGAGTATCAAATTTCTACCTCTGAAGGCTCAGGGATCATTACAGATGATGAGGAGAAAAGAGTGTAGTAAGTGCCAGACATAGTGGATGACCACAGGGAAACAGAGATTTCCAGACAGCTCGGCATTTACTGACATGAACTCACAGCAATGGTGGCAGCATGCTCAAGCTCCATGTAAGCTCAAGGCTGAAAAAAATCCCAGCATGAGAAAATCCCAGCATGGATGGGACAAAGTGGGTAAGAAACCACAACACTACCTGAGGAACTATTGGCAACCAATGACTACTGGGCAGGGGAGAGTCATTTTTCTTTAAGGGTGAGACCCTTGGTAAGTTGACCAAGCTTCCTTTGGGGACACAAGTCTCTGTCTCTGTCTCTGTCTCTGTCTCTCTCTCTCTCTGTCTTTGTCTCTGTCTCTATATATAACTAGAGTACATGGAATTGGGTTGGGGGTAGTATGGGGGTTATAGATGGGTGTATCTAAATTTGATCAAAATGTACTATGTGAAATTTTCAAAAATCCAGTAAAATAAGTCAGTAGAGTATGAGATAACTTTTTAAAATGTTGGTCAGAAGTAATGTCTTGAACGTTGTAGCAGAGGAGGAGAGACACCTCTTTGAGAAGCAATAAAAGCATTTTGGTTTAAATATCTTTTTCTATCTGGGTTATCACTCAAGAAAAGAGGATCCAGGCTTTGTACTGCATAATTTTGGTCTCTAAGCATTTCGTGCCTCTTGCAAAATAAGAGGAGTTACACCACTCATGCTACTGTATATTGGATAAAATATTTTATACTTGGAAAAATAAATCAAATTGGTAAGGGGGGGATGAAAGGGTTGTTGCCTAGGAAATAGAGGATTAGCTGATTGGGGCCCTGGTGAATGAGTAATGGCCCCAAGAACATTGAGTCTCATTCCCTGTCCTCAAGCTCCAACTTTGGCATTTATGTAGGTGGAAATCAAGCAGTTGTGCATTCAGAACCTCTTATATTTAACACCAACGTCCTACCATTATATGTCCCTTCATATATTCCCTTATATGTCCCTTGACCATATTCCAAGGTATTCAAGCTATGTGTGATTCCTCAGTTTGAGAAGGTGCAGTGGATATGAATGCGGAGTGGGCAGTAGTGAAGATGAGTGTGGAGCGGGCAGTAGGACCCCACAGCATATATGAATATGTTTAGTGGGGAATTGGTGTTTGTTCACAGCTGCTGCAACTGCATAGATTTCTCATGATCATTATTCATAAGTCAGCTTTCATCTGTGTTTAGATACAAATCCAAATGCTAGTATTGCCATGGCATATGGGTAACACCATTTTAATGAAGAGAACTTCTGCACAGAATAATAGATTACCACAGATATTTTAGATTACACCGTAAGAAAAAAAAAGGTCACTGCATTCATAGTAGTTGGAATGAATCTAATTGTCTTCATTAATTTAAAGAGAGCTATACACACACAGACACACACACCCATGCATGCATGCACACATACACACACAGCATCTAAAAACAAGGGAGATGTTGTCTAGCAAAGATAGAGTAGAAAGAAGAGGACTTAATCATGATGAAAGACTTAAAAATGCACTGAAGTACTTTTTGTACTACAGAGAATAATTTTCCATTTAATGGAGATAAATGCATAAGACTTTCTTTGGGGTCGGCCAATTTAACTTTTTTCTGTGTCATTTGCCTGATGACCTATGATTATTTTATGTTCATTATTTCCGTCTATGTACAAAAAGTTGACGTTACCCATGTGATTCTTATGATCACTTTTTTAAAAACTTTGTTTTTATTCAATTTTCTGTGTACTTCATATAGAACATCTCAAACAATCTTAATCATCTGTACACTCCCACACTCAATGGCACCCTCCCATAGCCCTCCCCCCCAGACATTTTAATCTTTGTTACTTTTAGCACAATTATAAACTGGCTTAATGTGACTTGTAAACATTTGTGACTTTTAATATGATTTATAAAAAGTAGACAGCTTGACCGGGCATGGTGGTCAGCACTCAGGAGGCAGAGGCAGGTGGATCTCTGTGAGTTCAAGGCCAGCCTGGTCTATAAGTGAGTTCCAGGACCGCTGGGGCTACATGGAGACCCTTTCTCAAAAAGACCAAAAAAAAAAAAAAAAAGTAGACAGCTCTATAAAGCTAACAGAATTGTTTTTGACACCAAAATTCTGAGGTTTTAACCTTACCATTATTTTTGAACAGCAACCCTTAAGTCTGCATCAAATACATTTTTATTGAAATCACCTACATGACATTTTAAAAATTTTAGCTAAAATTTAAGCAGCTAAATATTTTAATGAAATCAATATGTACAGTTTCTTTTCAAATAAATGGACTTGACAACGCATTTACCCATATGAAATCAGCTGAGTGGACCTAAATAAATGGTAGATGGCCCCTGGAGTCCTGGATGTCTTCTCATGATATGACTTACATATGTTCATAAAGGGGAACTCACAAAGGTTCATTTCTGCTTTCACCTGTCAGTCCTGGGACTGAACTCACATCATCAGGCTCAACACTACATACTCAAAATTAGAGTTTTAAAATGAGCATGATTCTGTCTAAAGAAAATCAACCAAAAGAACCAAAAATCCAATAATAAGAACTATTTGGATTAAAGTACTTGGGTGAGAATACCATTAACATGTGTTGATTCACACAAAAGAGTGCATAGCAAGTGAGAAAACACGAAGATGCTTCCTGTTGGGCTGCACTAACTTGCCAGTGACTGGGATGAGATTTCCTTTTTGCTTTGGCCATCTTTCAGTCCTCCCATTGCATGCTAGTTGCAGTGTCTGGTTGGTCAATCTGTCCCTGCATGGGATCACAAAACTTTCTGTACCATTAACTGGTACAGAACAAATTTGAAAGCAACAGCTAAAGAGAAATTAATCATTGCTCTGTAGCTAGTGTGGGAGATACAGTTGTCAACTTGCCACACCTGGGAAGGTGGAGCCTCAACTGGGAAAATTCCTCTATTGGTTTAGCCTGTGAATATATCTGTGTTGCATTTTTCTTTCGTTGTTGAGTGATGTAGAAGAGCCACGGGCAATGCCACCCATGTGCAGGTGGTCTTGAAAGAAGGCTGAGCACAAATGAAAGGAACAAGCCAGTAAGCGGTGCTCCTCTGTGATCTATGCTTTAATTCCTACCTCCCAGTTACTGTTCAAACTCCAGCCCTGGTTTTCCTCCATGAAGGACTGTATTGTGAGCTGAGATATATCCTGTATTCCCCAAGTTGCTTCTTGTCATATTGTTAATCACAGCAATAGGTAACCTGACTAAGACAGAAATTGGCACCAGAGAGTAGGGTATTGCTGTGAAGAACCTAATCATGTTGTTTTGGGGAGGACTGTGGAAGACTTCAGAACGTTGGGCTGGAAAAGTCATTGAGTGTTTAGAGCTTAGTGAATTGTACTATGGGAGCTTGGAGAAATGCTAATAATGGAGGCATGACATATGAAGCCTTCAAGGGAAGCAAAGACTTTACCTATGCTACATGTGTCATATATTTGAATTAAGAATTTTGGGAAGTGTTGTCTTTGCTTTACTGAGAAAATGGATGCTGATTATCTGGGCATGAAAAATCAACTGTAATTAAGAAGAGAATAGTATCATTGAGGCAAAATCTGGGACACATTTCCTCAGGGTCAACACACAGAATCTGTGGTCCAGAAGATGCCAAGATTGCACATCAAGCTAGACCCTGAACTTGGTCATTTCTAAGAGTCTCCCATAAGGTACTGATTTTGGTAACATGAAAGCTTCAGAACTGAAGGGGGTCATAGAGAGAATCTGAGTTTTCACACCCAGAGAGGCCAGGAGAGGCCACTCGTGAATGTGCAGCCTCAGTTGCAGTGAAATCCCTAGGATATGGTAGAGATGCCATGATTGTGGATGACCACCAAAAAGCAACAGAATGTAAGGAGTGGAGCTGACCTGAGCCTCAGGACAAGCTATGTGTTCTGTGGATGGCAGAGTCAGAAAAATGTGCTGACCAGGCCTTTTGGAAACCAGAAGATCCTGAGTAGATCTCAGATATCAGACACTGGGTTTAATTCTATGCTGCTGGACTGTAAGTTTGCTTAAGAATGCCCTCCTTCTTTCCTTTGCATTAAGACAGTATTCAAATTGTTTTGGGTTTTACAGGAGTTCACAGTTAAAAGGATGTAAAAATATATTTTATTGTTATATGGAGTCTTTCCAAATCTCAGTAAATAGCATGTTTAAATTTTGGAAGCATTGTTTTATAAATTAAGTATGTGGGCTAGGGAGATTACTTAGTTGTTCAATTCTTTGCTCACAAATTTAAGGAACTATATTCGGATCCCTAGAACCCATGTCTGCAACCATGTAATCCCAACACCGAGAGATGAGATGTGGAGACAGGCAGATCCCAGGAAAGCTTGCAAGTCAGGTGGCTTGGCAAAGTCCTGACATTTTAGGCCACTTGGAGGTTCTTCTCAAAATAAACAATGGTTAAAAGGATTTTTAAAATGACTCTCAACTTTTTAAAGTGTATGGATTTTTTAAAAGACTATGGGACTTTTAACATACTATGCTTTAAATTGTGATATTAATATTAAAATGAGATCTTGGGGACAAGAAATGGAAAAGTTATTGTTTAATATTGTTTGGTGTCAAGTTGGCAAGGTTTTGGTTGTGCTAGATACCTTCAGATATCAACTTGATACACCCAGGAAGACAGAGCCTCAGTTAGGGAATTTCCTCTCTTGAGTTTGCCTATGGGTATGTCTGTGAGGCATTTTCTTGATTGTTGAATGATGTGGGATGGCCCAGCCCACTGTGGGCAGTGCCACCCAAGTTTAGATGGTCACGAGTTATATAAGAAAGAAGGTTGAGCACAAGCCAGAGGAGCAAGTCATCAGGCAGTGTTCATCTGTGGTCTGTACTTCCTTTCTGCTTGAGCTCATGCCCTTGTTTCCCTTCCTGAAGGACTACACTGTAAGGTAAAATTAACCCTTTCTTCCCCAAGTTGTTTTTGGTCAGAGTGTTTTATCACAGAAATAGAAAACAAACTAGGAAAGACAGTTTAACTATCTATTCCCAAAAGACTGTTTTCCCAAAAGAGCATTTTCCTTTTATTCTTATCATTTGCTTATCCTTTCC
>NW_008344488.1:5613261-5660362 GCF_000622305.1 Nannospalax galili | reverse complement strand
ATTTTTATTATATCAGATTTTTAGGAATATATTAAGAAAACACAATGTTTTCACAGTTATGTAGGAAGTTTGTGGCAGAGAGATGCCATATTATGATGGTGCCTGAAAGAAAGAGTCCAATCCTTTGGCATTGGTTGGAACCAAGAATGACCTCATTATGTTCTGAGACCTTGTTCCTTCTGATTTCTCTTTGAACTATGCTCTTAACAAAGGGCATTCTCTTTAGTTATTGAAACAGTGCATTCAGCATGAAATGGGAGAGGAAAAGCAAAACTATGATTTTCCCTTTCTGACACCTATTGACCCAGAATAGCTCAATTACAGATTCTATAAACAGTAATGTGCTTCACATTTTCTGTGGGGATCAAGGTAAAAGCATATGACTTTCAGTTAAACACTGTGAGGACAAAATTGTCTCATTTTGACCACTGACTAGAGACTGACAACTTCCAGCCCTTCCTCATCCATCTCCTCAGACATTGCCTATCACTGAATCCACATGGTTTTATACTTTCATTTAATTGTCAAAATTACACACCTTAGTCATAATTAGCCAGAAATGCCAGTCTATCCACTAGAACTTTCCTTCGCCTTACATGTGGGAAGGGAGAAAATCTAGTAAAATTTTCACTGAGAAACCATAAATTGAAGACGTTTTAAGAGAAGAAGAAATAAATGACAAACCCCTGAATGAAAATACATTAGGATATTAACTTTACTCAATAAAGTTGGCCTGTCTAAAAATGGAGAAAAAATGAATGGAACCTAAAACAAAAGTAATAATAAATTGAAGTAGTTCTGACACTCAGCTGCTAATTGAAATGAAAAATGATGGCAGATGACACCAAAGCTCTAACTCATGCAAAGGAAAGATGCATTTTGAATACAAGTAACTAACAGGCTTTTGTATAGTTTCATAATCTAATTAATGAAGTGAATCATATAAACATGCTGGAAAAGTATTTAAATTTCTTACAAATGTGACATGAAATGCAGATATGGACAAGGACGCCACAATGTATGGAATACTGAGATCAGGACACCATTGACAGATTGGTCCATTCAATTCTATTTTTAACTCAAAGATGAAAAACTGAAGGAGAACATCTGCTGTGATCTCAAATCCTGTATCTCACATAGCAAAGATATCCTATGGTCTTCTCGAATTTAACCAAAATTAAAAATATACTGGAATTGAAAATAGGAGCTCTTATGCATTGCCTATAATAATAATAATTACAAATCATCTTTAGAGAAAATAATGAATTACCCCCTTATGCTACTTATAGAAATATTTCAAAACTTGTTAGGTGAAGAGTCAGTCAAAGACATTGAGTAAAATATTTGAGGAGAAAAGTCTTATAAAATTTGCCAGGACCTTAATTAATCAAATATAATCCTGACATTTCTGATGTTTCCAATATTTGCTGAAATTTATTAATAATTATTTGCTATTATTTTTTATTATCTAAATAACAACTCATTCTAATGAATTATTTGTCTTTACAGTTTGTATTCTCTATTTCCAAAGAGACACCATACACCTAACTTGATGCAAGCTTTAGTGCTTGAGTCTGGATCTGCATTTGTTTTCGATTAGATTTCAATCTTAACTGAGCATATTATAAACAAAGAGGTTAGGGTGAGAATATATAAATCTTTAAGAAAAACACTTGTGGGGTAGAGAGATGGCTCAGTGGTTAAGAGTACTGTATTAGTCACTTTTCTGTTGCTGTGATAGAAACACTGACCCAAGCAATTTATAGAAGGAAGGGTTTACTTGAGCTTATGGTTCCAGGGGAATTACAGTCCGTCATGGCAGAGAGGCATGGTGGCTGGAGGTGGCTGGAACAGGAGCAGCAGAAGTGAACTTCTTACATCATCATGAAGGCACAGGAAGCAAGAGACCAACCAGAGATCTGGAAAGGCTTAAGAACTCTCTAAGCCCACCCCCAGTGACGTACCTCCTCCAGGATAGCCATACCTTCTAAAACCTCCCAGAGCAGCACCTGCTGGCTCCAAGAGTTCTGTGGTTCTTGGGAAGAGTGCTGTTTGACAAAATTCCAGCTGAAAGCCGATGACCACTGCTCTTTTGGTGGATATCCCTTCCCGAGTTACTCCTGGTTTTTGTAATTTTCTTCTTTAAGTACTCTGATAACCAACTCTGATGATGGAATGGGAAACTAAACCGGGGAAATCTCTGCCTTTAGAAGAATTATTATGTTACTGAAACAAAATGAAAGTAATAAGATAGACGGCTTCCTCCTATGACTATGATCTCGTTTGGACCTGCATTTGTCATTAATAATGAGGCTTGGTTTCCCCCAAAAGGAAAAGATAGCATGCAATAGATGCCCTGCTGCCTTTTACAGGAGTTTATGATTTTAACCCTAAACGAGGAACTATTGAGACTAAATTTTGGTATAAGGAAAAACTATCTGGCTTAGGGAAACTCCTTCTTGGACAGAAAGATTAGCTAAGTCAGTAAAAAGCTGGTGGTGCATGACCTCTGAAGAAAAATTGCCTGTTCTTTTACAAAGACTAAAAGTGATTCAAAAAGACTTTAAAGATAAATAGCAAGAAAATAAAGGACATTGAAATAGAGAAAATAATCATACGACTCAAAGAGTACCGAAGAAATAGCAAAAGGGAGAGGAAAAAGATAAACTGGAATATTGGTTAGACAATAAATAAAGAGTTGGTTATTCCCGTTCCCATGAGAAAAATAATTCTCTCAAATATACACGCCTACCTGTAAATATTAAATTCAAAGAATTAAAGGGCAAATGGGGACAGGCTGTCTTACACTTCTATGGTAAAATAGAAACCGCAAGGCTATAAAGAAAACAATGAAGACATTGCTTGGCTATGTTAAGAAAAGGTTAATCATTGAGCTTCATACTTTCCTTTTACTGTGATTATTGAAAAATACTGTACACTGAGAAATACTGTGCAAACTCATGATTTGATTTATGGTCTGATGTTTTACTGCTATTGTAAGCTTTATAATTATAAATAAAGGTTGTATGAGAGAAGAGAAGTAGAGACCCGAGCGGGTCAGTCAACAGCCTCTGCTAGAACTGCAATTGTGATTTCTGGTATAGTCATTTCTACTGCTGCAGTTACCTTCACCCCTTCAGGCCCCAGACTCAGCTGGATCTGGACTCTGGCAAGTGCCATCATCTGGGGATAAAATGTCCAAACACTTGGAGCCGATGGGGGACATTTTCATTCAAACCACCACAAGTACTGACTGCTCTTGAAGAAGACCCAGGTTCCTTTTCGAGCACCCACATGGTGGCTAATAATCATCTGTAACTCAAGATAAGGAGATCCCACTTCTTTTTCTGGTCTCCATGGGCATTGCAATACACTTGATGCACTTAAGTGCATGCAGGCACAACACTCATATACATAAAAAAATGAAAAGAATAATTCTTTTGCATTAAAGTTTGTGAAATATTTCCAAACAGGTGATTTCACAAGTAATAATGACTGAAGCCAAAATTAACTAATTGTCAGTTTTTAAAACAACATGTATTTTTTCTATTGGAAAAGACATTCAAAATAGTCAATAGTTGTCTTACAAGTCTCTTCAGGTCTGGAAAAGGATCAGACAGAGCCACTTGCCCCCAAGCCTAACAAATTGAGTTTGATCCATGTGTTCACACGATGAAAGGAGAGAACCAGTTCCTGCAAGGTGTCTTCTGGTCTCCACATGCTATCCTCCATTGCATACAGTAGATGAAATGTAATTTGAAACATTTCTTTATAAAATTATCCACCAAAAAATTATTTTTTTTCAAATTTCCATTTTTTTTTCAAAATACCAATTTTATGTTACACATAGAAAACTGCATGTACACCATTCAACAATTTTCTTATTCATTTTTGTCAGTAGTGCTGGGAATAAAATATCAGTCACAGTGAAGGAAATATATGTTTATGTGGATAGCCTGTAATGTGTAAAGGCAATGTTATTTCAGCTAATTAAAGATGTGAATTAAGCCTTATATCCAAAGAACTAGAAGGAGGTAGCAAATTAAAAGTAAGTTATAGGAACTCAAAAGACGACTCAGTGATTAAGAGCACTTACTGGTCTTGCAGAGGACTAGACCCACATGCAGACAGACCCACATACACATAATTAAAAATAATAAAAATAAATACTTAAACATGATAAATTACAAATAAAGCATTCGAGGGAGTAATTCATGCATAAGAAAGTGCAAATACAGTGGCTATGGTGGTATTTAGGTGTTTATGTTTGCCTCTTTGTATTCTTTCCCTCTCCTTTTTTATTTGGTTTTAATTGAACAGGTTTTATAATATTTCACTAGTCAATACAGTATTCCTCATGAAGGCTTAAGTGGACTGATGAATACCTAGTGTAGATCTAATTTTGCCTACCATCAACTGACACTTCAATTAATAATCCTGAAAATAAAATAATTAAGATCCTGTATAAAATGAGCTCCCACGCAACTCGATATTTGTCTCAAATTAATTCTGAGGAAACAACATATGATGAGACCTGACAAGTAACTGCATTACCAGCGAAAGAAGTGTCCTTGTTAGGACTATGACAAGACAAATCGTGACCTTAGTGCTTTTGCAAGAAACTTTATACCTGACAGCTTGCTGAAGCAGCCTTTGGAGAGCTAATGCAGCCATTCATCATCTTCATAATTGATAATATATCCATTAAATGATTTCATTTAAGGACAGGCAAATAAAGGATACCATTTGGAAGGAGGTAATGAATTTGAAAAACCAAAGAAATTTGAAGTTGAAAAGCAGTCTATGAGGATAATAGTCTGAATAAAGCCTATTAATATGCATTTTGTATTGGTCATGGTGTTCAGGGCAAGGTCTCAGCAGTCATTCTGCCTGAGCTAAAAACACATATTCCACTTACTAGCTCTTTAACCTTGAATAACCATTTGAGCCCTCTGTGCCTCAGGTTGTCAACAATAAATGATGGTAAAAATAGAATTCACTTGGGAGGTAGAGTCATAAGGATCAGAAGTTCATGGCTACAGAGTGAGCTCACGACCAGCTTGGGCTAAAGATACAGTGTTTCAAAAAAAATAATATTTACATTATAGTCTTAGTTAAAAAAAAACACAGCACCAGAACTTTGCAAATAATAGCTACTAATTATGTAGACACTAATTATTATTGTCTTATTTGATTTGTGCACAGGCATGTGAGTTAGAGTGTGTGTGTGTGTGTGTGTGTGTGTGTGTGTAATACTGGGCATCAAACTCATGGCCATTTGTCCTCTTCTCTATCACAGAGCTTCACCTTCTTCCCCTTTGACTGATTAAAAAGAAAATAAAAACTTAAGTATCATGACTTTTTGACTTTTTCAGACAATTGCAAAAAGTGAAAATGCATTAACTGCTGGTGGTAAGGTATGGCATGCTGTTTTTAAATTATGGAGTTAGGATTTTCCAGCAAAAGAAAAATAATAAGATGGATATTCATATAAAACATTGCATAATTAGTATAAATGTTATATAATTTTAAAAAAGATTTATCAGGAAGTACTTGCTTACATGATCATGAAGGCTGAGAAGGAAATCAATTATAAGTCAACTGGAGTCCCAGGAAACCTGGTTGTGCCACTCAAAACTCTGAGACCTGCAGGACTGAGGGGCTACATTCTGATCCAGGGTCCAGACCTGAAGCTCTGAAGTAGTAGATTACTAACAACAGAAAATCAGGATTCTAGCTCAAGCAATGACAGTGAATTTCACTTTTCTAAGTCTTCAAGGAAGTAGATGATGCCCACTCACATTGTGCAGAAGCACATGCTTTACCCTGCCCACCAATTCAAATGCTAATTTTTCTCAGAATCTTACTAACAGACACACCCAGAAGTATTATTTTACCAACTATTATGTATTATTATCCATCATGTATGCTGGAGAAGCTGACACAAAATTAGCCATCACAGGTATTAATTTGCAACGACTTTCCTTTTATCTCTTATCTTTTGGTTATATTCAAATGTTTAGGGTAATCTAAATACAATATCCTGAATTTTAAATACGAAACAATAATATTTTCAATATCTTTCATTGAAAATGACTTTCAATGAACTGGTTCATTGAAATGCACTGCCTTATTCCCAAAGTGCTTCTGTGGTAGTTTCTGATGATGTAAAATGCATGGTTATGATCTCTTTAGTATTCTGGAGAACCTCAAGTGTCTAAGGTCTTCTCCTTAAGGATCTTTTTCTCTACTATGCTGCAACCTCTTTCACCCCAGGCCATAGCTTAGATCTTTTCATTACCAAAAAATGCATCCCTCTAGAATTTTATTTTAGAGATTCCTACTCCCTGGTCATGGTACCAGAGCTTTATTCCTAGTTGCAGTGCTAATAAATCTGTATAGCTCATCAGAACTTAGACTTAGTTCCTCAGAGGGAACTTTGCTCCCTCTTCTTTCATTTTCTCACTTCTTTCTCTTCAGAATCTAGTACCCAATTTTTATAAACTGTTCTTTGCATACGGTATCAGTTTCCCTGCTCCCCTGTAGCCATGTGTGTTTATCTGCCTAACACTCAGCACTAAAACAGAATTCCATCCACACTTCATCTGCACCTGAATGTGAGCATGATAAAAAGAAAATCAGTGTATGAGGACTGATTTTATTGAATTCGGGATCCTCCCAATGGTCAATTTTATCTTTGATATTTCCCTGAAATCACACAAGATTTTAAGCAAAGTGTTCATTCAGAGGTTAATGTACATAAAGATGCTAAGGTGGTGTCTCCTGTCTCTTTAACCCTTTAATAATCTCTTCTCCATGATGATAGGGTGTTATCTATTTCTTTCAGCTATGGAGTAGAGAACACCCTCTATAAGCTTTAGAATGACAATATTACCATCCTGCTCATCTCTAATTTTGCTAATATAATCACTATTTTCATCTGACAACAAGGGTACACTGTTTGAAGTTAAAGGCTGATCCCTCTGTCTAGGGTCTTGACTCTAATCCTTTTCACCTACTCAAAGATTTGATTCCAGGGAAGTTGCTTCTTTCCTACTGTGAGTCTTTCTCCCTTTTCTGGATCTTTCTCACCAGAATATATAATTTATTCCTACTTTCTTAAGAATCTCTGACTTAAATATTATCCCCAATTACCACACAATTCTCTCCTGTCTTTCACAGTAAAATAACACAAAATACATAAAAAACTGTGAATTCTTCATTCTTTATTGAAAATCTACTATGGTCTTCAATTATCTCCACTTCCTTTCTCTTGCTCTCTCTCTCTCATTCTCTTTCACATTTCTCTCTAATTGTTCTTCCTTCTTTCCTTCCTTCATTTTGTTTTGTTTTGTTTTTTTGTTCTGTTTTCTTGACAGGGTATTACTATGTATCCTTGACTGGCCTGCAACTCATTATGAAATCAGTCTGCCTTTGAACTCATAGAGATCTACTTGCTTCTGCCTCCCAAGTGTTAGGTTTAAAGGCATGTGTCACAACACCTGGACATCACCTCTGTTTTCCTGAATGCAGTGTTTGATTCAGACACCTCTTTCCTTTCTCCAGTTGTCAGTGTGTTCATTTCTTGTCTTATATGATTTTAAGACATGACACTTTTGGAAATTTCTTTCTACCACTCTGCTTCTTACTTCTCTATCTCCCTTTTCTGTCTGTTTTCATTCTTTCATAATTTTCTTTACTCTGACACATTTTTAATCCTGGCTTTTATGTCTTGTGTGTATTAGCAATAGCTAATTGAAAGTCTGAGTCTCAAACACAGTCTTTAAGTCTGTTTCTGTTGTGTTATTCTATCTCCTTATTATTGTCTCTACATTCAATTCTATTTCTTCATATTCCTAAACAATTTGACCACAAAACTGGTTGTTCTATTTCCAAAACTTTTGAAATCATAAGAGTAATAGAAATCTGGAGTCATATCAGCCCTGTGCAGAGATGGAAGTGATCAGATGCTGAGATCTAATTTCTTCACAAATCAGCTCTCTTCTAGGAAAATCTAAAAGAGAGTAACTTTAAGGTCTCAATTTCAATTATGTTGGGGAGTTTTAACACACACTCCTTCAATGGGTTTGTCCTCTTCTAAGGACCTTTCTCCATTAAGATTTTCTAATATTCTTTTGACCTTCACAAGTTTGCTGCCTACTTATTCAAAACAATCAAATCCTCAGTGGAAAAATATCTCCACATATTGTACTCATCTCCCTAATGTATTATTTTCTCTAATTTTTGAGTCCAAAATTAATCACAGGCTTGCTAGTTTTCTTATAACATTAAGCTGATTGTATATACGTGTACAGGTTTGTGTTTGTGCAAGTACATATAGGCAAATGTGCATATGTGGTTACACATGTCCCTGTGTGCTAGAGCACTTAGAAGCCAGAGGTCAACCTCAGGAGTCTTTCTTCGGGGACTGTCTGCCTTAGTTTTTAAATCAAACATTCACATATCCAACTCTGAGATTACAGGCAAGTACCACTAGCCATGCATTTTTACATGGATTTTGGGGCTCCAACACAGACCTTAATGCTTGATCAGCAAACACTCAACCAAGCACAGGCCCTAGGCAGATGGTTAATAATATTTCCTATGTGTGCTCATCAAGAGTTTAGTTTTAGTATATGTCAATTTTGCCATGGCCTTCCCAAATCTCATCTTTTGGGGGGAGTCATCTTTTTGGGACAGGGTCTCTATATAACCTGATCTGGCTTATCTCCCAAGTACTGGAATTAAAGATGTGTGTCATCATGCCCAGAAGACAAAAGTGTTCTTTACAAATAATAGAACTAGGTTGAGCATGGTGGTACAGGACTTTAATCCTAGTACTTGAAAGGCAGAGGCAGGTGGATCTCTTTGAGACTAAGGCCAGTCTGGTTTGCATAGTGAGTTTCAGGCTTGCAGTGGCTATGGGAAAACCCTGCTTCAAAAAGCAAACAAAACAGAAACAACAACAAAAGTAAAAGAATTATTGATAAGGTTAAGCAAACATTTAAGAAACCATTACCACTAATAATGGTTACCTTTGAGTCAATGTATTAAAAATCAAATGACTGAAGAAAGGAAAGTTGAAATAAAGGAAATACCCAATTGTTAAAACTCTGATAGTAAATACCTGTGTTTATTACTTATTTACATTTTGAGGTGTGCTCTTGCTATGAACCACCCTATGTTCAAACTCCTGATCACAAAGGAGCTTGCTTCCTCAGTCTCCAAGAGTGGCTGGAAACACAGGCATGTGCCACTGTGTTGAGTTACAAATAGGAATTTTTCATGAAAAGTACAATGATTGAAACCATTTTAAATTGATACAACTTGATTTCTAGCATGGAAGGAATCAATTAGATCAGGGAAAGTTGAAGCTAAACTTCTGTAGGCCTGAGCCACAAACTCTGAAAAATGCATTTACAGAGGGAGGTGAAAACACAGGCTTTTCTAGTGCTCTTTTACTGATTTCCAGTTTTACAATTCCTGTTGAATATTCCAAATTTCAAATAGTCCTTCTAATCCTGTGGAGACAGAAGCTCATCATCATTCACTAATACAGGAGTAAAATCCCAATTAGATGAATTCCCAAGGTGTTAATGTATCATGAGGAAAATAGATTTGGTAAATTCAGTCATGGAATTCAAAATCAAATATAGCAAGATGAGACATGCAAAGGAAGGTAGTTCTTTTTATTGATTATTGACCTTACTATTATGAAAATAAAATTCAAAGAAATTAAAGAATCTATTTTGAGAAGCTGTTCATTTCTCTAGTTTATCATTCATTCAGTAAATGAGTATTAATAGTATTTTGGGCTGATAGTAAAGTTGAGCATAGCTTTCAAAAGCAAAGCACAATTTAAGAGGGAAGAAGGCCAGTCTAAAATCTTATTTAAGAATTAGCATATCTATTTCCTGGAATCTCTTCTTGTAATACACTTTATCAAACCAAGACCACAGTAATGTTTAAAGCTGAATCTTCATTGCTCTCTGTAATGGGGAATCAGGGACCTGAGTATATGATAATAACAATGAATGCTGTCAACCAAGGCTCATATACCTGAAAAATTAGCAGCACACTCTGAAACATTATGCATTTTGGTCCTTTCTTAAAGAAAAAAAAAATCCCCATCTGCTTCTGCGCACTCCCATGAATACTGAAAACAAGAGAAGAGCTCAGAAATTCTCTAATCCTTGTTTTGCTCCAGTAGTTGTGGGAATTGAGGGAAGATTAAGGTATAGGCATGAAGGAAAAGAAAGGATTCTTGCACATATTTATACAAACGATGTGTGTGCATCCCATTCCTTTTATGAACATTGCTCCATCAAGAGTGTACCTATTAAGCACTGTATGTTGCTGCCTCCTTGGTTCCTATACGTTAGCACATGCACTGTGAAAGAAAAATTCTTTTTTTATATAACTTTTACAAAAAACTTAATTGAGAATTTCATACATACATATAAGGTGTTTTGACCAAATCCTTGCCACTCCCTCCCTTCCAACGCCTCCCATATCTCATCACTAGCAAAAAATTCTTAACATATCTAAAAAACAATTAACTTTTTTGAAAAAGGAAAACTACTCTCTAATTCCTATGTTAGGGGCAGCAACTTATTAAGGAAAAGAGAAACAGCTGAAATCATATCTATGGTTCCTGACACTGAAGTCTCCCCCCTCCAAGAAAGAGAAAATTTCAATATTCTTGGAGTCATGTTTCCTTAATCTGCATGACTATTTTTTCAAAGGTGAAACTTCAGCTTATTTTTACCCACTGAGATTAGTTTTCAATATTGTCAAATACTACTGATAACTTTACATAAACTGATTTTAGTAAATTTATTCATTTCATATTCATTCTAATAACTATAGCAAATTATTAGATCGTGACTGTGTCTAGGGCTTCCTCTGAGAAGAAAGAATGAATCTAAGTAAGGCATCTGGGTGGCATGTGGACCATCCTATGGGCACCAGTGTGCTCAGGATCCACTCTTTCTGGCTACATCACTCAGTTTTGGTCTTGCCTGGACAACCTCCACAATTGCACCAGCCAATTCCCCTTTTCATTGTTCTCTCTCTTTCCTCTACTGTTCCTACTTCTCTAATTGCCTGTTGACTGCTAACTAGTGCTGTACTTCAAATAAAAAATATTTTGTGCCTAATGGAAACATATAATTTTGCATCTAAGCAGTTCTAATGAATTTGTAGTGGCTGCTTCCATTGAATCATCAAGAGATAGGCAGATTATTTCCATCACAGTCTAGAAGTGTTGCAGTCAAGTTGCATCTGAGCAACTTTTTAAAAGCATCTAGTAGAAGAAATTATTCTTACCTTGCACACACTCAAGTCTGCATCCTAATGCAATCAACTTCATTTACCATCTAGAGCCAAATGTGCAAAGCCTTGTGAAAACAAGTCACAGTTCTTCAAGAAATAATTTTCCCGATGCTATAGAATTACTGACTGTTTTCAGCTCATCCCATGCACATATATGCATCTATATACACACACACACAAATACACACATACACACTCATATAATTTTAATATTCTGTGCTTTATCAATGAAAATGCTTTGTGGAATAAAATTAAGTGAAGGAGTTTTGAGATATGATTGTGGTTTTCTTAAATGTAAGCATAATGTTATATAAAATACTTTTTGTTGCTAAGATTTTTCTCACCTATCAATTCTTTACATGACAGAAGTTTTCGGTCCCAAAGTACTCTATGTCACTCAGTCTGGTACTGTTGTAGACTACAAGTTTATCTTACATGCATAATGAATATTTTAATGAGCCTCTGATTCCAATCTTAGAAAATGGATTTCTTCTTCCTGTTTCATAATAGTATATAATGCCTAAAGGAATTTAACTTTATAAGATTGAGTGTTATGATTTCATGAAGTAAATGAGGTTTCTACAACATAAGTGTATTATGTTCAGAGAATTATATATTAAGTTTTTGAAACAATGGGCTTCTATATTCTACAATGCCCCAGGTATTTTGTCAATATATGGTTTTGAACATAACATTTTACCATTGGCCAAACAGTTTTTTATTTTGGACTATCCACTTCTTTACAAAAACAAATAGCTTTTCTCTTAGAAGAATAATGGAGTGCCTTAATATAAGAACTACATTTGTGAATTATTTATTGCAGTGATCCGCTGAATACCAATATACACTTTTAAAATGACCAGCTGTAGCTCTGGGTATATATGCCTTATTATTATATGAACTGGTTGTCTAAAAACAGCTATACCATAAGGGATCAATTATTTTTTCATTTTTATTTACTTATTTTTTAATATTTTATTTATATTTTTTATTTTATGTGTGTGAGTGTATTGTTTGCATGTAGGTAAGTTCACCCGTGTCGTGCAATGCCGGCAGATGTTGGAAGAGGGCATTGGATTTCCTGGAACTGGAATTACAGACTCTGTTACAACAAAGAGGTTATGTGGGTGCTGGAATTGAACCTGGGTCCTCTGCAAGAGCAGTCAGTGTTCTTAATGGCTGAGCCATCTCTCCAGTGCCCTCTTTTTGCATTTTTAGAAATAAACATATATTTCAATTACATGAGAATGAATTTATGTCAAGCAGAAAGTCTAACTGAAGAGTGTCTAAAAGAAATAGCAGCTTTTTGTGTCTTGGCAAACTGTTGAAAGAGAGCCGTCCAGACTCAGTTGTTACATTTTCCTGCTCCATTAAATTTTTACTTGTCATGCATATTATTATATGATCCATTCCCTCCTGAAATTTCTGAGTCTGCATTGCAAAGTCAAGGGACATTCTGATACTCCTGATTTTATTTTATTTTTCTACTCTCTTGCAGCTTTCAGTATCCTTTCTTTGTTCTGTACATTTAATGTTTTGATTATTATGGGACATGGCAAGTTTCCTTGTCTTGTCCTGTCTGTTTGCCTTTTGGATCTTAATATGCAACACCTTCCTTAGATTTGGAAATTTTTCTTCCATGATTTTGCTGAAAATATTTTTGTCCCTTTTACCTGGAATGCTTCTTCTTCTGTACCTACTGTTCACCCATTTGTTCTTTTGATAGTATCTCCCAAAGATCCTGCACATTTTCTTCTTGGGGGTGTTTGTTTTCCTTTGTTTTTAGGTTTAACATTTTCCTTGACTTAAGGATTCAGTTCAGAGATTGATATTATCTTCCATTTTATTCATTCTATTGATGAGACATTTCACTGATCTTATTTTTTACTGAGTTTTTAATTTCAAGTTTTATTTAATATTGGGTTTGCTTCAGAAATTCTATTTCTTTACTAAATTCTATTTTCATATCTTAATTTTCTTTCTCTTAGCTGTTTCTGTTTTACTGTCTTCATTTGAGAATTTGTGCATGTCCTCTTTGAGCTCATTGAATATATTTGCTAATTGCTATTTTGAAATTATTGTCATGTGCCTCAAGTAAGCTGCTCTTAGGGCACATGGCAGTGAGTAGGTATACTGATGTCTGAAGGATACATACTGGCTTGGTTATTCATGTTGTTTATGTTTTTGCAATTGAGTCTAGGTGTCTGGGATTAGGTTGTTGGTGATATTTCCTGGTATGGATAACTGGTCTCACCTTCATGGAGCAGGTATTTGAATCTACGTTGGCTATTACCTCAACATGTCAGAATGCGGATCAGTTAAATGTTGCTAAGTATTCATTTTTGTGGTAATTCTGTGTTGATGTTGTAGATGTGGTATCAGATATGTTCCTCACCTCCACCCATGGCTGGGGATATGTGAACTTCTGACTCCAACCTTCTGTGGAATTAGTAGATTCTCATTGCCAGTCATCAGACATCTGTGAAAAGCTGACATGGTTTTCTAGGTGGTTCTGTGGTCACTGGAGTTGAAGTCACAGTAAAAGACAACAGAGTTCCCTGGGAGCCACGGAGAGGATGTATCACTAAGTTCATGTGTAGGTACATAGGATGTAGGCAGGATTAGAGGTATCTAACTGGATTCGAGTTATTAGGATCCCTGTAGACTCTGATCCGCATGACAGGTGTTTGAGTTTGGGGGAATAGACAGGCTCTGGGTGTTGCTCTCTGGCAGGGAGAGAGTTTATGAGATTGCCTACAGTGGTGAAATTTAACAGGGAGCCACACATGCTATATTTGTTGACATAGTACTTAGTTTGGGGGCTTTCAGGGGTGAAGGCAGGTATGTGGTGACAGTCTACCTATGTTTCAAGGTCACAAAAGGTAACTGGAGAGTCCCTGGTATGTACCTGACTGGGGACAGAGAATCCCAAAGATAAGGTGTGGGTGAGGAAGAGGTGGGAATCACTGGTAAAGGGTGCTGTCTGGGCCTCTTTTAAATGTATAGCCCAGACTGATTTGAATTCTCTGGCCTCCTCCCTCTGCTTCTTCAGAGTGTCTGATCAGCATGTTCCACCACAACTGGCCACTTCTTTACTATTCCATATTTCAGGCTGAATAATGTTGACTAGTCTATATTATGGTTGATTGTATATTCAGTCAATTCTACAATGTTGAGATCTTATTGTTAATTTTTATCAAATGTGTGGCATAGTATTATATATTTACAAAGTTACCTAGACTTTTCTGAGGATCATCTTTTTTTTACTTTTTAAATTATGATAAAGTTTTCTAGCATGTCACATTTTCTTGAAATATGTCATTGGTTGGACTGAATCTACTACTGGCATTTTTTCAGATCTGGTTATTATCATTCCTGGCAATATAAAATTAAGCACTTGTGTATTTGTTTCCTAATGCTACTCTGATAAATTGCCACTAACTGAGTGTTTTAAAACAGTAGAAAATTATTCATTCTGAATTCCTTAAACTAGAGGTCTGGAATCAAGGTGTCCGCAGAGCTGGGTTCCCTCCTAGAGATCTGGGAAAGAATCCTTTCTTTGTTTAGTCCAGGTTCAAAGAACAGCTCATATGTCTGCCTTGCCTCCCTCATAGCTTCATCACTCCCTTGTCCTCACTTTTTATTTCTTAAAAATCTTACTTAATTGTAATTATGTGTCTGAGTGTGGAAGGAGTATATGTGCACATATGTGCAGGTGCCTGCAGAGGGCAAAGGAAGGTGACAGATGCCCTGGAGCTCCAGGTGTAGTTAGTTGTGAACTTCCTGTGGGTGATGGGAACTGAACTCAGGTCTTGGACAAGAACAGTAGGTCCTCAACTGCTGAGGTATCTCTGTAGCTCTCCTATCTCCTCTTGTTATAAGCACACACACACAAAAATTAAGTTGAAGGTCTTCTCTAATAAATAATAGCCTCATCTTAGCTTGATCTGTGAACAAATCAAAATTTCAGGTACAGCGCTACATAGCTATAGTGGTCAACTTGACACACCTGGTTAGAGGAAGCCTCAATTAAGGAATCTCCTGCATTGGACTGGACTGTGGCCATGTCTGAGAGGCATTTTCTTGATTACTGAGTGATATGAGAGGGCCCAGACCAAGGTGGAGGGGAGTGTTGCCACCCCTGGGCCGGCTACATAAAATGCCTTAAGAAATTAGTATAGGTTTCCATAGGGAAGCTGAAAAGGCAGATCTACTCCTCTCACACCTATCCTCTCTGAGATTTTGATCATCTTACTTTGTTGCTCCTTGGCAACCTTAAAAACTATTTCTGCCCAGCATGGTGGCGCACACCTTTAATCCCAGAACTTGGGAGGCAGAGGCAGGTGGATCTCTGTGAGTTCAAGGCTAGCCTGGTCTACATAGTGAGTTATAGGACAGCTAGGGATACAGGGAGACCCTGTCTCAAAAAGATAAAAAAAAAAATTAAAAAAAACCAAAAAACTATTTCTTATCTCTTCACTCTTGTGAGACTGCTAGATCCTGGTAGCTTTACCAGTCATTAGAAACCCTACCCATTTCCAGTTACCCTAGCTAGTACTGTGTGTATTAGGCATAAAATTCAGGACCTTTGGAAAGGTTTGACCTTGAAATTTAAAAATAAAATCAGTTGATTGTTCTAATTACTAAATCATTATGTAATCTATTGTAAACTGAAGGCAGAAAGAAAGTCAAAGGAATTTACAATGTTAATTTACTTAACATGTATCCTCAATGACACAGCTCACTATATCTTACTATGAAAACATTAAATACTTCATCTAATTACAACCACCCCCAAAACTATATCATCTATTTATCATCTATCATCTACCTATCTATCATCTATCATCTCTCTATCTATGTATCTATGTATCTATCTATCATCTATCATCTATCTATCTATCTGTCATCTATCTATGTCCTATGAGGTACAGATGCAATTTTTTGATTAAGAATCAATAAATAATTAAATTAAGCACTAAATAAGTAAATAAGTAACCAAAAGTGTGAAATTTTATTTTATGGAAACAATTTTCACTGCCTAAACTCACTCCTTAAACATTTCACTTTTCCTCTCCTTGGAGCATGGTCATAAACAGCAAAACTCATGCTTCCTTGCACTGAGACTTCATGAAACTCAAATGCTTCTATACAGCAAAGAACACTATGTTAGAGTGAAGAGGCAGCCTACAGAATGGGAAAAAATATTTACCAGCAATACCTCGGCAAAGAGGGTAGTATCTGTTATATACAAAGGACTCAAAATGTTAAAAATGAAAACACACACAAAAAATAATTAAAAAGGAGCAAAGAACTATATGAAGAATCCCAAAAGAAGAAACATAAATCACTGAAAACTAGTTACTTAAATGCTCAGTATCTTTAGTCATCAGGGAAATGAAAATTATAACTACTTTGAGATTCCATCTTAATTCAGACACAACGGAAAAGATCCAAAAGATGAACAGTGACAAATGATATTGAGGATGTAGGGAACAGGGAATCTCTATTTATTACCTGTGGGAGTACAAACTGATGCAGCCAACTATGGAAGTCAGTGTAGAAGTTTCTTAGAAAGCTAGAAATAGATCTACCACATTCTGAGACATATACGCAAAGGAATCTCTATACCCTCCTACCTGTTCATCCATATTCATTGCTGCTCTATTCACAATAACCAGGAAATGGAAACAACCTAAATGTACAGCAAATGATTAATGCATAATTAACTCATAATACATTGTCACATTGGAATATTATTCAACTGTTAAGAAAACCTTACTTATGAAATCTGAAAGTAAATGAATCAATCAAGAAACAATCATCCTGAGTGAGGTAACCAAGACCCAGAAAGACAAAAGTCACATGATCTCTCTCATAAGTACATGACTTCTTTGAATCTGTAGATATTCTTGTTTCAAGTGGAAAATCCATAAAGCTTATAAAACTGGTAAGAGATGATTGGGGTGAGGCTTCCTGGGAGGGGAGATAGAATGTAGTGATATAAAAGGGGAAAGAGGAATAATGGTAAATGAAGAGTTAAATGGGGTGGGGAAAGGGGGGGCAGGGCAAAGGAGGGAAAATGAGGAGGGATAGCTAACACTAAATGCCTTTATACAAAGACAAAGCAAAACCTACCACTATAGAAGCTTCTTAAAGTATTACATATACAATTTATTTATTTATTTATTTATTTATTTATTTATTTATTTATGTTTCTGTGTATTGCCTGCATGTGGGTAAGTGTTCCCATCTTGTTCAATGACCGGGGAAGACAGAAGAGGCTGTTGAATCCCCAGAAATTGGAGTTATGGACAGTTGTTAGCTGACATGTGGGTGCTGGGATATGAACCTGGGTCTTCTGCAAGAATAGCCAGTGCTCTTAACTGCTGAGCCATCTCTCCAGCCCCAATATACAATTTTTAAAAAGAGATTAGAAAGAGTTACCCTACAACAGGCAGGCATTGCTCTTACCAGACAACATAGGATAGCAATTACAAAGCTCTAATGCTGGAATGGACTTCTTCTTTTGAAGCTGTTGACCCTCAAATGTCCCTTCTCTTGCTTACCCACAAAAACTTGACAATGAGGTCCTATCACTAGAGACACTATGAACCTGAGTTGTAGAACAAAGAGAAATCAAGCTGGTACTGACCTCAAAGCTTCATCTCTATTGGCTAGCTTTCAGAGTGTTGGGAAGGTGCCATGTATGCTACTGGAAGACAATATTAGTCATCCACCTTGCCTAGCTATAAATCCTGTGAGCTGCCATAACAACTGGCCTGGAAAGAAGTCTAGACAGGTCATAGGCCATGGGGGAGAACCTACTACCAATATTCTGTTAATTGGTCATATATTAAAATGACTCTTAGTAACTTATTGTTATACCTGTAGATTAATACATCACTCAACTTTCATCAAAAAATCTTTCTTATGTAGCAGGTAGTGATAAAAACAGAAACCCACTAATTGTCAACATATATAGGTACATAGAATAAGAGAGTACAGAGTGCTTATCCATGAATAGAACACCTATAGCAAATCTCTGCATCCCAAAGCTCAAGGATCATTGTGGAAGAGCAGGTAGAAAGATTGTACAGGCCAGAAGTGGTGAATGACCATAAGGAAACAGAGTTTTCCAGACATCTGATCAGTTGTTCATAGGCTCACACAGCAATGGTAAAAACATGCACAGGACCTACATAAGCTCAAGCCATATAAAATTCCAGTGTAGAGGTGGAGGAGTGTTTAAGAAGTCCCTATACCTGCTGCTGAACCAAGAACAACTAATAGCTGCTGGGCAAGGGAGAGTTAGTTTTCTTTAAGGGTGTGACACTGGTTAAGCTAACCACTCCAGGCTCCAGTCAATATATGCACACATATATGCACATATAAACATACACACACACATGCACACAGACGCACAGACATACACACACAAATACATATATATATATATGTGTATATATATATGATAGATAGAAGATAGGTAGGTAGATGATAGATAGATAGATATATAGGTAGATGTTGGATGGATAGATAGATGATAGATAGATATACAGATAAATAGATGATAGATGATAGATAGATAGATAGATAGATAGATAGATAGATAGATTAGATAGATAGATAGATAGATAGATAGATAGATGATAGATAGATAGATGATAGATAGATGATGGATGGATAGATAGATGAAACATAAAAGCAGACACAAGGCTAGTAGTAGAGGGGTACAGCAGGGAGAATGTCTCTATAGGATCATAATAAATTGAATGAAATTCTAAGAAATTTAATAAAAGCATTTTCCAAAAGAAGTGGATACATAGAGAACATGCTTATGAGCTGTATGAGTCACATTTATCAACACAAAGAGAGAGAAAGTCTATCACAGTGATGTAATAAAGGGATAAGAATGAACAGTCACTTACTGGCTGAACCTCCCAAACATGTTAAATGAATGAAGACAAAACATGTACACTAACTAAATCCATATGCAAGAAACAACAGCACTCAAAGATAAGCAGGAAATCAAGAACATTGTGTCTTAAGATCACAGCAGATTTTTGTGTATGGCTTAATCAAAAGTGTGGAAGAGTAAGAGCTGGGGGTTTTGAGGCACTGAAAATAGTATTTATGTTTTGTTTTTATTTTTGCTTTGGATTTGGATTTGGATTCACATCACATGCGTGTTTTAAATTTATATGTCAAAATTTATAGTTAATGTATGTCTGTGCATATATATATTCAAATAAAATATTTTTAAAAAGTAGGCTGAGTGTAAGGATGCACCTCTGTAAATTCAATACTCGGAGATTTAAACCAGCTTAGATTATATAGTAATATCCTGTCTCAAAGCATAACAAATACAATTGCAATGAAATAATTAAACAGACTAAGATAAAATAAAACGACAAAAACAAAAAATACTGGAAGATATGATGACTGATGTTCTATACACACGTTGCATAGCCATGTCACCTGTACTTTGGAGACAGTCAGAGCTATGCCTGAGTCATAGTTTTACTTTTTTTTTTGTAGCCTTGGAAAAATTATGTAAAATCACTGAGTACTCAATTTAATTATATTAAGGAAGAAACATAAATATTAATCAGTAGCCTGTCTGCTCTATCCAGGCATACTCACAGAGTTTGCACTGTGTGGGAGGACAGAGTTTGTATTTTCTAAAACAATTAAAAGCAAAACAAATAAAAAGAGCACCAAAAATTATTTTTTGTTATCACTTAAATATTTTCACTCATTGTTTACGACTAGTACTTGATAACTACTCTAAGCCTGAGACACTCAGTTGAATCATTGGCAACTCTTTTGTAAAGAATGTGTGAGCTTCTTGGCTTGGGTCCGGCTGGACTTGTTCAATCTCTTAGTTATGGCCTGTCATGACAATGTTTGTTGTATTAAGGAACAGTCAACAAAGATTTGTGGAATGAACAAGGGAAAAAATGATGGGACTTTGGAAAGTGGGTGACAGAAAGCCTCATTCAAGACAGGAGAATACAGAGAATTATATGCACGTTAACCCAAGAGGAGGAATTTGATTTATAATCTGGCAGTTAAGTAGGAGTTCATATTCCTGGTTTGGCGGACAAGCAAGTCTAGAGTCTAGTAAAGGAGGGTGCATTGTAAGCGAAGAAGGGATCATATAAAGCAGGGTTCTTTCTTATTTTCTAAACAGAGTAAGAGACCAGAGGAACATCCATAGAAAATAAAATTAATAAAAATGGAAAAGGAACTATTGTTTCTTTGGTGTTCTAAGTCTCCTTTAAGCCCTCTCTGAACTCAAGATGCACAAGATGTTGCCAGTTTAGGTGACTCCCTTGGACTGCTGCTCTGCAACCTCCAAAACGTGTTGGGAGTCGAGACTTCAAAGCCAGTTTGCCTCACGTGACTGGGAAACTTACCTGATCAATGTGCTGAAGTCCCAATCAGGACAGTTTAAGTAGTGTCTTAAATCTGAAAAAAATGCTTCACATTTCTTTACTTCAGGAATTAATTTCTGCAGACTGTTTTGTGGTTTTCAGAAATCTTCCTAGAATGGTTGTACCTTAGTTCACATGCTAGCTTTACTGTTGCTTCACTGGCCTGGTACCCATGCACAGCCAGCCATTACTCCGAGATACTGGGAGAAATGGGAGAACACTTTTCTGTCAGCATTTTTCACAGGATTGCTTCTTCACACTTTTCTTGGTCTATGAGCTCACTGAAGCCAGTGGTTTTTCATTTTTCTCTTTCTCTTCTGTCCAACAATATTCTTCACAACCAAAAGTTAATTAATAATTGTTAAAAAAAAAAGCATGCATGCAAAATTGTCATTACTTACTTTTAAAGTCTTTGACATTTGCTAGAGAGATGATTCACTGGTTAAGAGAACTTATTGTTCATGCAGAGGACCCTAGTTTGATTCTTAGCACCTATGTGGCAGCTGACAACATTCCGTATCTCTGGTTCCAGGGGAAACTGATCCTGTCTTCAGATCTCTGAGAGTAATGCATGACACGAGTGCACTTACATGCATGCAGGCAATATGCTCATATACATAAAAATAAAATCAGTAACTAAAATGTTTTCATAAATAAGTATTTTTATTGAGCTTTTGCAATTTCAAACAACAGTTCTTAATCAAATTTAGAACCCCTCCCCCAATATGTATGGTGGAAGTAAAATATATTCTAAAAAAGTCTTTGACATGGTGGCAACATATGGCTTCCTCACATTCACAGTTTAATACACATTGGCCTGTTCTGAAGTGAAGAATTTTGTGGTATGTCTAAGGATTTGAATAGAAGACTTAATTTTTTTTTCATTGTTAATTTTGGTGATAATCAATCTACTCAATGTGTTGACATAGGCATCAGGCAAAGTCATTCTTAAAATGCATTCATGTTAGGAAAACCTCTGGAACTGCGTAAATTAACTTGTTATTTAAACTTGAACTATTCCCCAAAGGACCATGTAGCTTGGTATCCAGTTCTTGGGTCTATTAGGAGGTTGTATAACTTTTAGGAAATATAGGCATGTAAAAGGAAGGTAAGTCACTGAGGGTGTATTCTTTTGGAGATATTAGGGCATCACTTTCTTCCTTTTTCTCTTGTTTCATGGCCACCACCAGGTAAGCAGCTTCTTCTACCATATATTCCCCCATGTCACCACATGTCTAAAGAATTATGGCCAATGAACATACACTAAACTCTCTGAAACATGAGCAAAAAGAAATATTTTCTTCATAGATATTGTTCATCTCAGGTATTTTTAGCAACAATGGAAATTAACATGTGACTTACCAAGAAACTGATTCTTTGGAAGATAGAGAACAAATCTCAGAGAAGACCCTCCCTTTTCCCAACACCATCTAGAAAAGTATGATAATAAGAGGCAAAATAAATATACAATGAAGTACATGTTAACACTAAGACAGACAACCAATTGTTATGAATGCAATGCTAAATGTTAATGGTGGGTGCATTGCCATGTAAGACATTGTTGCATAGTGTCTAAGGCCCATTTCATTGTATCCTTTATTGTTTTCTGGTAATCTTATATAGTTCAGATGACATCAACCCTTCCTTCTACTTCAAGAGTGGGTCTGATGTATACTATATAAAATACAATCTCATTCTCCTTACGAAGCAAACAATTTTTGCCTGATAGACCTCCACCAATCAATGACTGTGACAATCTCCTACATCAGTGATCATATCATATCACAGAAGAAAAATCAGATATTTTAAAAATAAAATCTGAGTACAGAATAAAATCTATTCACAGACATCTATCTTTAATTCTGTTATCACCAAAATGACTTGCTAAATAGATGGATAATATGATGTTTTTCTGTTACAAGGAGCGTGAAAGCTATTGAAAGATACATTTTCTTTATTATTGAGTTACCACCCCTAATCATGAACCTATATATTACACATTCTGGAAGGAGTTTATTTGAAATTGTTGAGGAGTGAAAAACAAACATAGCTTTACAACAGGATGTGGCTCTCCAAAGGACGGTGTACGTAATTTATCTGTGGTACCGATTTTCACAGAATAAAAGAGAAAAAGCCACTAAGAAAGGCCACAATAGGAAAATGAGGTGAGAAACAGTCTAAGACCCTGTTTAGGGAAATGCAAGACTGTGGAGAACTGGGTTAATGTCATTCCTTTCTTCTTCCGCCTTATACCAAGACCAGTTTTTATCAGTAATTAAAAGGTTCTCCAAGTGGAAAGACAAAATCTACAGAAAATAAAATGCAATGTATGGTCAAGTTAATTTCCAGTAGCTCCTGGTTCATTCTCTGTTATCAGGTGGGTACAACAGCCTGCAGCAGTGTTTGAGAAGTAAGGCTGCATGGACATGGAGTGAGCTGAGACAACGCATCTGGTCTTTTCTTAGTAACAGGCACCCTTTTCACTTTGGCAGAAGGAAACCTGTCGCAAATCTCTTCAGGGGTCATAAATCTCTAATCCTGATTATTTTAGCTCCTAAATATGTCATAGCATTTCGTTTTCATTTTTCTATTTTGAAACCATTGTTTCTGTCATTAATGTCCCTTTCACTTTGGGTACTGGGACTGTCTCTTGTATATGTGGGCCTGTCCTTGCAGTTACCCCCTCCATATCAGTGTTTCACACTGCAGCTGACGTCCTCAAATCAGAATGAGTTAGTATGCTTAGAAAACCTTGAGTGACTTCTTACACTTCTCGGGATAAAGTTCAAAATCTCTGAATTAGTTATCCATCTCAGTGTAATGAATTAACCCTAATACAAAACACATTTAGTGCTTACATATTTTCCAATGTATATTTTATTGAGTTTTATATGTTTTATATGATATATGAGTAATTTCTTAGCCTTCTGGAAAGCTCTCTTTCTTTGTGGTCATCTACCATCTCTGGCTCTTAAAATATTAGAACCATATTTTCTGCAATGGTCCCAGAGTCCTGGGTAGTGGAGGTTTGATATGTGTCCTATTCAGTGATAAGTTATTCATTATGAGTTTATTTAAGTTGTCAGTCTCTTCTTGGTGTAACTTTTATGTTTCCAATGAATTTAGAAATGCATCAATTTCTTTTAGATTGTCTAATTTCACAGAGTATAAGGGTTTTTTTTTCCTAAAGAGGTATTTCATTACAGTTTTTACATAGTCAATAACAATTTCCAGAGCAAAGATATATCTCTTTCAAAAGGGGCTATAAAATGTTTAGGTTCACAGTTGAATTAATACAGTCCTGTAAGACAAAAAATTGAATGAGTTATCAACCTTTAAAAAAGATCTCCATTTTCATTTTAAAATATACTGTTTCTTACAGACTCATTGTTTTTGCTAATAATGGTTAGATGTTGGTGCATGTTTCTCTAATCTGCATGTACCTGATTATTACTAGTCATGGTCAGTTGCACTCAGATCCTTGACAACTGTGTATGGATATAAAGTCATCAGGAAGATTTCACTGGTAATGTTTATCACCTCTACTAATTAACATGACGTGAATTTTTATGCTTCCTCCTCAAATATAACTTATTTTTTAATTTGTTGATTTTTTGTGTGTATATCACACAGAACATCCCAAACAATCTTATTCATCTATATACCCCCTTCCCAGATGGCACCCTCCCATAGCCTCCCCCCCACCCACTAAAGCCCTTATACTCTGTCCCTGCTACTGTCCTCTGTGTTGTTGGCACTCCCAGCTATTACCCACTACTTGTACATCTGGTGAATCTATTCAGCCTATCTAGAGGTCTTTGTTGTAGGAAGGTCAGCTGTTCCTCATCTAGCAGCAATCAGTTGTCAATATTCCTTTAGATAAGATTGGGGTCTGCTGTTCATTTTCCCAGTTTTATGCTGGGTTACTATCTTGGACTCTCTGGGGCCACCCTGGCCAACAACTTAAAAGAAGGCAATGCCAGATAGGAGATGCCTAGCCTTTAGCTAGACATGTGGACTCTTAAAAAAGTATATTGGCCAATTTAATCTTTGGTCATACTTTCCTTTTGGGTATTTAAGGCCATACAGTTGGCCTTGAAAAACCAATTTATTTTTACTCTTAAGGCCATTTGAGGATCTGTTCCTCAGGGGTCACATGGGCTTGGGAGGAGCCCCTGGCTCCTTTCTTTTACCAGTTCTGTCTTCACGTAGTAGTCTAAGGTCCTACTCAACCATGGCTTGCTTTGCTTGGAAGCATGGAGGAAATGTTTCCTTTCTGACCCTCCTCTTTGTAGACTGGACACTGGTTCAAGTTCATCTCATGGGGTCTCCACAGCCTCCTTGATCAAGAGGACAGGTGACTTACCACAGTTACAGGACCTTTTGAAAGATGTTCATAGTCCCCTAGAACTAGTCAACCTGACCCTCTTCTTTGTAGACTGGACACTGGTTCAAGTCCATCTCATGGGGTCTCCACAGCCTCCTTGATCAAGAGGACAGGTGACTTACCACAGTTACAGGACCTTTTGAGAGATGCTCATAGTCCCCTAGAACTAGTCAACCTAGGAGGGCAAGGAGCAAAAACTGTCCTTTTTGTCCCTCTGAACAAATTAGTATAGGCCTCAAAGAATGTCTGTTAAACATCTGAGAAGGTTAGTTCCACCATGTGCCAGGTAGATAAAGCTTGGGCAAAGACCAATTATTCTCAGATAAACCTTGCCTAGCCCTATTTGATCTTATATGTATAATTTGTCAGTAGGTTGTTGGACTAATATGGTTCCCTCTGGTTTTTAAAACTAGCTAGGAATTATTTATCTCTCGAATTCTCTAACCCTTCCATCATGGTTTTCCCAGTTAAGGTGCCCTCATTTTTTCCAATTTCTCCCTTAATAATATCCTTCTCCTATGGTCTCACTTCTCTTGAGTTCCTTCTTTCCCTTTATCCCCTAGGTTCCTTGAATACCCTTCAGTTGAGGGACGCATAGATTGCTTCCATCTCTTAGCTACTGTGAAAACAGCAGCAACAGACATGGATGTACAAGTGTCTCTGCAATATATGCCAAGGAATGGTATAACTTGGTCAAATGGCAGGTTCATTTGTAGTTTTTTAAGAGTTCTCCACACTGCTTTCCATAGGAGTTGAACAATTTTGCAGTCCTACCAGCACTGGATGAGTGTTCCCCTTTCCCCACAACCTCTCCAACATTTGGTATAATTTGTTCCCTTGATCTTAGCCAGTATGACCGGGGTAAGATGAAATCTTATAGTGGTTTCAGTTTGCATTTCCCTAATTAATAGTGATGTTAAACATCTTTTAAGATGCTTCTTTGCCATCTTTATTTCTGCTTTTTTGAACTCTCTGTTTAGCTCCTTAGCCCATCTTTTAATTGGGTTACTTCCTTTCTTGATTCTTTGTTTTTTGAATTCGTTATATATTGTAGATGTAAACCTCTCTCAGATGTGTCTCTGGTGAAGATTTTCTCCCATTCTGTGGGTTTTCTCTTTGCTTCCCTGGTTGCCTCTTTGATGTACAGAAGCTTTTTAGTTTAATGAGGTCCTATTTGTTGATTCTTAACCTTGTTTCCAGAGCAATTGACGTATGGTTTAGAAAATCTTTTCCTACACCTATATCTTATTGGTTTTTGCCAATATTTTCTTCTAACAGTTTCAGAGTTTCAGGCTTTACATTAAGGTCTTTGATCCATTTGGATATGACTTTTGTGCAAGGTGAAAGGTAGGGGTTTAGTTTCATTCCTCTACAGGTGGAGATCCAGTTTTGCAAGCACCGTTTGCTGAACATGCTGTCTTTCCTCCAGTGAATGTTCTTGGAAATTGCCTTCTCTAACTCTGAAAAGTAAATCATTGTTCTAAAAGTCAATGGTATGCACACAGGGAGCAGGAAGAACTCGGAACTCTATTAGGGGCTACCTAACGTACCATACTCCTACCTTAAACCTTGTAATCAGGCTACAAATTTCTTTATATTTATCTTAAAACCCAAGCCTCTATTCTCTCTTTATCTGCCATTGCTAGTCCCCCTTTACTCTTTTTTCCTTCTTTTTACTGCAGTGTTCATATTTTCACCTTGTACGTTTTTACTTCCATCTGTGTATATTTAACTCACCTTCATCATTAAGCATTGCCTTTATTTCATTTTTTTTAATTTTTCTTTTTCACTTTTTTATTTTCTATATGCAGGATTGTAAGACAAAGATATCCAGTTAAATTTTAACTTCACATAATGAATCATTTGAGGAAAATTAAAGCATTTTGTAAAGAATTATATAATAATAGGTGGTCCCAATATTATATGAGATATACTCAGAGCAAAAAGGTTATTTGTTCTTGGGCTGGGAATGTAGACCAGTTGATAGAGTGCTTGCTTAGATCTCAGCACCACTGAAGCCAAGCATGGTGGTATACACCTGTAATCACAGAAACCTATGAGTGGAAACTGGAGAATCACAAGTTCAAAGTCAACCTCTGCTACATAGTGACTTTGAGGCCAGCTGAGGATACATAAGACCCTGTCTCAGAAAAAAAAAAAAATCATGGAATTCAATTTTAATTGGACTTTCTTTGCCAAATGTGACAGTCTTATTTGTGAGGCATGTAATACATTGCCCAGTTTTTAGGTCACTGACCTAGTTTGCTTTTCATTGTTGTGATGAAACACTGACCAAATCCAACTTGGGGAGGAAAGGGTTTATTTCATCCTACACTTCCAGGGCACAGACCACCTGTGGGAAAAGCTAGGGCAGGAGCTCAAGGCAAGAACCTGGAGGCAGGAACTGAAGCAGAAACCCTGGAGGAGGGGCTGGGAGATAGGTCAGTGGTTGAGAGCGCTGCTCTTACAGAGGACAGAGGTTTGATTTCAAGCACCCATTGTTGCTAATGTGTCCTTAACTCCAGTTCCAGCATATCCAACACCATGTTTTGGCTTCCATGGGCATTGCATAGCACAGGTGCACTTATATATATGCATGGGAAACACCCATTTACATAAAATTAAAATAAACAAATTTTAAAGAAACCATTGAGAAATGCCACTTGCTGAATTGCTTTCTCTGACTTGCTCAGCTTGTTTTTGTATACATCCCTGGCCCACCTCAACATGGATGCCATGATCTTTTAGGTATATAGGCATATAGGATTTCACAATGAACCTTTTACTTGAATATCAAACAGCCCTCTAGGGTCTATCCTGCTCAGTGCAATGCATGTGTTCCTCACAGCTCCATCTCAGAAAGGTGTCATGCTCCAAATCTCCAGTCCTCCATGTATCTACTTCCTCATGGATAAAACTGAGTATTACTTTTCCTTACCTTACAACCCATTTTTAACAAGTCTTGTCGTATTTTCCCCATAAATTAAAATCTGGCCGTACGTATCTATGTCCAAACTTTATGTTCTCCTATAACTCTCCAGGATACAATTCTTATGTGAATGACTTCTCAATGTGCTGTATGTAGACATTGATGTCTTCCTTCAGGCTATTCTTCACAGAGCATCCTGAATGATCTTCAGTAAGCAGATCACGGACATTATTCTTGTAGAGAAACTGGCCTTTTCTTTTGTGTAAACTAGAATGTGCCTTTTTACATTGCCAATGATGTGCTTCAAAATCTGTCTGTCATTACAAGAATGTCTAATTTCCCAGCTAATATTCTTCTCTTAAACCTATTTTCCCTTTACTGTTCCTCAAATGAACTAAGTCCATTCTTCAGGTAGTACTTGCTTTCCTGTCTGCCTTTTAGATGTTTCTTAATATTTTATAATGGCTCAGGCCCTTCACATTTTTCAAATGTCTACTGATTTGTCACTTTCTTACTTCACATAGGAATTTTTTTTTCAAATTCATCCAAAGATATTTGATCTCAGAAAATGCAAACACTGGTACCAAACAAGGTTGCACAAGCTAAGAAGATGTTATTCAGACATATTGAAAAAGGAATGGAATATCAGAAGTATAAACTGTACTGAAACAAATGCTTTAGAGTAGTGAACAGCTGGGGAAAGCAGGGATCATTGGCTCTCATGGTTTGCTAATTGGGTTTGCCTGAAGGAAAGGTAAATTTTCTCCTCAAGACAGCAGGCAGTTTTATAATTTTGAGCAAGGAAACAAGCCCCTCTATATTTGGCTACCATTAACCCACAGATTCTGGAAGGTAGGACCTCTATCAACCTTGAAGATTATATTACAGAAGGGTGGCTCCCAGGTCAAAACAACAGATAGACTGCTTAGGATGTGCATCTTACAAGAAACTTTTAGAAAATGTTTAACAATAAAAGAACTAGAAAGGACTTTTAAACACTAAGTTTCTCATAGTAAATAGTTGAACAAAAGGGAAGTCTGAAGCCTTGAGTCAGAACACTCCAATTTGGGGCTGGAGAGATGGGCTCGGTGGTTAAGTGAACTGACTGCTTTTACAGAGGACCCAGATTCAATTCCCAGCTCCCACACGGTGGCTAACAACCATCTTTAACTCCACTTCCGGGGAAATCTGATGCCTTCTTCTGACCTCCATGGGCATTGCACAACACAGGTGCACTTACACACATGTAGGCAATACACTCATACACATAAAATAAAAATAATAAAATATTTTTAAAAAAAGAGCAATCCAATTTAAGTTTCCACAAACTGAGGGAGCTGTTCAACAGTCTGATCACTTTTTTCATTGTCAAATTATCCCTTCATCCCCTCATTCAAGTTTAGGTTTAGGTTTTTTTTTTTTTCTTTAATTTGATTTTCACTTTTTCTTCATAGACCTTAAGATTCATAACAGTGAACATTTTGTCTATAGGATCCAGAAACACGTCACCAGAATCTCAATCTATTCCTGCTATATACTAGCTATTTTATAACTTAACATTAACTAATAATGATATTGATCACCTTATTATAAAACATAATGTGCTTGGAAGAGATGAGCTATGGAGGTTCTGTAAAATACATTTCAGAGTGTAGTTACTTAGTTGGTAATTCCGCAGTTAAGAAAATGAACTGAAGTGTTATACTGTTATTTTCCCACCATCTGTACTTAAATGAAACAATGTGCTCATAGTAACATTTCCAAGTACACTATCCCTTGCTTCAGTGTCTCTTGAGTCTCAAACGGTTTCAGTTATTGTTACTAAGGGCTTCCAGAGTCTTAAATGCTGCATCTTGAAAGAAGTTAGAAAATTAATTGATAGCAAAAATTGCATTTTTAGTATTTGTCAAAGCTGGTGAGGAAAAGATCAGTATTTTCTATCTACTTTTCTGGGAAAGGTAAAACATGTTAGAGAAAAGGTGAACAGAAAGCCAGGGAATATGCATATGTTATGTTAATTTTTGCTGGCAGAACTGTGTGGAATCTCTTCCTGTGAGGCAAGGCCTTGGGTCATGGTTTAAGCTTTCCTGCCTTATGAGCACAGGATTCTTGTGTGAGTTCAAATTTCTCAAGAACCACTGTTTCTACAGTCTGTAAGGCATAAAGAGGAGCATAAATTTCCTGTTTAGACTTCTTTTCCATCAGGTCAGTTACAGTATGCTAATACAGTTTTTTTTTAAGCTTAATCTAATGTGAAAAGTAAGAATGAGAAAAACCACTCTTATGGCCCCAGCTTCCTTTAAAATAATTTATTTTTTTATTTTATGTGTATGTATGAGTGTATTGATTGCATGTATATAAACATACCTGTTCCAAGCAATGCCCACAGAGGTCAGAAGAGGGTGTTGGATCCCATGGAACTGGAGTCACAAAAGGTTGTTAGCTGCCATATGGGTCCTTTGTAAGAGCAGCCAGTGCTCTTAACTGCTGAGCCATACCTCCAGCCCTCCCCAGGATTCTTTGACAGTAGCTCCTGAAGCATGGACCCTATTATTAATGGTTTACTATAGAGTACACCCCAAGAAAGAACAAGACAAGAGTGAAATAAGCAGATAGTACAGTACAGCTAGTTGTCTGCACTGAAACTAAAAATCTTTGCCTTCTCTGAAGCATATCTTCAAGGAGAGAAGGCAAGTCAACCAGACGTCCATGTCTTGATCAACTTAATGCTCCACTGAGTTGAACTCATGGACACCTTTAGGGACTAGTCGTAAGTGTTCTGGAAATCCCTGGATTTATGTAGCAACCAAACATGAGAACAATAGAAATAAAGATTTGTAGCTCATCTAGAAGCCAAAGTCAAGGGTATCCCACAGATCTGTGTATTGTCTACCCTTCTATCTGTTCTGATTAGTTTACATCTTCTTCTGCTATCTTAATGTTTCTTGGAATGAAAATGACCTTTAGTTGCCTTTTTAAAAATAATTTCCTTTATTATTGTTTAATTATGAGCAGGCATGTGCATGGAAATATAGTGCAAGCTGGGGCCAGATATGCCTAATCCGCCAGGAGCTGAAGTTCCAGGGAGCTGTGAGCCACTGAACATGGGTGATGATTGGAAACAAATTAGACTCTCTGGAAGAGAAATATGTGCTCTTAACCACTGAGCCATCTCTGTAGTCTGATTTTTTTCTGTAACGGAGTATGAGAAAAAAGTCAGTAGAATTCTTTAATACCATTCCCTAAAATGAACAAAAATGCTCTGCCCATGTGGGTTTGGTCCACAGTTGACATGCAGCATGATCCTCTCTTACTATGAAAACTACACAGTGTTTCATACTCGACGTGACAGTTTCGTTGTTGTTGCTTTAATTCTTTGAGAGTTTTAAACATGTTCAGTGAAATATGATTATACATACCCTTGATTGCCCACTTCCAACTCTCTCCATGTAACACCTCCCAACAATTCACAATCCTAACTTCTCATCTTTTATCTTAATAACACAGTAATTTCAATTAATGATGCCCATATGTGTATGGGTATGAGGCCATCCATGGGAGCACTGAAAACTTACCAGTGCCCACATCCTCAAAGAAGACAGAGTCTGCCTCTTCCAGGAGTTATCAATTATTAGTAGCTCCTCAGTGAAGGGTAAGATCTTAGGGATCATCTCCTGCATCTATGTGGGAAATTTGGTTGAATTTATCTTTGTAGGTCTTTTTTAAATTTTTCTTTATTGAATTTTTGTGTGTTTCATACAGAACATCTCAGTCGTAATCACTTTATACCCCCTTCTCCACTGACACCCTCCCGTAGCCCCCCACTGAAGCCCATATACTCTGTCATCCCTGTTAAGGCCCAATGTGTCAAGTCAGTGTCCCCAGATGTTCCCCAGTTCGAGTCCATCCTCTAGGTTCTAGTCAGGTTCTCTGGAGTTCCTTGTTTTAGGAAGATCAGCTTTTCTTCACCCAGCAGCAATCAGTTGCCAGGTTTTGTGTAGGTAACCACAGCTGCTTTGCGTTCATCAGCACAATAGTGATGTCATGCCGGGATGACAGTATTTCCCAGCACTCCTACCCAATCCTCCAGTTCTTACATTCTTTCTGCCTCTTCTTCCATGGTGTTCCCTGAGTCTTGGCTGGGCATAGGAGGTTGATAAACGTGTCCCATTTCGGGCTGAGCACTCTGACCAGCTTTGTGTCTCTGCATTGACTGCTGCCCACTGAAAAAGAAGCTTCTCTTACCAAAGTTGAGAGCAACACCCATCTCTAGGTGTAAACAAATATTTAGAAGGAAATTTGACAGTGTGTCCATTTAGCAAGATAACAATAGCAGTTTGGGTCTATGTGAGCCCTCTCTACACCACGATGTGGACTTAGGACAAAACATTCATTCTTTGACTTGGAGATAGCAATGGAATTTTGAGACTTTGGTTTCAGTATCATATTATATAAAAAATCTTTTTCAACATATCTGAGTTCTTCATTTCCTCAGTACAGTTTCCTGAAAGTAGCTATAGTTCTTTGGAGGCATGAACAAAGAATATCTTGTTGCTAGTTTGTTCAATATTCTTTGGACCCATGAAGTGGCTTTTAATCTGGAAAGTGAAAGGTTGAATTTTTTTTAATTGAAGGATTTTGTAAATTCTCAAATACTTAGAGTTATTTATAAAAATAGAGGAACTCCCTAGATGATTGTCTGTCTTTCTTGATCTAATTGTGCTTAGGAGATTAAGACATCTTTATGGCCAATTTGCTGTACCCATTAGGATAATTATGTTTACTTTGTTTCTCATAACAAGCACTTTGACCAGAACTCTGATATCCTAGACTTCTATTACCCACATTAATATGAGGCAATTCCATGGCTGATTCTCTTCCTTTCTTCACTGTCTTACCAAGGGCACCTGACATAAACACCTCAATCATTTTGAATATATCCTATGTTCCCCAGGGGTCCTGATTCCTCCAAGGGACTGGGTCTGCTGTGGAGAATTGACTTTGGAGAGTTAGCCAATGAAGGAGGAACTTGTGTCCATCTTGGGACAGAAGTCACGAGCTGCCTGGACCGTGCAGCGGTGGGCGTGGAGAGAAAGGTGGCCTTGGCATCTCACCTGCGGGGATGTGAGAGGGGACATGTGACCTGGGGTGAGACTGCAGGCCCAAGATGCATGGTTGAAAGTTAATGGAGACTATGGACAGGTGGGAGTGGTCTGGATTGGCAGGCTGTGAGCTGCTGGGCAAGACTGCTCCTCTCTTTGTAAGTTCCCCCATTTATCCCCTCCCTACCCAAGGGCATAAACCATAATAAATTTACATCAAAATATATTGTATGGTTCATTTGATCGCGTAAGAGCCCTGAGAGAATTCAGGTGACGTTTTCTTATTAAGGAATTTCATACCAACTTAGTTCAATGATCGAATCCATGATTGCCTTTGTAATGTAGGTTAGGAAACAGATCCTATGATCGTGAATAAGACACTACACATCTGATTTTCCCTTTTCTTAATTGTGGGTGGTCTAGTATCATCATTTTGCTAGCTGAAAGTCATTTCAGTACATTAAGCTGGTAAGACTAATCCTTATCACCTTTGCCAGAATATTAAATCAACTCCACGTGAGTATTCATTTTCAGTTAACTTTTCCCTATTTAGTTTTATGCTGTACCTACCATCATCAAACTCTTAGGCACTATGTACATAAGAGCGTGTATATATGTTAATTTCCTCCTAATAAAAGACTGATAGCCTCCCTGAGAGTTCTACATAATTTAGACTCTGCACTCTGCCTAGAAGCAGTATCATAGTCCCTTTCCAGATGACTGATCACCTGTTATCCTATCATAATCAATCACAGGTAAAATAAGTTATCATGGCTTTAAATATTATGTCCAAACCAACTTTATATTGATTTTACAAATTTGAAAGTTCTCATCCTGTTACATGCTTTCTGGAATAGCTATTGCCATTGGTACAGTAGAAAGAAAGCTCCTTGGGAGTAAGCTCATCAGGAGAGTAGAGGTATCTGGCCTGGATGAAGATTCAAATTTCCAGTTTTTCTGGATCAGTCACCTGGTCACAGTACCGACCCTAGGAAGGCAGCTTCATCTTAAGTGAAGCTACAGAGATGGGCTGAATACCTAGTGCATCGATGAGGTGGTGAAGTTTTCCTGACTAGATTCTCAACAGACTAGTGCACAGCTTATTGACTGGGACACAGCATGTAGCTATTGATAAATCTGCCTGATTTCTGAAAGCGTAACCTCTCATTTTCTTCTTTTCTAACCATGCTTTTCCTAACTTTAGGCTGCCCCAGAATTTTGGGTTTACATATGCTTTCTTTAAAATTTCCCACCAAGTGGCTGCTAGCCCACCAAAGTGTCTGTGCTCCATACTCTCTCAACCTGAATGGTTTTATGGCTTTTTTTTCTCAAACTCACTTCCATCCTCTTCTTCCATACAGCTGCTGAGTTTTACATCTTGTCTGCCACGAGAATATTTTTTAAACCCTAATTAAATTGTCACAAATCTTCCATTTGAGCCCATTCTTAAATTCTTTTATGCATGAGACTAAGAATCCTAAAAAGGGAAATTGTTTTCCCCTATATCACTACTAAACTCTTTAGCTTCTAATACTGATTTGCTTGTAAAAAATCAGGGGCTCTCCGTACTCTTTTGGAGTGCAGGGTCCCCAGGGATGGGGATTGAAAAAAAGTTTGAGATAAAGGAAGGAGAATAAATATAAGAAAAGTATTGTGCTGGGTAACTTTAATTGTCAACTTGACACACCTGGGTAGAGGGAGCCTCAAGTGGGGAATTTCCTCCATTGGATTGGCTTGTGGTCATGTCTAGGGGGCATTTTCTTGATTTTTTTGAGTGAAGTAGGAGGGGCCAGCCCACTGTGGGCAGTGCCACCCCATGCAGATTATTCTGTGTTCTATAAGAAAGCAGGCTGAGCATGGGCCAGGGAGCAAACCATGATCTGTGCATCAGCTCCTGCCTTAGGTTCATGTCCTGAGTTCCTCCTACCTTGGGCTCTGTCAGTGATGAACTGTGATTGGGGAGATGTAAGCCAAATACACCCTTTCCTCTCCAAGTTGGTATTGGTCAGAGTATTTTGTCACGGCAATGGAGATACAAAGTAGAACAAGTATGCTGCTGTGTTTCATTGGAAATTGAGAATTTCAGTCCAGGTGGATATGTTCAAAAGGAGCCCAAATCACTCAAGTATATTTAGGAACCACAGCATATGAGGAGAGCAGATGATTTCACTCAGAAAGGGCTATGACTTTGCATGAATGAGGACATAGCATTCCAGAACCTCATCAGAAACAGGAGCACCAAGGTAGGAGGTGAAGTGTGGCAGTGTAACAAGGATGGAGGCACAAGACTCCTATTTCAGGGATTCTGGTCCACAAAAAGCTTTGTCCAGGGTTGCTCCAGCCAGAAAACAAAATAAATGCCCTAAAAGATGTCTTGCACAAGCTTGAACCCATGCATGCACATTATTGAAGTTCCTTAAAGTTTTTCTTTTGTTTCCTTCTTTCTCCTTCCTCCCTCCCTCCCTCCCTCCCCTTCCTTCCTTCCTTCCTTCCTTCCTTCTTTCCTTCCTTTCTTTTCTTTCTTTTTCATTTCCATTTTTGAGACAATACTCAGTATGCAACATTGTGTTACTTTTAACTCATTATGTAGACTGGTCTAGCCTTGAACTCATAGAGATCTACCTGCCTCTGCCTCCCTCCCTCTGCTTCCAGGTGGAGGGCTGGGATCAAAGGCCTGTACCAAACGTCCAAACAGTTCATTAAGTTTTTATGAAAATTAAAGTCTTATTGGTAATGTATAAATAACATGATTGATTAGCACCAAATACCCACCAAAGATGAGAGTCAGCTTCAGTTTGAAAGAAGCAGAAAAGTTGGACTGGGAATGCAGATTAGTTAAAAACAACAACAACAAAAAACAACCAAACAAACAAACAAAACCCCCAAACTAGTGCCTGACATGTACAAGTCCCTCAGTTTAATTTTGAATACCACATACATTTAGAAAGAAAGAAAGTAAGAAAAAGAATAAATAGAAAAATGATAAATGGGCTGGAGAGATGGCTCAACGATTAAGGGAACTCGCTGCTCTTGCAGAGGATCCAGGTTTCTTTTCTGGCACCCACATGACAGCTAATAACTCCATAACTCCAGTTCTGGGGGAAAAATGCCCTCTTCTGACTTCTACAGGCATTGCATGACATGAGTGCACTTACCTTATATGAAAGCAATACACTCATGCATGTAAAATAAAAATAATGAATGAAATATTTTAAAAAATTACAAGGCCAAAAAATAAGATTAAAAGACATAAACATTTGTAATAAAAAATGAAATGAGTGGTCATACTATTTGTAGGTAAAGAACAAAGTCAGTCAAAGCTAATAGTTTTAGCTCTCTGAATTTAAGGAAAACCAAGCATCAGCAATCTTTATTTTTAGCTTGCCTGGGGGGAGGGAGGGAAGGTCAACCATTGTTTGCAATAGTTTTTATGGAAGTTTCATTATGCAGTTTAGCATAAAATATTACAATACAAAATATATGCAATCCTAATGACAAAGAATTATCAGCAGAATATCATCTGTGCTTTCAATTTGGGAGAATATAGCTAAGTTCTCTAGTATGCAACATTTCTTATACTCTCTGTCTGCTAACATTTTCCTACTTGACATATAATTGTGTCTGCTGAAGTAGATGATATAAGTAAAATAATGTTTTTATTACAGTTTAGAAATTAGATTAAAATTTATACTGTTTACTAAGTATACATGATTTCTAAATTTTGTATAGTAGAGTCTTCAAAAAGTTTAGAGTGAAGTTTTCTAGATAACACACTCACAGAATTTACCTCAAAATTCATGCAATATGGCAGTAAATATAAGTGATACAGTCATTTCTAATGTGAGCAATTGCATTTGAGGTTTCAATTAAACCCAACTAAGTGTTACAGCCTAAATCCAATGGCTTTAAAACTTATACATTCAAAGTCACAACTTCAGTTTTGACACAGGTTTTTACCCAGACCTAAAGGGAATTTATAGCTTTTTAAGTTACCTGTACCTTCAAGGACACAGGCATTCTGTCCTTTAATATGCTGAGCTAGTATAACCTTGAGACTTCATTGCGTCTCTTTGTGTGTATATTTTGAATATGAAGAAGAAGATAAGAGTGTACATCTAAGTTCCTAACTGGAACGTTTCCCCCTAGTTTTAACACAATATCTATCAATCACACGCCAAAAGCACTTTATAAGGAGACTAAAGAAAAGAAAGTAGACTCTGAATTATTTAGTTCCTGTCACTCTGCATCTGACAGTATCTTTATATTCCCTCACATTGCATAATTTGTGCATATAGACGTTACTTTGTCCTCAGATATTAAAAGACGATAGGCCAGTAAGAATACACACTTCCCACACAGCTATGTTAGGATCTTAAGCAAAGAATAGAAGAATGTATTTTTGCTCATTCCTACTTGGGTATATTTCAATGTCTTTGTCAAGTGATTCAGTTCTGCCTTAAAACTTCGATGCTTTTTCATAGAACAAACCTTTGACAGAGAGAATGTTCAGCCCATCTTTTCTGTGGTGAGTCTCTGGTAAGCTTTAGGATACCGACAGCATCACCACCTGAAGCCCTAGTAGTGCATGCAATGTAACTTCATGACACACCTGCTGATCTGGGACCCTTTTTTTGCTTGTGCTATGCAAGAAGTCTTGATAAACAAAGACAGACAAATCTCCTGTTTACAAACCCACATCATACCAATTTATATAATAGAATCAAATAAGTGTAAATCACTATTGCTGCTATAACTTTTTACTTATGTTTACCTACTTCTCTGCTACATCATAGCCCAAAATTAAACACTTAAGAGATCATTTGGAAGAAAATTCTGATGCTTTAGGTTGATTAATATTTTGCACAATGTATAATTGAACATTCCTGCATGGATTGACATTTGATATCAGGCAGATCATCTTTACCCCAAATACATCTTGGGATCACTGCTATAGTAAAGAAACACACACTTAACAGCAATGCAACTTAAGTGTTAGGTACCAAAGCAGGGACCTTACGCAGGCTGAATAAGTGCTCTACGACAGAGCCCAAATTAAATCCTGAAAAGAATCACATGTAATTTAGTCAATGTATTAATCTTTTAACAACAATGATAAACCAAAATTTCTGTAGTCAAAATCTATGTGGGCCAGCTTTCCTTTTGTTTATAATCACAGTGGAACTCAGCCATAAGTGGGGTATTTTTTCTGATTCCCATTTAGTACTACTAATGCTTTCTCTTTCTCTTTCACAAACTGCCTAAGGATGTGTTACTACTAAAACAGAATCATTTCCCGCTCCGACATGCTTTATAGCCAATAATGAGCTCACAAAACTATGTAGCTTATCCAAATAGTAAACACTGGAGCAGATATTGAAACGTCAAAATATTTTTAGGGGTGCTGGTGGCTTATACGCCAGCATTCACAGACTCCCTGACTCTTCTTTTGTCCTAGTGCTCTTGCAGAAGAAAATACAAATAAGAAAGATGCCTAGAAACATGAGACATTGTGAAGGCAGTGAGATGTATCTAAACACTGTCTTTTTTTCTCTTAAAGAGTTAAAGTCATTTTTTATTGTGGAAAAAAAAAGGGGTGGGCTTAATCGTTTTATTTTTGTTGCCTAAAAAAGCTATTCCACCTATTCCAAATAGGACTAATTGAGGTGCAGTAGGCGTTTATTACTTTTGATTTTTTTGTTTGGTTGTTTCATTTGTCATTTATTTACTTTTTGTTTTTGTCTTGTGGTTTCATGGTACAGAGGAACCTGGCAAGATTTCATCTCTGAAATGGTTATGAAATAGGTAAACTACCATTGGCAGAAACAAAGCCCATAAACTCCCCCGAAGATGCACAATTAAAGAAAACACTGATTTTTAGATGTTGGTCATTTTAAGCCTGCTGTCTTGCTCTAAATAGCAAACACAGTATGTGTTTCAGTGTTAACATTTGAAGTTGCACAATTCCAAATCAGATTAAGAACTTGCATGTGGTGAAATGGTTTTAGCAATTGCAGAATTATTTGGCTTGAAATTTCTCTTAACACTAAACTTGTTGGTGATTAAAATTATAGCTTCCTTTTGTTTAGTGAGGAGAGAGAAACACTAAATTAGCACCTCTTTAGTAAGATATGATTGTCTTAATTAAATAAAACTACCATATCAGAAAAACTGCATTCCTAATATTTGGTGAAGATTTTTCTAATACAATTCTGTAAAAGTACCTTGATTTCTTACTATGTTTTCTCTTTTCAACTTTTCAGTTGAGTAAATAAATATCCTTTTCAAGATTTGCTTTGCAGAATAGTCTATAAGAATATAAAATGTATACCATAATGCATGTCTATTCATGCCTTTGTAGGTATGAACATAGGTATGAATTAATTTAACTAAATCAGCTAATAATGGACCCTTCTTCACATTTAGAAATTGTTTGTAGTATTTTACAGTAAATGCTTAAATCTAATAGACCAAATAAAAATTTAGGAAAAAGGTACACAGCTTTTTCTGAGTAAAATAACTGGTTTTGAATAAATTTTTATTGAACAGTATTTCCAAGATTCCCAATGCACATGACACTAGGGATTAGAACTGCACAGTCAGTGCTTTGGCATGCCGCCACACTTCGTGGTTAACCGTGCCCTCAGAACTAGCCCCATGGAAGCATATGGCAAGAGAGGATTTTGGAAAATGGTTTCTTAGCTAAATATAATTAGTGATATGACCTTTTCCATTCAACATGGAGGAGAAAGAAAATGCTTGTGTGTTCAGATTATTTTGATCAGTCATAGTGGTGTCATGAGCCATCTCTGTTATCAAGGTAAATGAGGTATGGACTATGTGGAGGGAGGAGAAGATCAGGGAAATTCTGCTTGTGTTTTGTTTTTCAATGATTTATTCATTTGTGCCCTCTTTACTGAGTTATAAGCAATTTATGATCAGGGGTGAGTGTTGATCCCACTTCTTTGAATTACTACTACTTTGCAGAGTGTCTGAGGCATAATGCAATTTTAATGAGTTTGTTTTATTGCATTTTACTTATTTAAAATCCTATATCCTCTCCAAAGCTCCCTAACTTACCGCTTATATTCCAATTGTCTGTCTCTCTCTTTTCTTTCAAGGGCTGAGAAGCTGTTGACAGCAGGGACAGTGTGTGTGTGTGTGTGTGTGTGTGTGTGTGTGTGTGTGTGTGTGTGTGTTATAGAGCTCCTGTGTGGTGGTCAGAGAACAACTTGCAGGAATCAGTTCTTCTTATACCATGTCGATCCCAGGGATCGAACTAAGTTCATCAGGCTTGTCAGCAAGTGCTTTGACCCATTGAGCCATCTCACTGACAAAGTTCTATTTTATGATCAAATTGCTTTGAGTATTGAAGAAAACATATGTTGCATTTACATATACTATGTCACATGGAGGGACATATGAGTGGTACACACTACGTATTTTGTTTTCTCATTATTGAAACCTATGTTTTAAATCTTTAAACAAACTTTATGGAAATTATACCATGTATCTTTATAATATTGGTGTTGATATTTCAATTTGGCATTCAGGATAAATCAGTAAAATTCTGTTTAAATGGGCATTTCACAACCTTAAGTAATATTCAGAACAGTTGGAAAAATCACAATAAAAAATAAAATATGAAAAAAATCACTCTTGGTAACATATTACTTACTGTGTTATGAAGCCTCCTGCATTACAGTGGGTTCACTCTTTGACAACCAGTTCAATGAGATCTACTTCTGTGACATGTAAGGTATTACCAGACACGAATCACTTACACAACTTTACTTATTTTTAAATTAAGTATGACAAATAAAAGACTTAGACTCTTCCAGTCTCATTCTTGCATGAAGAACACTGAAGAGAGCCACACTTAAGTATATACTAGTTAGCAAAGAAAGCACCAAAGACAATGAACAAATTATGAATGAAGCTTGGAGTGGGAAATTCATCTCTGGAACAAAGACATATGAGAATTATGTACAATTACATCCCAAACGTCACAGGTAAACAGGGGAAATGAGTATTTCATGTACTGAAAGAAAATCTATCATTTAAAATTTTGTCTTTCAAAATCAAACAGAAAAAAAAAATTGACATTAAGAACTGAAGAAATCATTCCAGTATTTCTGTCCAGTAAAATATAGTAAAAGCTTTCCTTGAGAAGGAAAATAACAAGGATAAAAAGCCAGTATTTATAAGAAAAGATCATTGAAGAAAGTGTAAATTATAACAAAATAATTTATTCTCATGTTGTGAATTGATAAAAAAAAGATAGCTTGTGCTTCCTGAAAGGAACTGTATTAATATATTATGACAGGACTTGATTATAACTTGTGGCTAAGTGAAATGAATAGCAGCAAAGCCACAAGGCCCGAGAAGGAGGAATTGGAAATACATATTCATGAGGTACCTGTGCAGCATTTAAAGAAGTACCATATAGCCCTATTATAAGGGGGAGTCAGAACCGTATAAAATGTATTTTAGAAATCTAAGCATCTCCATTTATTTTAAGCTATATTTGATGGGTTAAAAGGAAGATAAAATTATTTAGAGTTCTATAAAATGTTCAGTTGTGAATATTTGAATATAAACTATTGCCCAGTAGCCTCATGAGTTTAACAGTTGACCCCCAGTTGGTGGCACTATTTTGGGAGCTGTTATAATCATTCGAAGGTGAGGTTTAGGTGGAGGCAGTAGATCCCAGGGAGCATGTCTTGGAAGGTCATACCTGGAGCTCCATTGCCTTTTCCCGTTCTGCTTTCTGTCATTGTTTGAACAGGCTTTTCCTGCAGATGCTCCTGCTGACATGATGCTCAATCCAAGCACATGGGAATAAACAGGTATAGGCTGGGCCCCCTGAAACATGAGCAAAGTAAGTAAATTCTCCTTTTAGTTGTTTAGGTCAGGTCTGGTCACAGTGATAGCAAAAATAAGAGAAAGTTGGTACATGCTTAAGTGGGGCCATCTTTTCAAGTACCTGATAATTTGTTTCAAGAGCTTTGGGCTTGAGCTAGAGAAGCCCTGGAATGCACTAAGTCAAGTTGAATGGAGGATTTTTGTGCAAGCTCAGAACCACAATTCAGATAGGAATTTGCACAGAAAAAGGTAGGGTAGTGAAGTGATGGGAGGGAGCAAGGACTGTACTGAGGATTTCAGTACAGGCCATTCCATGGTATAGTCTTCTGAAGAATGAGGGTGCATTTTATCATTTCCTGGGACTCTGAATGAAGACGTGCTTAAAAGTAATCGAGAAGAAGAAACTTCAAGTCAGAATAGCATTTAGGCTGTAGTATGGATGTTGCTGGCTACTTTATATTTTGTTTATAGTGAGAATTAAGAGGAACATTAGAGCAGGAAACCTTGAAAATGCTTGTACGAAAAAGCCTGGTAAATTTAGAGGTAAGGAAGGCATGATACCTTAAGGGACTAGTACCATTAACTGGAACTCGCTTATTTTTGACCAACACAATAGAAAAGATGCCTGCTGAGTATATTGGGAATTGGCCAGACCGAAGAAATGCAGATTCAAGCAAGGGTGAGAAAAAAAAAAATTATCTAAAAGAGCTTTCCTGAGACAAGAGTAAAAGCATCCTGCACACAAAGGACTGCTTTTTGTAAAGTTTCCCCACTATGTGTTTCTCCTTGCTCAGTCACTCAGGCATTAAGAGACTGCTAAGCCATGCTCCATGTGGACCACATTATTACTTGAGCAGACGACAGCCCTTGGCATCTTCTGTGTAGCATCGAGTTTTGCAGAAATGAAGAACGCAAGAATTGTGAGTCATGGACATTTCTACCAACATTTCAAAGAAATGTCTAGGAGGTCAATGTGTTCCACAGTCAATTCGCTGTAGGAAACTTCAGAGACGACAATATGTGAAGCAGAGAGGGTAAAGATAAAGTATGGCAGCAACTGTTGGATATGGGAGATGCCGGGGATGTCTGCTGAGAATATCTGCAGGTAACATGTGCAGGCAGCCTAAGACAGAGCCTTTGTGGGCTATAGAGAACAAGGCAGTATTGTGAGACTATTCATGGTCACTGAAGCTCACATCGAGGTCTGATGTTACATTTTTTGTGGACATAGTGTTGGAGGATTTAATGTTTGTCTTACTGAGTTTCATACTCGCTTTCATACGATCCTCCATTATGTTCTCCTGTTCCTCCCTCGTAGAAAAGACAATGCTTAATCTGTGCAATCAAACCGTGGAAGTCTGTAAACTTATACAGGTTAACCCCTGAGTTTGCTTTGAGTTTCAGAGGAATCTGAAACATTTAAACAGTATTGAAACTATGCCTAAGACAGTTCTTGGAGATGGTCTAAGTGCATTTTGCATTATTGGATGGCTAGAAGACTTCATGGGTTGGGGATAGAATTTTATCGTTGAAATATGAAACATTCCCACAGACTAATGGGTTAAAGTCTGATCACTATTTTGGAAGGTGATGGAAACATTATGAGGTAGGACCTTGCAGGAGTACATAGATGAGAATGGTAATACTTTTGAAATCTATACCATTTATAGCTCCTTACACTCTGCTTCCACCATGAGGTGAGCAGCCCACTTGTCCACATGTTCCCACTTCCGTGATGCTCTGTCTAAGCTCACAGGGTCAGGGAGTCAGGCTAAAACAATAAGCAAGCTAATTCATTCCTCCATTAAGTTGTTTTTATCAGATACACAATCACAGCAATGGCAAAAACTAACAGGAGAGTCGAATTTAAAAGGTAGCATAAAAAATAAGAGAAAGAAAAAACAATTGAAATAACATAAATCACAAACATGGCAGCCAATCATACTCTCAATATTATGGGTCTGTGTATAACAAAGAAAATAATGGATTAAAATGAAACACTGAAAGATGTGTTTTTTTCAAGAAAACCACTTTAAAGGTTTAATTCGATGAAAAAAAATAGAGACATATACCATGATGTTTTAAGTATAACTTAGGCTGCTATAATAGAGCACAATAGACTGTCTTAAGTAACATTTATTTTGTCATGAGCACAGAAGATAATTAGCCTAAGACAGAGGTGCTATCAAGTTTAGTTATTGGTGAAGACCCTCCTCCTGACCATGAAATTCTCTTTTTTGTTTCCCAAATGGATTTTCCTTCCTATAGTCTTGTGAGTATAGAAAGCTGTATCCTCCTCTCCTCTTTCTCTCTCCTCCTCTTCCTCCTCCTCCTCCTTATCTTCCTCCTGTTCTTTCTCCTTCTTTTCCCTCTTCTTCTGGCATTAATATGGTGATCAAGTTAAAAGCTGATCATCTCCCAAAAATATTACCTCAAAGTATTGCTTGGAGTTAGCATTCAAAGGACAAACTTGAGGTAGACAAAAATGCTCAGTAAATAATACAGGCTTACATGACTCAAAAGAAAACTGTTAGTTTATTACTTTCTAACAAATTTGATCAGAATGAGAAAGATTGTGAGGTAACATGGTCATACAGAACAAATAATAAAGCAACTGATTCTCTATAAATGCCTAACATTCCCTAATGTGTATCTACCTAACAACAGCGCATCAGAGCAAAAATGCATATAACCTATAAGAAGAAATGGGCAAATGCTCCTGGAATTGTAAATTCCAACACATTTAAAGTGAAAGATCAAACAGACAAGGAAATATACTTAATGCTTACATAGAAAAAAAATAACACGTTCTTTTGGTGCTTATATTCTAGTGGATAGAGAAGAGACAAAATATAAGTATATAAATGCACCACTTATTTAGAATACCAAGTAGTGATAAATTATATAAATGGTGGAGAAGACAGGGGTGTTAAGAGGGTTTGAGAAAGTAATTGTTATGCTGCAAAGTTAAATAAAAATGTCAGGACAAAACTTAGTGTGTAGTGACAGTTCAGGAAACACCTGACATGAAGGTGGCTGAGCTAAGCTACATGGATAACTGAAGGAAAAATATTCCAACCAAATGAAACAGCTGGTTTGGTTCCTCATTAGTTTTACTGATCAACTCTCATTATCTCAATACCCTCAATAACAGTTGCTCTTTCATGAGCAATAACTTTATGCTGAGAGAGAAATGCCAGCTGCTTCTTATTAGTACATTATTTAATTATGATAATAACCTTGAAAAAGAGGACTTTATATCCCTTCTTTGAAAGGTCAAAGTATCAAACGTAGAAGGATCTCATTTTGGGCTAGTCTGCCTTGCTGTTTGTTTCCTGCCTGAAGGGCTGCCATGAATTATGATTTCCCACCACAATCTTCCTTTCTTAAATGGAATAATGAGATTGTTACTACAAATAGCCATTCCTGGACATTTTAAATTTATGTTAGCATATATCATGATTTGGTGTGAAAGAGGTTTTCCTTGCAAACTTGCTGAGCTATCTAAGTGTATTAGACACCAGGAGGCCATCTCATAACTTTGATTCACTTCTTTCTACCTATTCCCACACTGAAAATTATAATTAAATGATTCATTAACATCATAAAACATTAGAGTGGAACTTTCTTTGACCAAATGTCATTTATTATTCAGATCCTTTAACACAAAATAGTTTCAGTTTGATCTTTAATATAAATTATAGACATTATAATGAAATAAAGTTCAAGTTTGCACTATATTACCATTTTAAAAGGTCCCTAAAAATTTGAAGTGAAGTCCATAAGTCACCTGTAAACTTCTTTGGAATACCACAGTATAGTGACAGTTGGAATGAAAATACCTTAAAGCAATTAAGAATTAAAATAGCAAAAGGTAAATGGTACTAAACACATAATTTACCATGTGTATTTAAAAGAAAATCCAACCAACTTTGGGAAGCAAGATTATACTTTTGAACACCATAAACAAAAATCTTAATTAAAAAATGTAGCTGGGTGTGTTGGCACACACCTTTAATCCCGGCACTCCAGAGACAGAGGAAGGTGGATTTATGTTACATCAAGACCAACCAGCCTGTTCTACATAGAGAATTCCAGGCAAGCTGGGGCTTAAGGGAGATTATTTCTAAAAATAATAATAATAATAAAAGTGGTAGAATGAATATAAATAAACCAAATGTTGGAAAGTCCTATAATTTAGATTAGATATTAGTAAATTGCCATTTTCTAGTGGAAGCTTCCAGAAAATCTGATGAAGAATTATTGCTCATTGGCATCTTCTTCAAGGATGTATTTTTTCCTCCTGTTTTATTTGCAATTATACACAGTACTGTGACTACTAAATTAGGTAAAAATTTAGTATGATTTGACAGATAAATACATGAAGTCTCAAACATGTAATTGATTTATTAGTTATTAAACCACAGACAGTTTCAAATAATATAATCCATAATGCATCATACACATAATTTTGATATTTAATTTTTCTATGTTAAACAAATAATCTCTATATTTTTCTCAATTTAGCACAATTAAATTTGGCTCGTGCCTCAAATCATAGATTGAAAGATCATAGGTTATTTAATACAAAAGATGTCCAATAGTCTTCTAATTTATTATATTTAATTAGTCTAAGGGGTAGAATTTAAACTTTCTTCAATGTGTGGTTATTACTCAGAGTATGAGTTGACATGTTTTAGAAAGTCTTGCAACTATTTTAACCATACATATATAAAATCAACAATTTCTATTTAAAGTGTAACTTATGATAAACAATATTTAATGCATAATTTAGCTTTCTAGGGATATATGTATGAGAGTGTGTGTATGTATATAAATGTACATGTGTGTCTGTGTATACAAGTATATACAAATATCCTATGCTATGCACTGAATTATAAATAATATGTACACATATAAGTAGAATGCATGCCTACTTCTACAGTGTTCATTGCATATAACACCATAGTATTGTTTAAAACACTACTTAAGAACCTAGTTTAATATATGCCTGCTTCTGATTGTGATTGATATCTAGAATTTTAAA
>NW_008344488.1:5609645-5613134 GCF_000622305.1 Nannospalax galili | reverse complement strand
ATATATATTTGATCAAGGTTTTAAATTCTTCAATTGTGCACTGAGAAGAACTCTATATATTGACAAGTATACACATTAAATCCTGTTTTTTTATTTATTATTTTATGTGCATCCATGTATTGTCTGTGTGTGGGTAAGTGCACCAGTGTTGTTCAATGCCCGTGGAGAACAGAAGAAGCTGTCAGATCCTCTGGAACTGGAGTTACGGACAGTTGTTAACTGCCATGTGGGTGCTGGGATTCGAACCTTTGTCTTCTGCGAGAACAACCAGTATTCTTAACCACTGAGCCATCTCTCCGGCCCCTAGTCATGCTTTTTTAATCTAATGAAAGCATTTATTAGTTTATCCATTTGTTTTCTTGTTGTATTCTTACTTCTATCCCTTTTTTTCTGTTATCTTCTCTTTATCCCCCCTCCTTCTCTTCCTTCCCCTCTGTCTACTCTCCTTTTATTTCTTGCATTCACCCTCTTTCATTTCTGTTCTCTTTTGAAATTACTTTATGAATATAGAAAGTTATTATTCCTGAAAAAAAAAATCCCTGGTGTTTCAATTTACAAGGATCTAGTCACCTTTCTTATATTTTAAATTTAGCTCCAGGACACTTGAGGCTGTGCAGCCCAGGAGGCAAAGGGATATGTGGGCGGGACCTGGTCCAGAGGGTTCCCAGGGAATGGGTTGGTACCAGGACACTGAAGGATGTGCAGCCCAGGAAGCAAACCAGTGTCCAGTCTACAAAAAGGAGGGTCAGCACAAAGGAAACATTTCTTCCATGCTTCCAAGCGAAGCCAGCCATTGTCAAGTAGGACCTTTGACTTATTTTCACATAGACAGAACTGGTAAAAGAAAGGAGCCAGGGTATCCTCCAAAGCACGTTTCCCCTGAGGAACAGCTCCTCAAACGACCTAAAGAGTAAAAGTAAATTGTTTTATCTGGGCCAATTGTAGGGTCTTAAACCCCCCAAAATATAACCAGAAGTGTATCAAAAGTATAACTAAAAATATAACCAAAGATTAATGGGGTCAATGTAATTTTTAAGAGTCCATATGTATACCTAAATGCTATATAACAAGAAACAATGCCAGACAGAAGATATCTTCCTTTGAGTTACTGGCCAGGATTGTGCAAGAGACTCCTAGACAGTAACCCAGGATAGAACTATGAAAATGAACAGCAGACCCCAGTCTTATCTAGAGGAATATTGACAACTGATTGCTGCTAGATGAGGAACAAATGATCTTCCTAAAACAAGGATCTCTAGATAGGCTGACTAGATTCAGCAGATAGACAAGCACTGGAGAATGGCTGGGGATGTAGACAACACAGTGGACAGGTATGACAGAGTACATGAGTGCCAGTGTGTGGGAGGGGGCAGGCTATGGGAGGGTGCCGTTTGGGAAGTGGGTATATAGAGGAATAAGATTGTGTGGGATATTCTGTATGATATACACAAAAAAAATCAACAAATTTAAAAAAGACGTATATGAGGAGGAAGCATAAAAAATTAATTCATGTGAATTAATAGAGGTGATAAACATTACCTGTGAAATCTACCTGAAGACTTTATATCCATACTCAGGTACTAAGGATCCGAATGTAACTGACTGTGACTAGTAATCATCAGATACATAGAGATTAAGGACAGATGTGCAAACATCTAAGTGTTAGTAGCATTAGACATGTAGGAAACAGCATATTGTAAAATGAAATGGAGATCTTCTTTAAAGGGTAAAAACTCATTCAATTTCATGTCTTACAGGGTTTATCCTGAGTACAATATCGTATAACTGTATTAACTCAACTGTGAACCCAAAAATTTACAGCCACTTTTGAAAGAGATGTATCCTCGCTCTAGAGTGTGTTACTGAATATGTTAAAGCTGTAATGAAATGCTTCTTCTAATCATATGGTTACTAAATTTTTTAAAAATTAAAAAAATAATAATTCTTCAAAGCATAAAAATTTGCTCCTTAATAGTTAGTAGATGTGAAAAACATTACCACTGAAATCTACCTGATGACTTTATATCCATGCTCAGATGCCAAGGATCTCAGAAAGTAACTGACTGTGACTAGTAATAATCAGATATATAGAGATTAGAAATGCATGTGTAAATGTCTTATTGTTAATTGCATTAAAAGTGAATTTTTCTGTATGAACTATTTTACTAATGAAATGAAGATCTTTTGTAAAGCTTAAAACCTCATTCAATTTTATGACTTATAGGGTTTATACTGAGTACAATATTGTATAACTGTATTAGTTCAACTGTAAACCTGAAAATTTATAGCCACATTTGAAAGAGATACACCTTAGGTCTGAAAATTGTTATTGACTATGTCAATACTGTTGTAATGAAATGCTTCTAATTATGTGGTTATTAAATAAATAATTAAAAATATACATAAACAATAAAAATAAGGTGGAGGACCATAAAATAATGTACACATTGACCTCTGACCTCTATACATGTGCTCTTAAGCATGCACACACAACACACACACACACACACAAATAGTACCTTTAAAATTCTCCCTTTTCCTTCTTTTGCCTTCCTTTTCTTCCCATTATCTCTTGAGTACCTACTTGTGCTATGATTCCAGTGAATAAGCCCTTGTTCCCACCCCCAAGGATCTCATAGTACATTCTTGTTTGTGCCTATTCCCTACCCAGGGAAGAGTCATATGCAATTCTCTAGCCTAGAGAAAGTGACAGAGACCAGCTGCCTCTGGGGAAAAAGGGAAGGCTAGGAAAGTTTCTACTGCTAGACAAACAAGTGGTCACTATACAGGTGAGCAAGAAAAGAGCTTTCCATGAGCAGTATGGAAGGCTCCAGAATTACACAAAGGTGAAGATCTGAAGGATGGGATGGAGACGGACACTGGAGGAGCAGCTAGAGATGGAGCCATTGAAACAGGATCTCTCTTTCCAGCTTCTGGAGTAAGTCTGCTTCCACATCCCTTCTGTGGAGGAGACACCTGGATTTCTTCATGAAGCTGTCCAAACAAAACTTAATGTGTATGCATGCAAATGTGAGACACTGGACTTCATGAGGAATAAATTTAGTAAAAATTGGGAAAAACAATTAGTTCCAAATGCTTGGTTGGATATAAAAAAAAATATCAATTTGCTCTCTAGCTAGTTACCTAAATTAAAATATACATTTTCAGGAATAGAAGATAAAGGTTTTAACCAGATAAAGGGTTTCAAGACTGCTTATGAAATTTGATCGTCTTAAAATCTGTTGTAGTAAATTGACACAAGTCCATAAACATAGAAAATAATATCATATTACCTATTCTTCATCTACTTAATGACTTACAGTGATTTGCATGTAATATATTTTATTATAAAGCGCTTATTTTTCTTATATATCTAATCTTCTAAAATCCTACAGTGCAACAGAATGGAGCACCCTCAACCCCTGAACACCAAATACAGCAAACAAATAGAATGGTAAATGGAAATACCCATTATTCATGGGAACAGTA
>NW_008344488.1:5607973-5609491 GCF_000622305.1 Nannospalax galili | reverse complement strand
TATATATATGTGTATGTATGTCTATACATATAAAATTCATACACAATACAGAACATATCATTGAATTTAACACAATTTTTCAGCAAATTAGAATAAGATGCACATTTCTGGATATTAAGATTATATGATGAAAGCATCTTAAATTTCACCACACTTGTAATACCATGCAGCTTCTGCACAGTTGTTATTTATGAGTGTTGACATTAAACTTAGTTGTTCCAGAACATATCAATGTGATATTTTATTTCATATATTTATTATAGACAGTATTTCATGACTATTCTTAGATATATCTCTATTCCTTGTTGGGATATAATTTTGAGAACTCAGCCCTACCCACAGCCATGCTTGATTACTTCAGCCTATCCTATTTATGGCCCAAGGTTTGTCATGAAATTATTATGTGTCACCTAAAAAATGTGGCTAGATGCTGCTGTGCATATATCACTGCTGTAGACTAGAGAGATAGCTAGATTGACTTAGCTCTTCATGGATCTCATCATGTAGCATGCATAATGTGCTGTAATATATACCATGCTATTCACGAGAGCAACTATCCAACTTTATATAATCAAAGAAATATCCTTCTGATAAGGCATTGCTTTTCATAGAAATTATATTTCTGATGGGATTTGAAGAATGGGAGTATATTAGAAAATATTTTACAGAGTAAGTGTTCAAACATAAGGATGTTTTAATTAATGCTGAAGAGGGGAAGAAGATTCATGGGAAAATTTTCCAAGACAGATTTTATAAGTACAGATGTTGTGTAAATTTCTTCCATACTGAAACATTCCATCCTAGAGAAAGACTCAACTCAAAAGTCTCATAAAGTCCCTGAGATTTACAAAATGCACAAGATCCTCCCCCATGTTGTGTTACAACTGCTGGAGAGAGTACTCTCAATAGCCTAGCTGCCTGCAAGTGATGCAGAAAGCCCTAGGGATGCAGCTGTCATGAGTTGTTATCTGTCCATTGGTGTGCTTTTGGTGATGCAGTTGCCTTTGAACTGTCAATGCTTGTGTAAGCCTCCCCTTGACCATAGTCCTCTAAGTAACTCCAGTAAACTTACTGGTTCACTAACCTAAGTTTTAGAGGAACCGTTTCTCATCTGCCATCACCATCAGTACCCTATCTGGATTGAACATATTTTGTTTACAACTTCCCAGAAAAGTCACACAACAGAGAGAAAGATATAATGGTTTAATATGTGACTGTGCAAGAAAGATAAGCCATGCACTGCCTTATAAGTCAGGAGCATTTCAGTAGGATAAGATAAGACGGAGTGGTTATGATCAAAACACATCTTATAAGTGCATGAAATTGTCAAAGAATAAGTGAAAAAAAGTCAACACTGAAGTGAATCATTTGATTCCTTCCTTCCTTCCTTCCTTACATCCTTCCTTCCTTCCTTCCTTCCATCCTTCCATCCTTCCTTCCTTCCTTCCATCCTTCCTTCCTTCCTTCCTTCCTTCCTTTCTGGAGATAGGGGCTCGCTCTATCCAAAACTGTCCTGCC
>NW_008344488.1:5592977-5607940 GCF_000622305.1 Nannospalax galili | reverse complement strand
TTCCTTCCTTCCTTCCTTCCTTCCTTCCTTCCTTCCTTCCTTCCTTCCTTCCATCCTTCCTTTTTCGTTTTTTGAGACATGGACTCGTGTACTCCTGGATGGACTAAGAATTCCCTAAGGAGGCCAGACTGGCATTTAACTCTCTCTCCCAAGTGCTGCAATTAAAGATATGTGCCACCACACCTACCTTGTTTTAATTTCCTAATACACTTTAAAGATTGCTAGTTGCAGCCAGGTATGGTGGCACACACCTTTAATAGCAGCACTCCAGAGGCAAAGGCAGATATATTTCTGTAAGGTGGAGGACAGCCTGGTCTACATAGCAAGTTCTAGCCCAGCTGGAGCTATGGGGAGACCCTGTGAAACAAACGAACAAACAAGCAAACAAAACATCAAAAATTGTTAGTTCTAAAATTATTACTTTATTCAGTTTTCTCATGATTGAGAATATCAGAATTTTCACATTTTCCATCTAGATTTATTTACATTGCACAACAGATTTTTTAGTAATAGTTTTTTCTGTCCTTCATGCAGTCCTTTGTTCTCATATGTGAGAATTGGGAGAGAACTTAGAAATTACTCCTCAAATCTGTAAAAGATAAACAAAAAATATTCCATTTACTTTTCTTTGTTTCAAGCACAGTTGGCATATATATATAATTTCCCTAATCTAATTGCAATAAAACTAATTATTATTAATGATCCTTCCTACAACTGAAGAAACAACAGCTGAAAAAGACAAACAAAAAATTATCCACACCTTGACTGTGATTATTGGAAACAAGCCTTTAGACCCAGGTGGTTTTTCTCATTAATAATAGATGTTATTGCACTTGTGGTGGTCCATGCTGGTAGGATATACTTGAAAGGAGGAGGCAGAATGATCATAAGTTCTAGTTCATTCTGACTTATACTTTGAAGGTCAGCCAAGTCATTCATTGGGTAAAAGTGCTTGCCATGCAAGCCTGACTACCGGAATTTAATTCCCAGAACTCACCTAGGATGAAATCCAATCCCAAACATTGTCCTCTGACATCCACACATACACAATGGCACTTGTATACTCACACTTACATATGCATATACTAAACGCACACACACACACAAACACACACAAAAAAAAATATAATAAAATAGCAAAAATATAACTGCTATTATTTTGTATTTTGCTCATTGTCCTAGAATTGCATCAAACATATAAGTTTTCATTAGTGCTTGTTAAATTGACAATATAATTTCTAGGCTATTTTGTTTCTGTTATTTATTTTTGATATGTTATATTTTGATAAATATGGTACTTAGTAGATTCTTTTTTAAATTTTTGTTTATTTTTAATATATATATATATGTGTTCAGATTCAAGGAGCTGATAGTTTATGTAGGAAAAAGATAATTAAAATCAGGATCATACTAATGAGTGTATTGCCTGCATGTGTGAAAGTGCACACGTGTCATGTGATGCCCAAAGAGTCAGAAGAGGATGTTGAATCCCCTGAAACTGGAGTTATGGATGGTTGTTACTGCCATGTGGATGCTGGGAATTGAACCCAGGTCTTCTGCAAGAGTAGCCAGTGCTATAAACTGCTGAACCATCTTTCCAGCCCCAAGAATATATTCTATATGAGAATAGCTGACATAACATTATATTTGAAATATGTTTCCTTTGCAGTAATACTAGGCATGAAGAGAAAAGGTTTAGAGCTATCTGTTAGACTTGCCTAAATAAGGTCAGTGGGTACTGGTCTAATGTTAAGTTATGGCCAAGTTGAAGTCCTAAACCTTGAAATATGCTAAAGGAAATATGTGTTCCATGTGTAAGCATGTTTTTCAGAGTATTGGCCGTACTGTAGTTCAAGACCATAAGGATGTTAAAATGTGTGTCTATAAGCAAAAATAATTGACAAGCATTTCAGGCCCCAAGAAAACATATAATAAAAATGAACTCAGATTCATTCTGAGAACAGAGACTATAAAAAGCTTCTAGTATAAACCCAAATAGACCTAAATGCAGATTAGTTTTCAAAAGTCCATGTCCTAGGGAACAAAAATGAAAGAAATGAGCAATGGTTCATGGGTCCTCTTTAAGCATAACATGCAGGGAGTATATTTCCTGAATGAAGCTATTTCTAAACTAGTCAATGTTTTATTTCAAGACACATCTCACATTGGGAGAGAGCTCTGTCTATAGAAGTATAGCTCACTGATTTTATTGAAAATAACAATCTTATTAAAATATTCTCAGTTATTACATCTCTTTAATATGTTTAATATATATATCTGTATATTCAGATTCAAGGAGCTGATAGTTTATGTAAGAGAGAGATAATATCAGCACCATACTAATGAGTATATCATATAAGTCCTATAACCTGAGCTGAGTGCTTTGAAGGAAGCAACAGGTACATGAGCAAACAATACTCACTCCATGACTTAACTGGGGCTTTGGGGATGCTGTCTTCAGAAAAATAGATGTTAACATTGAAGTCATGCTGACCAGATTTCTCAGAATGTGTAAGAGCAAACCAGAGAGGTAAACTTGGAGTGGCCACTTCATTTCCCTGATAAAGCAGAGATGCAGACAGACATGAAAATGAAGGTGAAGAGACATTTTATAGAAATTGTTCTGAGAGATGTTCTCAGGTTGAAATGGTCCTCAGGATGGAGGCTTCAGGACAACTGGTTGCAACTACCAGGAAATGTGTTCTGTTTACCAGTGATCACTAACAGATGATTAGTGGAGAGGTAAGGTGGTAGGAGATAGTGAATTTTTTAAGGAATTAGCAGACCGAAAATGCCTTGCCCATCATCCAATAAAACATATTAGTTAATAAATGAGTGTATGCAGCTTATTTTTAGCTGCAGACAGTTGGGCACTAGAATAATTATTAATCTTACAGCAGTCGATTTCTTTCACCCACAGTTTAACATTTTCCGAGGGTCACCAGATGTTTTCGTTCTGTAAATCTAAAGAAAAGTTATGGTTAGGAAGTCATGTAACAAAAGTTTCTCCTGTTTCTTTTCCCTGTAATAGCTTACTCAGACAGTTAATATCTTAATCATTTAGGTGTGCTTTTCCTTGAGAATTTAGGATGCTGGGAAAAGATAAAGGCCATCTTATAAAGGAGAGGTAAACATTAGACAGCTTGATTACTGGCATCTAGTAGGACAACAGAAATGCTGTAAATATCCTGAGAAGCAAAGGGGGATCATCCCACAGCAAATAATGATCCACCAAATGTCAGGGGTGCTGAAACTGAAACCATATGCTGGTGTGGGTACAAAGAGGATCAAAGGAAACTGCAGGACGTACAATTTAAGTCTGAGGGAATCTATAAACATTGTTTGGACAATCCTCAGACTTGAAACCATATGCTGGTGTGGGTACAAAGAGGATCAAAGGAAACTGCAGGAGGTACAATTTAAGTCTGAGGGAATCTATAAACATTGTTTGGATAATCCTCAGACGCACTTATACCAAGAGCCACTAAGGAGAGGCATTTGGTAACAGGAAAGCCAGAAGGAAAGACCGCCATTGAGGATGACAGCCAGTGAGAGACAATCACTTATGTCCATAGGAGCTTTGACCAAAGGCCTAGAGTGCCTCTAGGAAAACCAAAGGCACATTCTTGCTAAGTAATTCTGGAAACACAACCACTATCATAAAATAATTCTTGAAACACACTCCACTCATAGATGTTGAAATAGAGGAGGAACTTTATTGGATTTACAATCCTTTAAAATGTTACATAATTTTATTGCTGACGTTGCAGGAAATAACAAGGATCCTTGGATCTATTTATTTATTCCTGAATCAGGTTATTAGGCATATAACAAAGGGCCTAAATTAGTGATAATGCTTTGCTATTCTAAAATAAAACTTTAAGGTCATTTTACAATGACAAAATATTCAAAATATTATTGAATTCCTCGATTTGTCATTAAAACTATACTGAGTATATTCTATGATATTATGTATGTTAGCTGTTGGGGTTTCAACAGTCATCAATATTTATAATTATCTTTTTCTAGCTCATATATTATATTTAGGAAGAAAGTATCAGGATGAAAGTAAATTAATAACTAACTTAATAGATGCAATTATGTGAAACCATTAAAATTAAGATGTGACCCAGACACATTTCCTAGCTCAGTTAGTTCATAAAACTCTCTGTTAATTTTGTAAATATTTGTATGGTTCCATTGGCATTTAAGAATGAATAATTAAGATCTGGTCATAGAATTCTTTTGTAGATAAAGTATTCCAAATTACATCTAGAATAAGGAGCACAAAGAAGACCAAGGTAGCTGTACAGTATTTGGGGATGTGGAAAAGAAAATTGTGAATATCCAGTCACAGAAAACTTGTAATTCAGTGTAAGGAGACTAGATTCCATTGAGAATGCTTCAGAGATCATTACAAACTTATTCAATGGAGTGATATAATTTACCACATATTTTAGAAGATTATTTTGTTTCAGAATATCAATGTTAGATAAGAGGAATATGATAATAACAGTGAAGATGAAGAAAAACAGGAAAAAATTAAAATATTTTATTTATTATTCTTATTTTATGTATATGCATGTATTGCATGCATATATGTAAGTGCATCCTTACTGTGCAATGCCAACAGAGGACAGAAGAGGCCATAGGATTCCCTGGAACAGGAGTTTCAGACAGTTGTTAGCTGCCATGTGGGTGCTAGCATTTGAACCCGGGTCTTCTGCAAGAAATCCGTGTTTTTAACATCTGAAGCATATCTCCAGTCCCTGAAACTAGAAAAGCCTTATGAAGGTGAAAATAAAAGACCTTGATGTGAAGTGTAAAGAAGAGAGACAGATACATGTGTCTACTTAGATTTCTTTTCCATGAATGCAAATTATGTTTGCTGTCATGGAACATAGGGGAGAGAAAAGGATTTGCAGAAAAAAATATCTTAGTTGCTTTCCTTGTTTCTTTAATAAAATACATAACCAAAGCAAGTTAAGGAACGGTGGGTTTATTTAGTCTCACAGCTAGAGGAGAAGCACATCATGGAGGAGAAGGCATGGCAACATGGTATAAGGCTTCTGGTCACATTACTTTCATATTCAGGAAGCAAAGAGGGTGAATGCCACCCTCAGATTTCTTTCTACTTTTTATTATGTCTGGTACCCGCATCGGATTCCACAGTCCATGGTATAATGTCATTAGATTGTTCCTGGACATTAGTAAGTAAGAATTTAAAATCTGACCCCTGAGTATACCAACATTTAGAAGTAAGAGTAACTAGTGAGGGAATTCTAGATGGAACAATTGCTAAGTTTGGTGGAAAATCACAATGTACAGCACAGAAACCAAGAGAACACTCTGTGCCAAAGCAGGAGAGTTTGTAGGGAGGAGTGTTGCCATGGGGCTGGCTTCCCCAAGGCAAGCAGAGAAGCAGAGCAAGGGTCCTGAAGAGGCAGGATTGGGATTTTCTATAAGGACCCATTTTTGTGGACACATGGAGATTATATCTCCCTAGCATGGATGGAAGAGACTAAATGAAGTAAAATCAGCAAATGTATAGAATATTTGGTTTGTCTATGCGGGGTACAAAGAAATGGATCAGAATTAGGAGTGCAGCACCAGAGACTTACCATGTTAAATATGTACATATATCAATATGATGATGCATACACATAAGTATAATAATAAATAAAGTTTATTAAAATACTAAAAATAAGAGTGAAAAAAATCACTGTGGCTTTCTTTAACTGACATGAAGAGTGGCCTACCATCAAGAACACTTGACAGCTGAGAACATTTATTTGAGGCAACCTGAAATAAGCCTAATATAGTAAATGATATGACACATTAAAGAGGTGTACAAAGGACTCATTTCCTTATTTATTTATTTGTTTGTTTTTATTTTATGTGCATGAGTGTTTTGCCTGCATGTACATAAGTGTACCTGTGTTATGCAGAGTTCGCAGAGGCCAGAAGAGGGTATGAGATCCCTTAAAGCTGGAGATAAGGATAATTGTTAGTCACCATTTGGGTCTGGAACTCAAAGCCGGGTTCTCTGGAAGAACAGCCAGTGATCTTAACTGCTGAGTCAACTCTCTCCAGTCCCTAAAGGAGTCATTTTCAAAACACAGGATAGTGTCAATTTAAAAATACACCAAGTTGTTTTTTCATTTTATATTCTCAATAACAAAACTTTATGTAATATTTAGTATTTATGGATGCCAACCTCTTCAGTTATAACAATTCAATTGTTCTGTGGTTTCCATACTTGGACCTGATATTTATTTTTAAAGACATATATTGTATATGAACATCTACATATGTGTATATATGCATGTAATCTGTGTTCATACAATTTAACATGTGTTAACATGCAATTTGACCATAATAAGTAGGCATCCTTTTAGTGCTTTTCCTATCAAAATAAGGATTAGTTAGGTTTTAATCCCAACTTAAAACACTGGCAAATTAGAACTCCAGTAGCTACTACTGTGGAAAAAGTTAGTCTTTAAATGACTCAGCTATCTTTCAACAAGCTTTATCTCAAATGCACACATGTCATTAATTAATATATTTGTCCAATGTTTTCCCATTTCAATCTTTTGATTGACCTTGAAGAAACTGTTCTGGGATTCCTCCAATACTAGTAATTATAGTTCTAATATTACTCTTACTTAACTCAGGAGATATTTAGACTTTGATCAATGCGTTCATTACATTTATTGATTGATAATTATAATGCATTACTTGCCAACTTTCCTGCCTCCCACATTAATTGTATTTCTACAGTCTAGAAATATCGTTGCTAGACACTTGACATACATTATGCCAGAATGTTTCATTCTGTTTTTACACTTACCTGGACCTTAATTGTTCTCTTCCTCTATAAAATTCTCAGTATTATTTTTTGCATCTTTTTTTCCAACTCACATGGTTGAAAGCACCTTTTACTTTCTTTCTTCCCTTGCCTGTCTCTATGTTGTGTTCTTGTAAGCTTCCTATTTATAGAATCTTGTAAAGGTGCCCTAGAGGTCTTATCTTTAATCATTCTAGGATTCATGATGAGACTATTTTTAGCATTAATTAGTTAATTAATCATTTATTTATGTTCTGGGTATCAAAAATAATGGCCTGGGGATGGAAAGGTGGGTCAGCAGGCAAGCACGTATGTTGCTCTTGCAGAGGACCTGAGTTCAGTTCCCAGCATTTATGCTGGGCTGCACACAACTGCCTATAGCTCCAGCCCCAGAGAATTCACTGCTTTCTTCTGGCCTCCACTATGGACACTTGCACTAATATACATATACCCACACATAGATATACACAACATACACAATTAAAAATAGATCTTAGAAAACACAGGGCCTTGCGCTTGCTTTATAAACATACTACCGATGAACTATATCAGTAGACATTTTAGATTTTTTTAAGTAAGAACCTTTTAAAAATATTTACTTTATTGTTTAAAAAAATTATATGTATGTGTGTGAGGGAGTCTGTGTGTGAATTTGTGCACTTGTGTGAGTGTGCATGGAGGTCAGAGGCATCAAATGCCCTAGAGCTGGAGACTTAGAGGTGGTTGTGAGCTGTCTGATGTGAATTCCATGTTCTTAACTGTTGAGCATTCTCTGCAATCTGTTAACTTGAATCTTAAATATGCAAAAACTCATCAATATTATTTTTTGAGTCTTTGAATCAAAGACATTTAAGCATATTCTGTCCTCTTAATAATCTAATAATACATTTGGAAAAGTTGTAAGATTTAAGAAACCAAGCATAGAAACTAACTGCTTTCCTCCTTCCCTCCTCCATTCCTCCTCCTCCTCCTCATCTTCCTCCTCCTCCTCCTCCTCCTTCTTCCTCTATCTCTGTCTCTCTCTGTCTCTCTCTGTCTGTCTCTGTCTCTGTCTCTGTCTCTCTCTCTCTCTCTCTCTCTCTCTTTCTTTGTGGCAGAGTCCTTTGTAGCCCAAGTTGCCCATTTGCTAAGTAGCTGAGAATGGCCTTGAATTTCTAATCCACTTAATTCCCCCATCCTAGTGTCTAGATTACAAGCAAATGCCATCTCATTCATCTGTACATGTTGCAATTATATATTTGGGCAAAGCAACTGGACAAATGACATTTTATTATTTTTTAATTATTTTACTTGGGTATTTAAAATATTGAGTTATTATCTAGATCTAGAGAGAGATACTTATGTTTATTCATAATAAAAAATATTAGTAGCAATACCTTATATTATTCTTTAGAATAATAGGATTTACAACCTTAGATTGAAATTTCAAATTGTTAGGTTTGGGACCACATGAGACCACTCTGAAGCGAGAAAAGGAGATGTTTATTGGGATACATGTGCTTACAGGAGAGAGAGAGAGAGAGAGAGGTCAGTGTCTTCTCTTCACACCAGGCTAGGCTAATTGAATTTTTTCTTTTGTGGGTAGAGGAAGGTGAGGTTGTATCAGAAGGGGTTTGCAGGGTGAGTCAAGAGCAGGTGTCTTGTCAGGGGAAGTTTCAGTTAGGAGTTTTTCAGATTTTTGTTGAGCTGCCATGGGAAATTGCAGTTATGATTAGGGTGCATTGTTATAACAGGAGTCAAGTAGTTACTGAGAAACAAGGGTGGCTTAGCTTTGTTCCCTGGAATGCTTCCCACTGGCTTGTGGTTGTCATTTTATGGTCAGTAGTGACTCCATCTTAGGGCCCAGTTTGGCCTAACACAAATAATGCTTCCTGATATGAAGAATTTGTTTAGTGTGTGATATTATTTTTGTCCATCCATGTATTAATCATATTTGTAACCACAAAAGGTAGTAAAGATCATAGAACATTTAGAATAATTAAACTTTACTCTTTAACTTACAGGTACATTTTCTTCACTGCCAACATTTTGTAAACCTTTACATATAGACTGATGTGATTGACTCCATATTTCAAAGGCCACTAGATTCTAGACAACCCTATCCCCAGCCTCTGGATTATGGAATTCTGTTAATGCATATTAAGTCATAATATATGCATATAAGGAGAAAATCAGAAAGTGAGTAAAGATTTGGAAAAGACACTACTCTAATGAACTGCTCCTGCATCTAAGGAAAGATGAATCACAGGAGTTGAAGAGTTGTAGCTATAATTAATATAAACAAAGGCAATTAGTTATATTATTTGTTGAAACTTTCCTTAACTCATCTATGTTGCATTATTACCTTTTGGTTTATCTCATTACATGATTTTATTTTCTTAATTATAGTTGATTGTTTCAACATTTAATCACATTGCTCCATGAAAGTGCAGTGCCCAGTTTATCTGTTTTCCATACTTCCTTACAGTTTCTTAAAATGAGCTCTCAATAGCATGTGTTGGTTTTATTTTTCTTAATGTCAAAGTTTTTAGTTGAAAATTTAAAATAAAAAAAAAGATTTAGTGGGAGACAAAAATTAAGTACAGATAGTTTTTTATCTCTAAAAAAGTACCATGTGAGCACAGTAAGCTTCATGTTTGCTTTTCATGATTTTTGTGTTTCTAGTTTTACCTTTATTTATCACAATAGAAGAATAAAGAACATTTTACAGATATGAATAAAGCAAGTGTTGTCAAAGAAAAAGCATAACTCTTAATGCAAAGGAACATAAGAGATAGTTTATTCTGGAGCCAAATATGAGTGACCATGACTCGGGAACACAGATTCAGGTTACCCCAAATTCCATGTTCCAATGTGGTAACAGTTTCATGAAATTTTCATAATACAGGACAAAGAAAAGTCATTATCAAGATACTTTTCAAATACATTTGTGGAAACAGTAAGTAAGCAGACTCAGCAAAAGAGAAATCACAGCTACAGGCCTCAGATGCATTCTCAGCATTCTTAGTCCTTTGGTTGGTGGAAACTGTTTCTTTTGTTAAGTTAATACATTCTATTAGTCAGGAGATACAGGTGTTAATTCAGAAACAGAAGTGGGCAAGGACAGCTATTTATGGGGACTAAAGATGTTCCCAAAGAATGTGTGAATAGCCTCTTGATCTGCAACATGCAAAACTCCAGAGTCATTGGAGGGTTAATCAGTTGGTCAGACTTGTAAGTTCAGCTCAAGATGCAGGATTTTTCTGGGAAATTTCTTTCATATAAGGGATATCAGGAGGATGTCTCAGTGGGTAAACTGATTGCTACAGAGCCATGAGGAACATGAATTTGGATCCACTGCAGCCACATAAAAACTAGACATGGTGGCATGTACTGCAAATTCAATCTCCGAGAAATAGAAATAGTGGGGTTCTTAGGTAATGCTCACCAGTCAGTCTAATCACTTGGTGAGCTTTAGGTTCAGTGAGAGATCTTATCTCAAAAAATAAGGTGGAGAAGGATGGAAGAAAGTATCCTACATTGACCTCTGGCTTTCACATGCATGCAGTACATGCAATACACTTACTCATACTTGTGTATACACATACAGGTACATACATAAGCCACATATACATTCACACAAAAGCAAACACATTATGTAAAAGATTCTATAATATCCTTAAATACAATATACAGTTAAAATTAAAAACAGTATAATACTTGAAATCATGACATTAAATATGAAAATGGGAATTTCACACATTTTCTTCGTTTCTTAAAATTGAATTTATTTTAATTTTACAAAGCTAAAAAACAGACTGTTGTAAAATGGATAGACTATAACTATTGGCCTACCAATAACAATGTTCAAATAATGTATTTAAAAATAATCTCTTGATTATCTCCAGTAACATCATAAAGTATCGACCTTGTCATCTCCCTCAATCCTCGGGGCTCTAAGCAGCTTAATAAATAAAGTCATCCATCATAGTCCAACACAGTTGTTTCCATTCTTAGCTGCATGGCAGGGTATTTAAGTTATTTTCTACACAAGGCCACAAAATGTATTTACATAAGGTAGGGAGGATAGAAAACTACAATGTTTAAAATACTTAAATTCATCTAAATATAAATTACTTAACGGCCTGACTAACATAGGTTGTCACGCACATCTGAAGTGTTATTTGTATATTCACGTAATCTTAGATGATTTGCAGTGTAATTTTAACTGTGATAAATCTCAAAAGCATGATTTATCAATGAAATGAAAGCAATATTTTAATTGTATTTCCATTTTCACAGCTGCAAATCTACACCATGTGGAAATGACTTAATATTTTACCTTCCTTTGAGTATGCTATTATATAACATCTCCAAAGCTATGTCTCATTTTATATTTTATATTGGTTAATACTAAGGCTAAAATTGTAATGAGTGGATTTCATGCCTAGTTCTTTAATTCTGGTCAAAAGTCTGTAGTTTGGAAGATTATAGGCCCTAAGGCAGAACCTGCTAGTGTTATTTCATTCATTTCTCATGTTATTAAATTGACTCTAGATATTTGTATTTGTACTCATCTACCTGGTGGTTCTCAGCCTTCATCAGAAAAACTTCTTTTTTCAGTAGACAGGATTCAATCCAGATCACATAAACAATGAAAGTGCTAAGAATAGGAGAACCTGTGCTCTGTCCTAAATGAAACATCTTCATCAATACTCTTACTCCATCAAAGTTCAGGGAACATCCAGGAACAGGAGGTTAAGAATGTAAGAGCTAGAGAATGGAAATGAGTGCTGCGTAATGTTGTCTTCTGACAACACATTCATGAACTCACAGAAGCCACGATTACCAGCACAAGTCCTGTAAAAAATCAAGCCGATCAAAATTCTGGCATAGATGGTAAAAGGTCTCAGATTGGTTGGAGTGTTAAAGAAAGGCACTGAGATAGACTGTTGGGGAGTGAGGAGTTTTTTGAGTACTTAATGTCATGTATAGACAGACATATAGACAATAGCACAAGTGTGCTGAGGACAGGTGAGGCTCCAGCAACAGCTAGAGCATGGCCAGGCTCTAAAGAGAGGAAATCAGGTCACAGCCCATGTAGCAAAAATGAGAGTCTCTTCTTATATTTTTCTGAGGATGTGGGAAGTTTCACAGCAAAATTCTGCAGTTAGGCCATCTCTTTTCCATGCAAGAGGCCAGGAAGGACATGGGGAGCAAAATATGTGGTCAGTAAAACTCGTTTTGATGGAAACTTACTACCGGGGTGACAGATCCTGATATCTGGATGTCTATTACTAGGGATTTACACAAATACTGACATGTATGTCAGTATCTGTGAAGGGGACAGAGCCACTGCAATGTACCCTGGCCTAAGCCACAGTTAGATTCGAACATTAATTCTTATAGAAAGGGGGCATATTCTTCAGGTTCCACCTCTTACTGAGGTGCCGTAGGTGGTTGGTATCTATTGGGGAAGGGGGAATAATACTTCTTTGAAGATGTGACCACTTGTGGCAGTTTTAGGTCAGATGATGGTTATGCCTTAATGAAGAAATAATCTCTTAGCATCCATAAGGCCAAGAGAGGAATGGAACTGCTTAGCAGTTCCTGATGTCTCTGAAATTGTGCTCCCAAGCCAGTGAGTAGCTCATTCTTTAATTGAAACAGTTTCTCCAGGGTGAAATGCAGAAGTAGAAGTCTGGACCCACTCTTATCAGAGAATCTTGCCATTTTGCCCTCGGGCTTAGATTATCACATATACAACTAAAAATGGACCTCAATTTCGCATTGCTTTCAGTAAGATAAGCATGCTGCTTTCAGAGACTTGATATGTGAAACATTCATACATAAATTCATACTGCCTTGAATGGAGAACAAGAACATGTCCTGTAGGATTAAGGTCAGATGTCCTGGTCACAAGAGGAGCACAAGCCTCACTTGTTCACATAATATAAAGTAAGTTTTGGTTGGAAGGTTAGGTGTAAGTCTTTAGGCCAGATTATGTTCATCTTGTCAATGTGATTCCTATAGTTCCTCTTCTTTGCATTCTAAGTGAAGAAGCATGTTCATAATATAAAATAATGCATTCCTATAAAAGTCATTTTCATAGTTTTCTTGTTGTATCAAAGAAGTATGTCCATCAGGGTTGCCACTGGCAGTGTGCTTGTTAGGGTGCAGTGTGCGGGGAAGCAGCATGAGTCAGCATGCACTCATTGGAAACGTGGCATAGGCAGGGCAGCACTTCAAGGAGGAGACGAATGTGATGGTTATACACCTGGGTGAAGTTCAGGGCAGGGTCTATCTTCTGTCACCAGGTTGTTGTTTTCTGGTATGGCTTTACCATTCACACTGAAAAAAAAGAGAAGGCCTGTAGAAAAAAGCACAGATGACAGAGCCTCAGCTCCAATTAGGGAAAGGAATGGGATACAGCCATTAGCTGACTCTTATGGAAGTTTATACAAAGCCCTGGTCTTTGACAAAAGTTCTGTGACTTCATATGCTACTTCAGAGGGCCAAAATTGAGAGAAACTATTTAAAAAATTTAAAGTATCAGATTTCCTAAAATTAGTTAAAATAGAATTTGTTACTGAGCAATTACCCATTATTCCCCCTTTTGGTTTATGCATTTAATTATTGAATAATAAATGAGTTACTTTAATTAGGGCTTGTCTTTGTGGGTTATATAGGGGGACATGAACTTAACAAACTTGGTTAAGAGATAAATGTTTAGATACATAAGCAGGAGAATTGCTTGTTTGGATTTGTTTTTTGTTTTGTTTTGGTTTAGTGTTTTGCTCTGTTTTTGTTTTTGACAGGGTCTTCCTAGTCCCAGCCCTCCTGGAAGTTGCTATGTGGACCAGGCTGGCCTCAGTCTCGCAGTGATCCACCTGCCTCTGCTTCTCAAGTGCTGGGATTAAAGCTGTGCATTGCATTGCCTGGTGCTGGATTTGTTTTTGGACCCCCATTTCAGAGAAAGCAATTAATAAATGTCTTCAAATAGCTCAAGCAGATTTATGTGTTCAAGTAGTAATAAAGATAAAGCCTTGAAAAATATAAATATCTATATCTATATCTATATCATCTATATCTTTATCTATCTATCTATCTATCTATCTATCTATATCTATCTATCTATCTATCTATCTATCTATCTATCTATCTAATCTATCTACCAATTTAAAATGACCAAAGGAATTTATGTGAGTTACTTTGGTTTGATGAAGTTCTTTAAAATGAACAGCTGGGGGTTGATTTCTCAATTAGAGGATGTTGCCCAATGACTGGCAGTCACAATAAAATTGAGCTTGTATCTGTGATAATTGAAAATACATTACTTGGTAGTCAGAGTGATGGGTCTCTTCTCTGTGGAGACCACTAATTCTGTATGGGATCAAATGTTTTGAAAAACCAGGATTAGTGTATTTCTTAAGGAGGCTTTAGAGGTATACACTGATGACAAAAAGGAGTGTGGGGAATGATCCAAGGGATCTTAAAACATCAGGGACATGGCTTGAGACACATAGTGAATATACGTTTGTAAACTAGAGGGTTAATCTGGGAATTATTTGAAACAATAACGAGGATTACAACAGAGAAGTACATTCCAGAACTATGCAATAGTCCCCTTGCTTGATTTACTGCCTGCATCTAATAAAATTTTGTTAGTACATTAGGAATGAGATGTGAAAAGACTATTTCCAGATTATGGGGCATTTCTAAGACACAATATGGTTATGACACAATATGCCTTAATAAAGAAGCAGCCTGATTCTTAATATCCTTTTTAATGCCAATAGTGGACTTGAACTGCTGAGTACCTATTCCTTCAGACATCACTCTGTACTATGCTCCTGAGAAAGGTCTTGCTCAGTCTTTATCAAGAGAGTATATTCGGCAATAAGTCGAAAGTAGAAGGCAGGACCTATGTTTATTTTATCAGAAAATCTTGTCCTTTGATCCCTAGGACTCGAATATATCACACACTCAATTTCTTTCATTGTTTGCAAAGAGAAAAGCATGGTGCTCTCCATACCTTGAGATGTAAAGCATGCATACATTCATGCACTACCTTCCATGAAGGATTAAGGTCATACACCTAAATTACAAGAGGAGTACATGACTCCGGGAGGTCTCC
>NW_008344488.1:5573784-5592915 GCF_000622305.1 Nannospalax galili | reverse complement strand
AAGTATTTAGTCCAGATTCTGTCCATATTCTAAATCATTTCTGCAGAGTAACTTAAAAGTATATATTAATCATAATTCAGTTTTGGTCAGCTTACAGAACATATATATTTCAAAGCATTGTTATAAAGAATTTACCAATGTAACACTATTTACTTTATAATTTAAAAAGAAATAAAATAACAAAAGAAATAAAGCAAATATTCTGATATTGCAAAGCTCTACTTTTGTGAGGATCACAGAGACAGAAAGCAGAATGAAAGCTAACAGGAGCTACAAGGCAGAGATTAGAGAAAGCTACTGTCAAGTGAGAAGAGCTTGTTTGGAGTGATAGAAAATTGGGTATAATAATGGCAGTCTTTTCACTGGTACAAACTAATGTGAATGTATGAAATCATCATGAGTTCAAGTTATATATTTACAAACGCTAACATGCTAAGTATTACACACACTTTCCTATAATGCAAAACCTGAAGCACAGTGAATTAAAACACAAAGTAAAACTGATAATCTGCAACGCTTAAGAAATGTATTAATTGCTGAATATTTAAGGAAAAGTGAAGTTAGCTGAGAATTGATATGATGCACTTGACTTGATAAATTAAAAGTCAATAATGATGTTAGATGTTATTTTTTTTGTCAAGAGTGACTGTCTAGGGTCTGGGATTGTGGCTCAGTCATAAAATTCTTGCTGTACAATCATGAAGACCTGAGTTTGGTTCCCTAACAATCACAAAAAAGGTCATCTGTGGTGGTATGTGCCTGCTATCCTAGTGGTGGTCAGGAGACAGGGGAATCCCTGGAGCTCCTTGACCAGCTAATCTTGCTGAATTGATGAGCTCCAAGTTCAGCAAGAGACCTTGTATGAAAAAATAAATAGACTACAGTAGCAGAGTGACAACCTTGACCTCTGACCTCCACAAATGTGTACACATGAGTATATGCACACATACACACGCACAGCCTTGTACATGCATACACTATATGTATATGGACACACACACGAAAGAATTGTTTTCTAACAACTTGAGGAACTGTAATCCCAAATGACAGAACATGGTAACAAGGAGGTGCAAGTTGCACACTGGTTGGTTGTGACTTCCAAATTTGACAGAAGAGATGAGCGAGTGAGAGAAGAGCAAGGCAATTGGAAACTTTGTGTTTGTTTTTATATTATTATTATATTTATCTTAATTTAGGAAAAATGTTTTGTATTTAAATGTAAATATGTTAGTTTCTAAATATCGATTTGTTAGGAAAGGATTAATAGAAAACTTGACTAATGTCTTAGTGAAACCTAAATTTATAATTTGTACATTACAGATTATCAATATGCATATGAATATGTCATACCTATTATGTCCGTATGGGAAAATCTGTTCTAGAATAGACAGAAGAAACTACTTTATTAAAAAGAAGAAGGAAAGAGGATCTGTAACTATAACTGTCAGGTTTTTACAGAAACTAGAGACGATAAAGGAGTTTGTATTAATGAGCATAATTTTTCCAGGAACGTACCAATTAAATTCAGTGGTGATGAGAAAATAAAAAAAGGAAACTAGGCGCCATGAGTGCTCAGGGGCCCACAGCCCACTTGTTAAAACTTAACAAAAACCAGAACCAGCCTTATCAAAAGGCTGCAGGACAGGCAGGCGTCGGTCAAGCCTCACAGATGAAGCCATAAACAAGACAGAACTCCTGACCACCCTGGGGGCCCGATACCAGGAAATCTTTAGAAAACGTCTGTGCTTCTGAGGTCACCTCCCATTTAGCAATCCTATTTCCCCTCAGCCCCGGACCTTACCCCATACCCCTGCATACCTTTGAAATTACTGGTAAAATTACTATGTGTGTTTGAAATTAACCAATAACCGCGTTTCTGCTTCTGTACCCTGCTTCTGCCTTATAAAAACCCCCTGAACTCAACCTGGGGCGCGCAAGTCCTCCGAGGAGACTTTGTGCCCACAGGTACCTGTGTCCTGAATAAACCTCTTGCTGTTGCAACCCAAAGGCCGTGACTTGTCCTCCGTGGTTTCACTCTTACAGTGAATGAAGAGGCAGGGGCTTAGGGGTCCAGTGAGTGTTTTATTAATTCCCATCCTTTCCATTATATACCAGTGGTTTACATTTCTTTGTGCATCTCACTGTAAATTATAAGAAATTATACCAACACAAAATATGTTGCACTACAGTCTAATAAATCATACAGTATGTCTGTCTAATTGTGGTCTATCAATATCCTTTGCCTGATTCAACTTTTTTGTACAGCTTAATTGTGTTTGCTCTATAATTTGTTGACTACCAAAACAACCTAATTTTGACGATCCATTTAACATGGGAGAGTTTAAAGATGAAAGGCGATGAGCTCAGTGCAGCTATGATGCTCTGGTCTTAAACTAAGGGGCTGGGATGAATCTTCCTTATAAACATGAAGAACAAGATGTTTTCCAAATTTGAAGAGATGACTAAGAGTTCCAATTTCTGGGTTATAACTTTGAAAATGGTGCATATCAATTTCATCAGATGAGCTAGAGATTACTGTGTTGGAGGATAAGCTCATGAAGTGATTTGATCTTAATTTGGGACATCTTGAGTCAAGTATGTGTATAGGAGACATAGTGAAAATGAAAATTTTTTAAGATACTACAATGAAGATCTAGGACTTATTAAATATCTCTACTGTTAGACATCATTACAAATTTGTTGTAGGAAATCTGAGACATTGATATTATCAGGAGAACAAGTATTGTTTGTTTTTTGAAAAGCAAGAGGAATAGTTGGAAAATGTCTAAGTGGGCAAAATACTTGCTACACAAGTCTGAGAACCCAAGATTACACACACAAAACCCATGTCAAAATCCAAGTGTGTATCTGTACCTTATGTGAGAGTAAGGTGAACACAAGCAGAGCCCTGAAGCTCTGGTGCCAGCCTGTCTAGCCAAATGAATTAGCTCCAGATTCAGTGGAAGAATCTGTCTTAAAACTACGGTGGAAGCTGGGTATAATCCCAGCACTTGGGAAGCAGAGCAGGCAGATGTCTGTGAGTTCAAGGCCAGCCTGGTCTACATAGTGAGTTCCACGTCAGCTGGGGCTACAGGAATATCCTGTCTCAAAAGATCAAAAAACAAACAAACAAACAAAAAATATGATGGAGAGTGATTTAGGAAAACAACCAATGTCAATTTCTGAGTTCCACATGTGCATGTACATGATCATGTAAGCACATGGGCACATTCACAAAAACACACACACAAAAAGGAAAAATCTTACAGGAAGGAAAGAACACACCGTAAGAGATAAAGACAGAATCCTTTTAGATGGGTTGTACATAGCATTATCAACACATATGTTTAAAATGTGATTTTGTTGTCACCGCAATGTTTTTGAGATATTATTAATTTTATTTTTTCTCTAAAGTAAGAGAAAAAGCCCACAAGATTAAAAGATTTGCAGGAGACTATCCTCATCAGACTTGGTTGTGATATAAACCCAGGTCTATGTGAGACTAAAGCTGTCTCTTTTCTCACAATGGCATGCTGCATGTAGGAGATAAGTTTTGGCCAATAAAACCTCTGCAGTCATTTGTATAACAGTAGCCTGGGGATTCCAAGGCAACTGTGTGTGAAAGAATGTATGAGTGAGTTCTCTGTAAGTAGTTTCCCCATTAGGTCCCCTAAGTCTATTAGGGATGCATTATCCTTTTTGCATTCCTGTTTTTCCTAATCACCTAGAAAGTCCTTGCTCTATTTCCTCTTCTTCTTTGTTATACAACTTTGTCTGTTTCTCTCTCCAGGAAGAAGCAAACAGAAAAAAATATCCCCCGAAACAAAAAAAAATAATGATGTTCATTATGTTCCTTCTATGCCTACTCATCAGTAGAGGAAATCCCTAGCTCACTGCTTCTAATCTGAAGGAAGTAATTTCCTTTACACCTGACTGACTCTCCTATTTGGTACTTGGAGCTTGCTGCTCCCCAACTCCTCCCTCCAGGTTCTCAGTTAAAGCTTTTAGCTAGAGCTGAAGTTCACTCCTTAAACACTTCAACACAGATTTTCTATGTTATTTCTATCCCCTTCCAGTTCACTGAAATTTGGACAATTTTAACTTAGTATCTATAGATAATCTTGTTAAGCAGCTTAAGTCATATTATCAGAGGGGCAAATATTGCATATATTCTTTCATATGCAGAATTAAACACACACACACACACACACACACACACACACACACACACACACACATATATATATATACATCATGAAAGCAGAAGGGGACCAGTGACAGGGGAGCTTAATAGAGGGCATACATAGGAAAATACAATGCTACACATATGAAAATGCTGCAAACAAAACTATTGTTTTGTGCACTTGCTAAAACATTATAAATAAAAAAATCAACCTAAGAAATATGGTTTTTAATTTGACATGATTTTGAGATTTATCCTATATTTATATGAATAGATATTAACCGCTGGAAATGTAAATATAAAACTCATCATCACGGATGATTGATGCTGCTATTTATTTTGTATTTACTGTTTTCCAGACAGTGTGTACTTAGCTAATGTTTCATTTGAAAATCTTTCCATCACTTCTCTCCTTATCTCCCTCTCTATCTTTCCCTTCTTCACTTCTACCCACCATTCCACCATTGCTTTCTCCCTCCTCTCAACCCTACCTCCATTCGTATATATGGATGTTTATGTGTACATATATAATGAGATTCTGTGTACTTCAGGTCATCTGTGTCAAAATAGCTCAACAAATCATCAAGTATTGAGTATTATCAATATTTAACACACAAGGGAAGTTTCAAAGTTATACATCCTGAGTGGAGTCATTTTTAAAAGTTTTAGTTTTCAGAACACTTGAAAAACTAACTCAAGTGAACTTGAACTGCCAAGGAATGTAATACACCTAATTTTTTGTTTGCTTTTTTAAAAAGATATTATTTTGTTTTGTCTGTGTTGGTATATTGCCTGCTTGTACGTAAGTGCACCCATGTCATGCAATGCCTGTGGAGGTCAGAAGAGGGCATCAATTCCTCTGGAACTGGAGTTAGGGACAGTTGTTAGCTGTCAATGTGGATGCTGGGAACTGAACCCCGGTCCTCTTTAAGAATAGCCAGTGCTTTTAAACTCTGAGACATTTCCCCAGCTCAATTTTTTTTTTTCTGTTTTTTTTAGTGTGTGTGTCTGTGTGTGTGTGTGTCTGTGTACAAAGTATGTGTCAAATTCAGAAACCAACTTCTGAGAGTCAAGTCTCTCCTTCTACCACACGGGTCCAAGAAATGAAACACATGTTATGATGCCAGGTGTCCTTATCTACTGAGCCATTTCACTGGATCCCAGTATACTTACACGTACATTTGTTTATCAAGTACAAAGTTCATGACTTGTGTACAAATAAATATACTTGAACACATAAAGAATTAACAATTTCCAAGTCTAGGAAATGATAGTGAAGATGAAAGACTCATGAGAGGATATTTCTGTCTGGTGATGATAATGACATAAATATAAACATTTTATAAACTGTTATTTTATTTGTCCATTAATTAATTTGGCTTTGAATCTTAATACGTCCATTATACTGAATATAACCTCTCTTTCCAAATGAGTGCAAACACAGGAAAAGCCATCTAGAGGCTATGACTCAGTAGTGATGGAAACACATTTTGCTTAAAGTAACCATCTGATATTGAGAATATGTGCTTTTTAGCTTCAGTTGCTAAAGCAAGTTAGCAACACGGATCACCTTGTCAAGGCTCTGACAGGAAAGCTGATGTAGAAAGGGGAGCTCCAACTGTTTCTGTAATTTATAGTATAAGAAATCTGCAGCCACCTGTCTAACAGAGGCAACCAAGCAGGGCTTATTGGTCCCAAGTGCTTCTTTCACTCATCTTGTTAGGTCTCTAATGCCGATCAGCATGTTGGTAGAATCTAAGCTGCTTTAATCACCTGTTTTTCCTTTTTCGAGTCTCAGGTCAGATATGTTTTGCCTAAAGCTAAGGTGAAAATAAAGAAACAGCTGCCACTTCAACAAAAGCTCTAGAAACAGAGTAGCCAATGCATCTGGCTTGACTATTACTCACCCCAAGAACTTGCTATTTTGTTGAGGTTTTTAAAACTCCTTGACAGATATGGTTTTGGAGAATACTTTACAGAACATTTCTATCAACTAAAAATGATATTTTGAGTTTTGGTGATAGTCAACTGCCCTGGGTGTAAGTTCCTTCACCTCTCATTTCATAATGGCTGCCTGATACCTTTCCCCTTGATGTTTCTCCAGCTCTTACCTATATTAGAGAGGAATGATAAAAGCCCAACTATGGAAGCCCCAGATTTAGGCATAAGAAAAACAGGTTCAATTATAGCATGCAGGGTTAGCTGTATAATTCAGCATCTAGAATATAGTAAATACTAAAAGATATTTCCTTTCTTTTCACATTTTTACTTTGCCATTCATTCATTATTAGATGTACTAACCCTCCATGGGGAAATTATGAGGAACTAACAATTCTGTCTCATTCATTACTTACAGGTCACATGTCAATCATTTGTCATGTCAATTTCTTTTATTTTTATTCTCAAGAGATTTTGTTTAAAAAGTTTTGGAATTAAGCACAATGCAGTACTTTCTTAAGACTCTAAGCTATATTTTTCTAGATACATGTTTTTTTCTCTTTGTTTCGTCATGCTTGGTTTACTTTGTATTTTTCAAACAACTTGTATGTTATAGTAAATATTATATATAATAAACACTGAGGTTTACAGTCTGACAAATATAGAAAAAGTATATTGCCATGTATATGAGCTATTGAACATAACTTTAGCCTTACCTAAAACATCCTTAATTTACAAGATATAAACTTTCATCTTCCTAATATTTAAAATATTTTATTTTTATTTTATGTGTATGAGTGCTTTACCTACATATATGTAAGTACACAGTGTCATGCAAAACCTAGAGCCAGAAGAGGGTGTTGAATCCCCTGGAACTGGATTTTCAGACAGTTGTTAGCCATATTGTGCCTGCTGGGAATTGAACCCAGTTCCTCTGGAAGAACAGTAAGCATTCTTAACCACTGAGTAATCGCTTCAGCCCCCTTTCTAATATATAAAATGTTCACAGGCAGATTAGTGGAATAAGGGTGAAGGGAGTCTTATTAAGACCAAAGCTTTGGGGCTGAAGAGATGGCTCAGCAGTTAAGAGCCACATGGTGGCTTACAACCATTCTTAACTCCAATTCCAGGGAAATTCTACACACTCATCTGACCTCTGTGGACATTGCAGGTCACAGATGCACTTGATAGATGCAGACAATACACATAAACAGAAAAAAATAAAAATAATAAATAAAATATTAAAAAGACTGAAATTTACACCTTAAAAGTATTAAAAGAATAGTTTTCTATGTGTCTAAATGGTACACATATGAGCAAAGATTTCAAGACATCCAGAAGTAACACACACACACACACACAACATACACACACATACACACACACCACCAGCAACACCACCCCACCACACAAACACACACTCATATACATTTCCCATTTCCATGGAATGTTAATACATTTCACATGAAAATATTTCATAGTATCACTCATTCATGGGTTAACTGAAATCAAAGATACTAGACACTGTTTAATTTGGAAGCAATGGTGTTCTGCTGGAGTAGTGGCTGTTGAAGGTTAGAAAAACAAACCAAGGGAGAAGACGCATAATATGAATAACTTACATGTTAAATGATTGATTGATTGAGTTTTGTGGCTAGACAGCTCATGTAATCTTGGTTTCTCCATCTATAAATTGAAACAAATTGTGTCTGTCTATCAAAAACTATTGTTCTGAAGATCAAATTTGTTTCCCTGATGTAGACTACTTGGAGATCTTTACATTAAATAGTTCTTGAAAGTTCTCTTGTCTTATTAATAGTAAATCGTAATCTCCCAACAGAGAAAACAATTTGTCTTGTGATGTATAGCAGTAAGAAAGTAGAATTTGGACCAATTTAAAGTTCTTAGAGAACTAGGGGCTTTTATTATTTTTAACAGACTACTTTTAAAAAGTCAAATTCCTAGTAGATGCTTCTAAGCATATTATAATAACATAGTAACAGTATCATAAAATATGTTTAATAAGTATGCACTAAAAATTAAGCAAAGGGAAAGTTTTTAAAATTGCTTTAATACTGTAATTATTCTACCTGAGAAAATTAGAAACCACAAAAACTACAAAGGGTAAAGAATGGGAAAAAACTATATTTTAATTAATTGCCAGTTAACTTCTATGGATCTTTCAAAAGACTGTATACCTTAATTTAGTTTTTAAATATTTCATATATTTTCATCTCACTTAGTTGTTTTAAGTTTTAGAAAACTAAAGTTTATCTAATTTAAATAGTACTTCAGTTGGGCTGGGGAGATGGCTCAACTCTACGAGCACTAGCTGCTCTTGCAGAGGATGCAGTTCAGTTCCCAGCACTCACATTGCAGCTAACAGAGGTCTGTCATTCCAGTTCTAGGGGATCTAATGCCCTCTTCTTCTCTCCATGGGCACTGTGTTTTAGGTATATGAATGTAGCTGAATTAATTCACTATTATCCATTTTATTTAAGTGACCAGTTAAAGCCTGTGGACACAGCAAAGATTTCTTCCAGACATTGCAATGAAAAGTGTGGTGGTTTGAATGACAATGTCTCCCAGAGAATGTTGCCCATAGGTGTCAAGTATTTGAATTCTTGACCCCAGTCAGTGATACTGTTCAGTAGATTTAGGAGGCCCATCTTTGTTGGAAGGAGGCACGTCACTGGGGGCAGGTTTTGAAAGTTCTTATCCTTGCCCCATTTCTAGTCTGTTTCTCTCTGCTTCTTTCACCTGCTTGAAGATGTGGGTGTTCAGCTTTCTCTTGGGCTACCTCCCCCACCATGATGGATTCTCTCCTTAATTTTAATCCTTCTACAAATGTTCTTGGTCATGGTGTTTATTCACAACAACAGAAAAGTAATTAATACAGAACTTGGTACCAGAGAGTGGGCTGTTGCTGTGAATAAACTGACCACATTCTTTCTGGAGGAATGTGGAACATTTTGGAATTTTGGACTAGAAAAGGGGATGACTTCTGTAAGCGGAACTTAATGGGCCGTTCTAGAAGGGGGTGGAATACAGCAGTGCTGAGACAAATGCAATTCCAAAGGTAAGCAAGGATTTAAATGACAACTGGGGCGTTTTGGCAGAGTCTGCCCTTCTTCCACTTCCAGCCTAAGAACTTACCTAGGCTAAATTAAAAAGTAATTAAGGGGGTGGAGAGATGGCTCAGTGGTTAAGAACACTGGCTGCTCTTGCAGAGGACCTGGGTTCAGTTTCCAGCATCCACATGACAGCTATCAGCTGTCCATAACTCCAGTTCCAGGGATCCAATGCTCTCTTCTGACCACCAGGGGCATTGCACAACATTAGTGCACTTACATTCATTCATTCAGGAAATATAGTCATAGGCATAAAATAAAAATAATAAAGTATTTTTTAAGTAATTGATTTCTTTGGAGAAAAATATGTCAAGACAACCTAAATCTGTGGTGAGGTTATTACAATGAATATTATGCAGATCTACCATGAAAAAGAACATGTAGACAGAAGTACACAGTAATTTGAAGAGAAAAAGAGTACTAGGAACATTAATGTAGCCATAGCAAGCCAAGGCAAGTCCTAGAAATGAGATTAAAGTCATTAAAGGAAATCCTCCAGATTTGTATTTGAAGAATGGAAAGAATACTATCAGGACAAGACTCCACCCAGCCAGCTATGCTTAACTTGTGAAAGGAGAAAGCCTAAGTAATTTCCAGTTCCTAGAAAACCACATTATACAAAAAGAAGTTCAAAAATGACCTAAGTAAGCCAAGGTTCCAACTGAGGCTTGAAGCCTAACTTGGCAGATTTGTCCCTATGGTTCTAGCTTAAGAGGAATGAAGAATGCAAGAGTGAGGGTGATCAGCTCTTCCTCCAGTGTTTCAGAGAGCTGCTGAGGCCAGGCAATTTGTGGCAAAGAAGTCCTTGTAAGAAGATCCTTGGAAGACAAGAAGCCCTGAAAGGCTATTGTGTGAAGCTGTAAAGGTCAGGCCTGGGTTGCAGTGGAGATCTCAAGATGTTGGAGATTCCAAAGCAGTGAGACATCTGTTAAGGAGAGCAGCTAGTGTGTACCAGCCTTGAAAAGAAATGCATTTTTCAGGCAGCAAACTTGGAGGTGCAGAGGAGCTATTTAAGTCCTTTGGAACTAAAGTCACAGACATCGGACATGAATCTACAAGATCTGATGTTTTTTGCCCTGCTGGTTCTCAGTCTTATCTTGATACGGTATTTCCTCACGATGACCCCATTTCTCTCTTCTGGAATGGGAATGTATATTTTGTGCCATTTTATGTTGGAAGTATGTAATTTGCTTTTTGATTTTGCTGGGGGTTACTGTTAAGAGAGTTTCTTAGGGCTGGAGAGATGGCCAGCAGTTAAGAACACTGGTTGTTCTAGAGGACCTGAGTTTGATTACCAGCACCCACATGGTGGCTAGCAACAGTCTGTAACTTCATTTCCATGGGTTCCGATGCCCTCTTCTAGCCTTACAGCTTTGCACTATATGGGTACACTTTCATACTAACAGGCAAAACACTCATACTCATAAAATAAAAATAAATAAATCGAAAAGATTAAAAAGAATACCTTAAGATTCAGTAGAGACTTTGAACTTTTGAACAGTGTTGAAACTGTAAAATACTATGGGAATATTTTAAATTATTATATTTAACAAGTCATATAAAGACTCATTAACTAAAAATATATTTTCCTTATTTTATGGAGAGTGATAAAGTATTTAAAACTGTAGGGAAAATAATAAACAAAAGGCAACATGGTATAGAAATACATATACATATACATATATGTGTATATGTATATGTATATGTATATGTTGTTTAGCTATGAAATATATTTAGAAAGCAACCTCCTGAAATAAATCTGGCCTCATCATATCAATGAGCCCATTTGTTACTTCTCTTCAAATTATGTTTGTTTGACATTTTATTTAATTATTGCACTTAGATGTAATGGACTAATCCACTGCTAAATATTCATAAAGCCCTATGTCTTATTTATTTTCTACTGCTGTGATGAAAACACTGACCAAAACAAACTTGAGGAGGAAAGGGTTTATTTGGCTTACAAGCACAGTTCATCATCAAGGGAAGCCAAGGTAGGAACTCTGGGCAGGGACCTGGAGCACAGACCACTGAGGTATAGTTCTTACTGGCTTGCTCCCCTGGCCTGTACTCAGCCTGTTTTCATATACAATACAGGACCATCTACGTAGGGGTGGCACTACCTACAGTGGTTTAGACTCTCTCACATGACTCAACAATCAAGAAAATGTCTTACAGACATGGCCACAGGCCAATGCATTGGAGAAAATTCCTCAATTGAGGTTCCCTCTACCCAGGTAGGTCAAGTTGACAACTAAAGCCATCCAGCATACCATCCTAGATGACAGAAATCTCTAAAAGTTAGTTGGGTAAACTGATCAGGCTAGCACATACCTTCTTGCAATGCAAGTGATATGGCAGCTGGTTTTTGCATAATCAGAGCTTACAAGCGATCACTTGGGAAGGCAACAAACAGTTCTCAAAGATGATTATATGTTCATAGCAAAGTCATCCAGGTGCAGTAATGGGTATTTGCAATCTCAGTACTCAGAAGGCTGTGGTAGGAAGGTGAATTACAAGCTGCAGGCCAGCCTGGGCTACATAGCCAGTTTCAGGCCACCATCAACTGCATAATGAGACCTCATCTAAAACACATAACACCCACCATCATACCCAACCAACAACATAATGCTTGTGTAGGGAAGATACAGCAGAAGGGTTAATTGATACTTTCTCACCCATATATTCTTTACAAAAAAAAAAAAAATTACCAATGATTTTTAGGAACTAAAAAGCAAAATTTACTCACTTCATTGTTTGTGAAATCATTTGTGCTTCATTGATCCTAGCTTTTATATTTCCACTGGCAAACACTTTTATAGTCTTTTCTGAGAAACATAAAAGAACGGATTGTAATAATGGACCATTTTATATTAAACAATTGAATATAGCTCTGTTGTTCTGAAGAGACATGAAATGAATAGCACAGCCCATGATATTCAGTGAAAGTAGCAGTCAGCTGCTTAGAGAAGGCACAAGTCACTCTCACAGTTGAACATGAACTGGATCTACCAGCTGAGCAACTAGGGCTCCTCTTGGCTCCCAAATAGCCGCAGGAACATGAATCATAATTATTTAAGAAGCCATTCTCTAAATCCCAGCATGCAACTGTGAAAATTCCTCATATTTACATATGTTTAGGAATGAATATTTTAAAGTGTGTGTGTTCTCATCTTAATTCTTATCAGAGAAAGCATGAATGTGTTCAATAGACACAGTGACTATTGAACACTCAGATGTCACAGGAATAAGATGGTAAAAAAGACTCAGAATCCTATCCACGAGACCCAGTGCAGACAATTCACAAATAACGGAGGTATAAAGGGAAATGATTTCTTTCAACCCCAAATCATCTATCATACTGTTCAGCCTATTGATTTAGCTTTTATCATCGTACTGTTTCCAGTATAAAATACAAAACAAAGAAATTACACATTATTATGTGTTCATAATAAATCAAGTAATCACTTGCAAAGGAAGGACTTTGTTCTGATGTTTCCTCTTCTAATAATAGCAATTGTAAAATATTTTATTTCCACAGTCATTCAGGAGCATAATGCATAGTGCGAAGGGGGTTGATAAAAAGAATGTACCAAAAATAAATTTACCATTGAAATGGAAACTCCTGATATGTTTGCTTATATATCAGTATAAATATTTACAGTGTGTTGAAATCCAGAGTGTCAGAGGAGCACCTGTCTCTCCCAAAATAATGAATAGACATGGGGCGGGGGCTGAATTCCACTTCCCCAATCAGGTTGGGGAAGAACATTCTAAGAGTGCATCCACGGGGGACTTCCATTTCTTCTCTCTTCTAGGACTTCCATTATATTATATGGTCTCTGTAGCTTTTCCACTATGGATATAAGAAAGATTTTAATATTAATGTGTGCTTCATAGGAATTCTCTTTTGTAAAAGAAAAGTTGATATCTAAAATCCCTTTTCTCATGCTTGAAGTGTATACTGGGAAAAGCAAAAAAGTTACCAATAGTTACCTTTGCCTGACTACAGTGAAGGTCACACAAGGAATCACAAAGCATTAGAGGTCCAATTATGAGCATCGCCCTTTTTACCACCAAAGAATCTAAGGTTGCTGCACCCCCTACTAATAATTCTTCCCCTTAGAGTTGTCATATAAACCTCTGTTAAATGAAAGATTTGTATATTCTTCAGTGGTAAATATAAAACAGGCTAACATTTATAGAATAAGGCAATTTCATGTTTTATATCTTCTGAATATTTTTAATCATCTTTAACCTTTTTAGTATTGTTTGAGCAGGAAGTGGTTATAGACAATACCCTTGGGAATCAAGTTAGCTAAATGATATGAAATTGTTTTTCTCCCAAGAAAAAATGAGAAGTATTACATTGTTTGGAAAAGAAGGAATTTCAAAAATCTCTCTAGTGTTACTAAGTCCTGAGATGGAATCTTGTATATTTGTTTTTCTGTTTCGTTCTTGCAAAAACTGTGAAATTTAGCTGGCTAGAAATATTGTCAGAGAATATTTAACTGAGGCTTCATTTATTTAGATTTTTTAGTTTTACTTTCATCACTTAAAAAAATCCCTCTAAGCTACAGTATATCAGAGAACTTATAAATGCATCAAAATAACTTGATTAGACAGATATAAATGTATTATTGATCCATTTACACTTTTTGGTGCCTTTTTTGAGACATGGTCTCCCTTTAGCCTCAGTGGGCCTGGAACTTGCTATGTAGACCAGGCTGTCCTTGAACTCAATGAAATCCACCTGGCTGTGCCTTCCGAGTGCTGAGACTAAAGATGTGCACCACCAGCCCATAAATCTATTATGTTCATTTTGATTTTACAATGAAATTAATTCTGATTTAATTTTACAGCATAATGCAGGCATAATTCAAGCTGTACATCTTTATGGTGTATGATTTGAGAAGTTTAAACACATTTACTCATATGCCTACATTTCACAAAATGATGATGGTGGATGTACGAACACAAGATTCTCAGATCTTCTGTGCTCTCTCCCTGCTTGTCTTCCTCATATTTCTATTTCATAACAGATAACTAGTTTTTCATCTTAATTTGCATTTTGAATTAATGAAACCACATACTAGGAAATCGTTTTGTATGTAATTTTTTCTAGTCTGGTTAATAATTTTAAGATTCATTGATGTTGCTGAATGTACTGATACTTTACTTGTATTGCTGATTAGATATCCATTGTAGAAATCTACCATAATATCTCATGCCTCCTTGAGTTTATGGTCATTAGGGCTGTTCCCAGTAAAGATGCTGTAAACGTTATATATAATCATTGTGAACATGTACAAAGTCAGAGACCTTATCCATTGGTAACATGATATCATTATGAGCATGTGCGTTTAATCATCTTGGATAAAGTCTCTCATTGAATTATATTACCTGAAATTTCTCCTTGTAACTCTCTCAGCCTTTTGATATTATATTTTGAAGATGATTTTACTGATGCTAAATTACTGATATCTTATTAATTCCTATTTATGGTGAACTTAATTTCTTTATACCTTATAAACCTTGATATTATGTTAGTTTTATTAATGTTGCTTAACAAATTATTATAAATTAAGTGACTTAAGAGTTATTTACCTTTGGGTTTCATTGTGTCAGGACCCCAGACATGGAATGAACTTGATCTTCTTTTCATAGTCTCTAATGACTGAAATCAAAGTATTAACCTGAATATATCACATCTGGAGGTTTGTCTGAAAAATATGTCCTGAAGACAGGTTGCAGTGAAGACCAGATTCTTTTACATACTACACCAGCCTTGTGATACCTGTATGTGTCTTACTGTCTGATGGAGTCTCTTCCTGGTTCCAGATATTATCACAGTTCCTGAAAGTCATCAACACTTCAGGTTACAGGGCATTTATAACTGACCACTTACTTCCTTAAACTCCTAAGCCTGTTCAACCTCCCATGGAGGTTGTCATCCTACTGCATTATCTGAGTTCCCAAGAACTATAGATCAGTCTTTTCCTACCTAAGAAATGATTATGCATTGATGATCAGTTACATGTGACAAATATTTGTGGTTTTGTTGTTTTGTTTTTTGTTTTTTGAATCACACATTCAAAGGGAAGGGTTATTCAGAGTATGAAATCAAGAAGGTGGAGGCTATGGAAGTGAGCTTAAAGAATGTTAGAGCCAGTCATCCACATTATTTGGCCACTGCCACTTTTATTTATGCAAAAGCATTCATTATTTTAAATTTCTGTTATCTGTACTTGTACATAAATTATTTTGTGTTTGTTATATTTGATATTATTGATACAAGGGCAGTATAAAATTTGATCTCGTTTTGCTTCTAGCTTGAAAATATATTGTTTAGGTTTTAGCTTTGTTTATACTTAATATGATTGTTTTAAAGGATAGATTTAAATAGATTGTCTTGATATTTTTCTATCAATCTGTCTGCTCTTGCTTATTCTTTGTTCCTTTCTTTTTTGGTTAATAAACAATTTTATTATTTTATTCTATTAATTTTTAGCTAGTTTTCTAATACTTTTATTTGTCTAGAGATTTTCTTTGTTATCTATGGTATAAAATTATAATTTATTATTGTCCAACTTAAGATCATAGCATATATTTCACTTACACCACAAAACAGTAAAATAGTACATTTATACATCCCTTCTACTAGTTGTAGCACCATTTTTAATTTTTTTCTTTTCTAAAAGATTTAATTTATTATTTTTTTAGAAGAAGCATTTCATTACAACAGCATTGACATATTCAATAACAATTTTCTGAGCTAAGATGCATCTTTTTCAAAATTGGTTGTAAATGTTTAGGTTTACAGTTGAATTGTAATAATACAGTTATACGATATTGTACTCAGTATATACCTTGTAAGACATAAAATTGAATGACATTTTAATCTTTAAAAAAGATCTCCAGCCCCTCGGTGGCCATGGCCTGGAGAGGCGGGAGAGGCAGAAACGGCTGCGGACTGTTGACTGTACTCCCGCGGCGCTCAGAGACGGCCCCGCTGGGTCCAAGCTGGCTCACAGTCGGTTAATTTTTGAACTCCTTGGCATCTGAGCATGGATATAAAGTCATCAGGTAGATTTCAATGGTAATGTTTTTCACAACTACTACTAATTATTATTTTTTATCATTATTTTAAATTTTAATAGCCACATGATTAGAAGAAGCATTTCACTATAGATTTAACATATTCAGTAACATACTCCAGAGCAAGAGTACATCTCTTTCACAAGTGGGTGCAATTTTCTAGGTTCGCAGTTGAGTTAACACAGTTATACAATATTGAACTCAGTATAAGCCATGCAAGATGTAAAATTGAATGAGTGTTTTAACCTTTAAAAAAGATCTCCATTTCATTTTAGAATATACTGTTCTGTGCAGAAAGACTCATTGTTTTTGCTACTAACACTGAGATGTTGGCACATGCATCTCTAACCTGTATGCATCTGATTATTACTAGTCATAATCAGTTGCACTTGGACACTTGGTGCCTGTGTATGTCTATGTAGTCATTGGGTGGATTTCAGTGTTTATCACCTCTACTGATTAGCATGATGTAAATTTCCATGCTTCCTTCTCAAATATATTTTTTAAAAATTTGTTGTTTTTTTTTTGTGTGTGTATATCCCACAGAACATCCCAAAACATCTTATTTGACTACACACCCACTTCCTGGTTGGCACCCTCCCATAGCCTCCCTCCTCCTACTAGAGTCCTTATATTCTGATACCCCTAATACTGTCTGCTGTGTTATCATCACCCCCAGCCATTCCCCACTACTTGCCCTTCTGTTGAATCCAGTCAGCCTACCTAGAGGTCTTTGCTTTAGGAAGGTCAGCTGTTCCTATTCTAGCAGCAATCAGTTGTCCATACTCCTTCAGATAAGATTGGGGTCTGCTGTTCATTTCCCTAGTTCTATGCTGGGTTACTATTTGGGAGTCCATTTGTTCACCCTGGCCAACAAGTCAAAAGAAGGTATCTCCTATCTGACATTGTTGCTTGTTATGTAGCCTTTAGCTATGCATATGAACTCTTAAGAAATTATATTGGCCCTTTTAATCTTTGGTTATACTTTCCTTTTGGGTGTTTAAGGCAATACAGTTGGCCCTGATAAACTGATTTATTTTTACTCTTAAGGTCGTTTGAGGATCTGTTCCTCAGGGGTCACATGGGCTTGGGAGGAGCCCCTGACTCCTTTCTTTCACCAGTTCCACCTATGTGAAGATAAGTGAAAAGTCCTACTCGACCATGCCTGGCTTCACTTGGAAGCATAGAGGACATGATTCCTCTGTGTTGACTCTCCTCTTTGTAGACTGGACACTGGTTCAAGTCCATCTGGTGGGGTCTCCTCAGCCTCCTTGATCAAGAGGACAGGTGACCCACCGAAATTACAGGACATTTTGAGAGATGCTTATAGTCTCCTGGAACTAGTCAACCTAGGAGGGCAAGGAGCAAAAACCGTTCTTTATGTCCCTCTTACCAAATTAGTATAGGCCTCAAAGTATTTTTACTTTTTACTTTTATAAAACATCTAAGTTATACAGTGCCCCTGAGATCATTTCCATATGCCCAAGAGACTCCTTTCACTATTTGATATCTGTCACTAATTCTGACTTACTTCCAACCATTTAAATTACCTTCAGAACTTAATTTTACTCCATTTATTCTTGCATTGCATAAATCAATATATAAGCTGCCACTTTATACTGTTGTTCTCTACAAAATAAGATCTACCATCTCCATTAACCATTCAACCGTTTTCAGGTTTTAAGCAGTTTAATTATATTCCTTGATACTGTCTTTCCTTTTACTCCTGTTCCTTTTTTTCTTTTGGTTGGAGATTTTGAGTATCTCAATCTCAGCTATTGGGTTATTTTCAGTGAATGATACATACCACCTCTTGCTAGGAGCCACAATAACAGACTGTCAATCCATTGCCTTGGTTGCATCCTTGTACACTTGCATAAAGAAATTATTCAGCAAGATAGGCTTCAATGGTGAGTGTTGGTAATCTATAGTCAGCAGATCTTGTCCTGTGGTCAATGAAGAGTCATAGTCTGTATACATCTTTCCTGAGATGCATGTAAAAGATCCAGTACACTTCTCATGAAGACTGAATGAAACAGTGGAATTGAATAAGTGTATTGTGATGCAAACATTTAAAAATATTTTATTATTGTTATTTTATATGTATGAGTTTGTGTGCATGCATATAAATGCACTCATGTCATGCAATGTCCGTAGAGGTCAGAAGAGGGTGTTGAATCCACTGGAATTTGAGTTACAGACAGTTGTTAGCTGCCCTGTGGGTGCTGGGAATTAAACCAGATTCTCTGCAAGAATAGTCAGTACTCTTAACTGCTAATCCATCTTTCCAGTCCTTGATACAAAAAATTTAAATAGAACAAAAAGTGCAAGTCTAAACAGAGAAAGGTAGATCCAAACAAGGCAATCAGCACAGTGTAGTCTGTAAAGGTTTTTATCCTATATGAGAAAATGTTCCAACTACAGTTGTGCAGCTGAGTATGTTTTGTGTAGGGTGTTCCTACCTGCATTTCCCCACAGTTTATAGATCTTGATAACAGAAAAGTTACTTCAATCATTCCATCATATATTTCATTTCCTCTTATTCAAACTCTAATGTTAAGCAAACCTCTTGATGTTGTCCACCAGCCTATAATTCTGTGGCATTTTATTTCTCTGTACAATTTTCCTGTTTTTTTAAATTTTTACATATTTTTTGTTAGAGTTGAGTCCTTATCATTTTAACAGAATTTCTTTTAATATTGTTGACTGTATTTTTATCTTAGACACTGCATCTGTACATCCTTGGAAAAATGATCTTTGTCTTAAAAATACATTTTACAT
>NW_008344488.1:5562649-5573682 GCF_000622305.1 Nannospalax galili | reverse complement strand
GGTTATTTCACATGTTCTTTTATCTGCTATTATATATCAATATATAATATATAATATATATCTCAAAAACTTTTCATGTTCCTGTTATCTACTTTTATCTGTAATTTCTTTTCTATTTCTAATTCATAGCTTTTTTATTATATGTCAATTAAAATGAAGGGCTGGAGAGATGGTTCAGTGGGAAAGACCACTGCCTGCTCTTGCAGAAGACCCAGGTTGAATCCCAGCAACCACAGTTGGTGATGAACAACTGTCTTTAACTCGAGTCCCAGAGGATTTGATGCCTTCCTCTGTCCTCTGTGGGCATTGCACAAACCAAGTACACTTACACTCATACAGGCATAATGCTCACACACAAAAATTTAAAAATGAGTAACTAAAAAAATAAAATTTAAATGAACATCCCCCCAGGCAGCTAATAAAAATGTGGAAAAATCACATTTGGGGTTTCACATTTTCAACAAATATGAGTATCATGGAGGTGAGCATTTAATAAACTTCAGTATAGTTATCTATCTTCAGTAACTAGGGATAGGCTTTGAACATGTTATCCTATTCAATGTAATATCCATCACAAGATTTTCTCTCTTTTCCCCCTTCTCTCTTACTCTCCCTCCTTCTCTTCCATGTTATTTTGTGTTTATTTTTATAATGTGACCTAATTTGGTTGTCTCTTTAGATAGAGGTCAAAATTTGGACACTTTTAGTAGTTTACATAATGACATTATGACAGATAGGAACTAGCAGGCCAGATACCTGATGACATGCTAACTCAATGTCAAAGCTCTAATGACCCTAATAAAGGAGAACACATACAACAAAAGATAATCATGCAGGTCATTGGATCCAAATTATAATGGACATCATATCATCAATGGTGGCAATGGGGAATATTAAATCATGAATGTATCTAAAATGTGACTGATATTGATGATGACAAGCATCAACAGATGTTTGCCTGCCTAGGGCAAAGAGAAGATGAGAATCAGAAGTAGAGTTTCTGTAGTTATTGCCATTTATCAGTAACAATATCTAAATTTTAGCTAAATTAGTCAAGAAATATTTAGACTAAACAATGGTATAGAAAAAAAGTAGTATAGCCAGATTTTTTAATTGCAAAGAGATGACTATGTGAAAATAAATTATACAATTTTAAGGTTTATAATAGGATAAAATTTGAAATGCCTTATTTAATGAGTATCAAAAACTCTCTAATGGGGATGGGAAGATGGTATAGTTGTTAAAATGCTTGTCACACAGGTGTAAAATATAGAATTTGAATTCCTAGAATTCACGTAAATGCAAAGTGGACATGGTGATCCACCTATAGTTCTTACCTTGGAAGACAGAGACAGGGAATCTGACAGAAAACTAAGAAGGTTAACAGTCTTAGCAAACTCTGGGTTCAATGAGAGATTCTGCCTAGCAATTGAGAAAGATTCCCGACATCAACCTCAGGTATTCACAAGCACACACACATGACTGTGTACCATCACACATCCATGTACCCACATACATTTAAATGTGCATGTTCTCATGCATATACACCCTATGTAGACATACAATAAAGAAAAGAAGCAAACAAAAAAAATCTGTAATTGGCATGAATTTATATTGAATTCAGTTGTCAGTATATTACAACTTTTGAATTATTTAGTAAGTTGTCTGAACTTTCAGCACAACTTTCAGCACAACTTTCAGCACAACTTTCAGCACAACTTTCAATATTTACTATATCAAATAATTTTGTAAGACAGCTATAGAAGTAAATGTTGATTGTAGGATAAGACTTTCTAATTCTAACACCACTCATTTTGCTTCATTTGGTGGTGCTACGAGACAGTACCTGAGGCTGGGTATTAAAAGATACAAAGTGTTTCCCCACTGTTCTGGAGGCTGCACAGTCTAAAACTGAGAGCTCCAGCAGGCTCAGTTTTCTAATGAAGCAACATCCCCAGGAGGGAGGGTCATGGTGTGTTCATATGCCAGGAGGCAACAGAGCAAGAGGTGAGTGCCTCTAGTATTCACAAGGAAAGAGCCCTTCTCACCTAGTCCCCTCTTAATGACCTCAAATTTTATTACCTAATATGTAATAAACTGACAACTGAATTTTGAAGAAAACAAATTCAAATCACAATAACCACTTCTACCCGTGTGAGCTTGGGCATATTATTTAAACTTCCAATTAAGAAATTTCTTTTTTTTTGAAAGAAGGATAATAGGTATCATGAGTATTGAATTAGTTAAAATAAGAAAGCCAATAGACAATGTTTGACAAATTAAAAATAATAAACACTAGGTTACAGATACTCCCATTGTTTCTCAAATAGGCAAATAATTCAGCTTTGCCCAAAAGCATTTGTGTTCCTCCTTATTTTGCAGTGACACTATAAAGCCTAGATTTAAGTCTTTCATATAATTTCCTTTAATCATTTGAGAAGAAAAGGAAAGAAAGATATTCGGACCTCATGAAGTTGCCCTGTGCTATACTGCCTCGTGTTGTAAAAAAATTGTACTAGATCAGTAAATTCCATAACCATCATGATGTTACCAACATTAGAATATGGAATTTCTACTGAGAAAAATTTTAAGCAAGATACTCTTTCTTTTTGTTTTCTACCAAGAGTTGTTTGAAGATTGCTTTTTCCTAATCTAAATTCATTGATCACCTTGATATTTATTAAAATTCTGACTAAAAAGAGCCAGATTATTAAATGTTTATTTTCTACCTTGACAGAATTGAAAATCACTTTTTTAAATATCTGAAATCTTTGGATTATCTAATAATTTCAGGAGCATACAGGTATAGTCCAAATCCTGTCCTCACAATGAACAGTGATACAGTCTCATAGCTGCCTAAGATATAGAGAACAAGAGATAGTTGTAGGCCCATCCCTAAAGCCAGACATTTTTACTATCCCCAAAAGGAGCCACACTGAGGAAGAAAGAGAGGGAAGCACATAAGGTCTGGGAGATTGGGTGAAAGCCTGCAAAAGCCATTCCATAGCCTCCTCCATACAACCTTCACAATTATTCACTCACAACTCAAGTTACTTGCTTTCAACCCTTACAAGAGCAGCCCTATCAATAATCTCTCAAGTCATTCATTTCCCTATAATTCCCTCCTTTTTACCTCTGAACTATTGACTCTTGATAATTCCTGGGAGGTGGGGTTGTCTGCAGTTAGGTACCCACTGATGAACCCACTGGCTGTCAATAACTATTTTCCAAACCATAGTTATACAGATGGCCCTGGTTAATCTCAGTTGGTCCAAAAAACCCAAAAGGACTAGTCATGAAAATGAGAGAGATAGATAGAGATTTGTAGGGATGAAAGACGGTTTGGAAAGAAGTAGTAGGGTGGCTTGGGTGAGAAAACAGCATAAATTGATTACATGTGTAAAATTGTCTAAGAACGAATTTAATTACTAAACAAAAGGATTTAATATATGCAAACATGCTTATACTTAATATATAAATATATATCAAACATACACATACATGACTTCAAATGATATTCATACTCTTCAAAATTCAAATGTTAATTATATCTCTATGTCTCTTCCGTTAAAGTACGTAAGATATTCTTCCAAAGATCGCCCTGTGTGGTTTACTCTGTTGAAATAACATTTTTTTTTCCTCAGAGTCCATTCAAATAATCACCTTTTCTTCAGCATAATGTAATCTACTGAAGAATAAAGGCAATAGTTGTGGGAGGCACCCCTTGGGGAGTCTACCACATCCTTCTTCACTTGAAGCTATCTCTATGATGGAATTAGCATCAAGCTTGCTTGTGGGTTGATGAAGACCCTGCTCATGGTGGATTCAAATCTGACACAATCAGAGAATTGTTTACTTAACCAAGACTGATGTAGTACTTCTTTGCTGGAAGTGAACTTCTTTGCTGTTGTTTTAAATATAATAGTCTACAGAGGTAGGGCAATAAATTCATGCTAAAATACGCTGGATTAATTTGCCCTTGTAGAACCACATTTGCAGTAACTGCTGACATCTGAATGACCATACTCTTAAATGTGATTGAATGTGTTATTCGAGCCTTTTGTTTCCATAATATATAAGCAAGTTAATAGGATTTTTATAGAAATAATCAGTGAGGAATCTTCAAAATATTTTTAGTCTTTCTCGAGTACCCTTTTCTATGATAATAAGGGTTCACACTCTTTAGGTTAGATCCTAGTTCAAGAAACCTGTCATTTTATAAGATATCTACTCTGATTATATGATACACTAATGACCTAATGACACTGAATAGTGTCATTCCTGAACAAAGACTGCTGGTGAAACCTTCACTAATCACTCAGCCATCAAACAAGAAAGAAAAATAAAAAAATTTTCTTATGGACCACAGACTCCAATAGAGTTTTCAGTGTTCAGATATTAAAATTACCTTACAGACACAGTGAACTATTTTGTAAATGCACATTTTATGATAGTTATATGTTTCTTTGACTATTTTTCACCAAGAAGTTGTGGCATCTTCATTTTATTTACCTTGATATGTTCTGAGTTTAAGTAACCAGAAACATGATGAACAAATCCTGGAACTATGGCTAAGCAATCAAAATAAAACCAACTTCTCAGAGGCATGCATGCATATATACATAGTCAAAGATAAAATCAGTATTTCTTCTTCTCTTTGACGTAGCTTCTGAGAACTTATTTCTGGGGAGAATTTTTTTAGGTTTTTGATGATATAAATTTTAAAGCTCTGTGAGTCCTTCAGTTTGTCTTTCTTCTCTCCATGAATTTCACTTTTTAGTTGCACCCTACCATGTGCTGAGATCAAACACCATTTTGTGTAGTTGAAAATAAAATGTGAAGGAAGAGAGCAGAGGGGCTGGCTTCAAAGACAAGGAAATACCTCCTCAGACATGGAAGGAAAATGTGATTTAGAGCAATTGAAGTGTTTGCAGCTCCTCACTCTAACCTGTTTCCAATTCTGAGTGTTGTACAGTTTCTCAGTGAATGGTAGATAATTAACTGCGCATTGAATATTTCCTTTTGGAAGCCCACTGTAAGTATGGGATTTTTGTTTTAATTTTTAACTTACATTTATGTGTGTGTGTGTGTGTGTGTGTGTGTGTGTGTGTGTGTCTTCCATAGCTTGTGTATAGAGGTCTAATGACTAACTGTGGAAGTCAGTTTTCTTCTACCACGTGGGTCCTGAGGATCAAACTTATGTCATTAGGCTTGGTTTCACATGTTCCCACGAGCTGAGAAATCTCACCAGCCCCAAGTACAGAATTTTAATTCTTCATTTTGGGGCTTCATGATCTTTTTGCCTCCAATATACAAGATGATTTTTACATTTTGGAATTTATGAATTTTGAAACTATACCTTGGTATGAGAAATTTATAGGCCTAGGCTCATATTGCAGTATTTTAAAGTTCCTGAAATTTGGATTTAACCAGAACAGAGTCACACCAAAACTAGACCAAAAATGTTGACTATGGTAGAGTCTGACAGGCTGTTGATCAAATGTAATATTACTGAGTGAACCGCAGAGCATATGAGTTCCAAAAATCATTTTAACAAAGCAATCTGAGATCCACTATGAATTAGCAATAGCTACCAAAGGAGAAAAAGGGACAGGATTATGAGTTGTGGAACCTTAGAAAGGAAAATTCTCCATTGAATGTTAAGAAATGGATATAAATGCAATGAGTATCACTTGAGAGCCCAAAACAGTTGATACATTGATTCTACAGAACTAGCTTAATGTTTTCTCATTTTTCTGATTATTGATAAAGGCTCATTCTTCCACATTCTTTACCTACGTGATGAGCTTTCTCTAATATGCTTTCTTTGTGCTTTCATTACTAAGTAAATGGATTCACATCCTACTAAATGTTTATTTCTGACATATTTCTTTTACTTTGGATAAAATAATGGATATGCTAACAATGAAACTGTGGTGGTATTTTTATGAATGTACCTGTTCTGTACAAATAGTAATGGCTAGTAGAAAAATTATCGCAAAAGACACAGTGATACAAAAATAATTGAAGCAAATTAAAGACAATAATTTAAAGTAAATATGTATATATAGGTATAGATCTAAAACTTCCATGAAACACTAAATTAGGGAATAGATAAATGAAACAGCAATGTGTTGAATAAAATTATAACATTAAAAACAAATCTGCCATGGTAGCAAAATCAAATAGAAATCCAGTATATATATAACATGTATATTGAATATATAATACATATATAGTATATAATGCATATATAGTTTATATATTTAAAAAAATTTACTTATTATTTTTTATTTTTTATTTTATGTATATGCTTGTAGTGCCTGAATGTAGCTAAGTGCACCCATGTCGTTCAATGCCCACAGAGGTCAGAAGAGGCTGTTGGATCCCCAGGAACTAGAGTTACAGACAGTTGTTAGCCATCATGTGGGTGCTGGAATTCGAACCCAGGTTCGAACCACTGAGCTGTCTTTCTAGCCCCGATATATATATATTTCATATATATAATATACATTTTTATGACAGTTCTATTTTTATTGTTATTAGTTTTTTAAATTTTTTTAAAATTTAAAAACCACATGATAAGAAGCAGCATTTCATTACAGCTTTAACATATTCAGTAACACATTCCAGAGCAAGGTTACATCTCTTTCAAAGGTGGCTGTAAATTTTTAGGTTCACAGTAGAATTAATACAGTCATAAAATATTGAACTCAGTATAAACCCTGTAAGACATAAAATTGAGTAAGTTTTTACCCTTTAATGAAGATCTCCATTTCATTTTAAGATATGCTGTTTCCTACATTTTAATGTTATTTACCAACATTTACATGTTTGCACATGTGTCTTTAATCTCTGTGTATCAGATTATTAATAGTCACAGTCGGTTACACTCAAATCCTTAGTACCTGAGTATGGATATAAAGTCATCAGGTAGATTTCACTGGTAATGTTTATCACCTCTGCTGTTTAACATGAAGTAATTTTTAAAAAATTTTAACAGCTACATGATTAGAAGAAGCATTTCATTACAGCTTTAACCTATTCAGTAACACCCTCCAGAGCAAGAGTACATCTCTTCCACAAGTGGCTATAAGGTTCTAGGTTCACAGTTGAATTAATACAATTATACAATATTCAACTCAGTATAAGCCCTGTAAGACATGAAATTGAATACGTTTTTAACCTTTATAAAAGATCTCCATTTCATTTTAGAATATATTGTTCCTTGCAGAAAGTCTCATTATTTTTGCTACTAACACTTAGATGTTGGCAAATGCATCTCTAATCTGTATGTATCTGGTTATTAATAGTCAAATCAGTTACATTGGGCTCCTTGGTGCCTGTGTATGTCTGTAAAGTCATCGGGTAGATTTCAGTGGTAATGTTTATCATCTCTACTAATTAACATGGTGTAAATTTCCATGGTTCCTCCTCAAATAACACTTTTTAAGTTGTTGATTTTTGTGTGTGTGTCTGTGTATATCACACAGAACATCCCAAACCATCTTATTCAATTATACACCCACTACCCAGATGGCACCCTCCAATAGCCTCCCTCCCCCTACTAGAGCCCTTATACCCTGATAACCCTTCTACTGTGTGCTGTGTTGTTGGCATCCCTAGCCATTCCCCACTACTTCTCCATCTGGTGAATCTAGTCAGCCTATCTAGAGGCCTTTGTTTTAGGAAGGTCAGCTGTTCCTCATCTAGCAGCAATCAGTTGTCAATATTCCTTTAGGTAAGATTTGGTTCTACTGTTCATTTTCCCAGTTCTATGCTGGGTTACTATCTGGGAGTACCTTGGGCCAACCTGGCCAACAACTCAGAAGAAGATATCTCCTATCTGTCACTGTTGCTTGTTATATAGCCTTTAGCTGTGCATATTGACTCTTAAGAAATTATATTGGCCCCTTTAACCTTTGGTTATACTTTCCTTTTGGGTGTTTAAGGCCATTACAATTGGCCCAAGTAAACCAATTTATTTTTACTCTTAAGGTTGTTTGAGGATCTGTTCCTCAGGGGTCACATAGGCTTGGGAGGAGCCCCTGGCTCCTTTCTTTTACCAGTTCTGCCTATGTGAAGATAAGTCAAAGGTCTTGCTCAACTATGGCTGGCTTTGTTTGAAGCATGGAGGAAATGTTTACTCTGTGTTGGCCCTCCTCTTTGTATACTGGACACTGCTTCAAGTCCATCTTGTGGGGTCTCCTCGGCCTCCTTGATCAAGAGGATAGGTGACCCACCACCATTACAGGACATTTTGAGAGATGCTCATAGTCCCCTGGAGCTTAGTCAACCTAGGAGGGCAAGGAACAAAAACTGTTCTTTATTTCCCTTTGACCAAATTATATATATATATATACATATATAACCGAGAATTATTTATTGAGTTTTTGTACATTTCATGTAATACAGCCTAATCAAATTTAGACCCTCTTCCCCATCCCTACTCTCTTACCATTCTACCAGATTTCAGGTATTCTGTCATATATGTTAAGTCCTATCCAGTCAAGCATTTGTATTCATTTGTCCCTAGGTGAAAGTTCATCCACTGATGTCTAGTCAGGCTACCCAGAGTTATGGCCACACATAAACACATAAAAACCCAAAAAGCATTTTGATGTAGGTGATCAAATGTTTGCTTTTTTGTTTTTTGTGTTTTTGAGACAGGGTTTCCCTGTAGCCTCAGCTGGCCTGGAATCCAGTGAGTAGACCAAGCTGTCCTCCATCTCATAGAGATCTGCCTGCCTCTGCCTCCAGAGTGCTGGGATTAAAGGTGTGTGCTACCAAGTCCCAACTACAGAAGCAATTTAAACAGTTTTTGTTATACAAATTGTAATACAAGAAGAAGACCATTATCTCTCTTTTTAATTTGGAGCAGTTTCCAATATTTTATCCTTTGCCTTTTCATCGGCATGAAAGTTCTCCAAGAACTATTTCAGTTGAGGCTTTTCTGGTGTCAATTTCTCTTAAATAGCTACATTCTTTTTCCATAGCCCCTTCATTATCTCATCTATTTTGTGTTCTGTTTTATTTCATATGAAATATATACTTAAAATATCTCCATGTGTTAAGTATTGCTATGCTGATTTGGGAGGGTAAGGAAATTGAGACTCCGAGTCATTATTAGCAGAGACCACAGCCTGGACACAAATTTTGACATTTCAAACCTAAAGCACAGGTCTACCTGTTTGCATCAGCTTTGATGCTGAAGTAGGTCAACATGTTGCTCTTGTCCAGCCCAGTTATGGAGATGGCACCAAAGCGTTGGTATGTTGTAAGTGTCTCAGAGTCATTTAATGGGAAGTCCTGATTGATAAGCCCTGCTTTTGAATCTCCAAGTATAGCTGATAGGCATCAGAAAAATTGAAAGAAAGAAGAGGAATGAGGCTTTTCAGTAACTGGTGTTAAGATACTTGGAAACAATAAAAGATTAAATCTCCTACCTCACACAATGCTATTCCTTGGTTCCAAATGTTAGTTCCGGCACTAAATATAAGAATTTAACCTCTATAATTCAAGGCTAAAATGTTACTATATATTTATATTAATGTTTATAACAAAGAGAGAATAGAGTTCCAGGTCTAAAACAGTTGGTCAGCCAGATCTCAACACTGAAAAGCTGACTATAATATCAAACCCAAATTTTAAGTACACACTCTTTAAAATCAATTATTTCCAGTAAATTTATTGATTTCTCATTCTTTTTCTTTTGGAGTCTTTTGACAAAGATATACTCTAGATATGATAGGCCTTTAGCACAAGGCCTATTGTGACTAGTTTTAGCTCACCCATACTAGGCTGCATTATAGTGAAACATATGCTAGCTAGGCTGGTTCTATAGTCCAAGTTCTGTAGTGATTGGTTTTAGGTAGTCTGAAGTATACTGTATTATACTGAAACACACTCAACATAGAAGAGCCTTATAACATGAGTCCCATAGTGACTGATTTACCTGATAGCATGGTGTATTATATTCTATCAGGCACTGATTTAACAGAGAATGAATATTTTGAATAGGGTTTTGATTATTTAAAGTTCTGCAATTTGGTAGTTGGTTTTTTAAGAAAATTGTTTTTCACATTCTAAAAAGTCTTAAATGTCATCCATAAAGCTTTTTTTTTTGTATTTTTGAGTGGAAAATCATTTTGTTCTATTCTACTCATTGAACAATTGTGAATTTTTCACAATTTATTTTTGATAATATTCATTCCTGAGAAAACAGCACCCTTGTCAGAATTTCTGACAGAAATCAATATGAATAAGGGAAAAAGATTATTGCAGTTACTGCAGTAAATGAAAATTAGAACCATATTTAGTAGAACAATTTCACAGTAATTAGCTATACATATTTGATATAAATAATATGTAAATAGGCTTTTATCAAGTATTATGAAATATATAATTCATTAACTTCAAATATTTAAATCACGCTCTGGAATATAATTATACCACTCACTTAACCAGAAATAAGGTTGAAGGGAAATCTTTATTTTTAACAGTTTTTTTCCTCAATTTCAGACAATAGTTTGAAAAAGCTAGAAACATACTTCCAGTAAGCCTTACTTTATGACTCAAGTAGAACCTTTTATTTAAAGAATTTTGAGAAATACAAAGATATTCATAAAAGCAGTATTTTACATGAATTCAATAACATTTTGATTAACTGCTCTATAAAAGCTATTGTATAGTACTCTTATTTGTATATTAATACTTCATTTAGGAAAAAACTCTCTTAAAATTTTTCCAGCATGTGATACAGTGTTGTTAACTATAATCACTGTGTGGTACTGCTGATCTCTAGAGCTAGTTGATCCTGTGCAGTTTATACTATAGACCCATGCAATATCTCCTAATAACCCACCCACCATTGGTAAGCAGGTTTCCACTCTGTGCTTCTGTGAATTTGAATCTTGATTGTTTTAAATCAGTGAACTTATAGAGTATTTGTAATTCTGTGACTTGCTTACACCATTCAGCACAATGTTGTTGTTGTTTTTTTTTGAATTCCCACCCAATTTTCAGATGGTAAA
>NW_008344488.1:5546383-5561362 GCF_000622305.1 Nannospalax galili | reverse complement strand
ATACTATATATATATATGTATATATATATATATATATATATATATACACATTCATGACTGAACATATATAGGTGGTTCAGTATCTTGGTGTTCTAGGTTGGTTTCTTTTTCTGTTATGAAACACTGACTAAAACTAACTTGGATAGGAAATGGCTAATCAGTCTAACACATCCAGGTAACAGTTTGTTGAGGGAAGCCAGGGCAGGAGCTGAAGACAGGAGCTTGTAAGCAGTAAGAGAAGCAGAGAGCACAGAGGAGTGCTGCTTACAGGCTTGCTTTCCCTGACTGGCTCAGCTACTTTCCTTGTGCAGTCCCTGTCCATCTGCCCAGGGAAGGCTTCCTTTACAGTGCAAAAGACTCTCTTGTATCAATTAGTAATAAGACAATGCCTAACAGACATGGCCTCAGGCAATTCCAAGGAGAAAATTCCTCATGTGAGGGTTGCTCTTCCCGGTGACTCTAGTTTATGTCAAGTTGACAAAAACTAATCAGCACAGTCAACCCATTGTCAACTTGCCACTCAAATCTATCACTAAAAGGCATACTTTCAGTTCTTGTCCCTAGGAGAACATGTTACTATCACAGTACTAAAGGATGCAACATTTTTTTTTCTTTCTTAAGAATAATATTTTAAAAAATTTTATGCATATAAGTGTTTTGCCTGCATATGTGCAAGTACAGCCATGTCGTTCAGTGCCCACAGAGGCCAGAAGAGGACATCAGATCTCATGGAACTGGAGTTACAGATGTTTGTTAGCCACCATGTGAGTACTAACAATGGAACCTGGATCCTGTGGTCAGTGTTCTTAACCACTGAGCCGTCTCTTCAGGCCCCTCAGTTGTATTTCTTCAGTGTGGGATGTGACACTGGATATTTGAAGTGATAACTGACCGCTTATAAAGCTTTTTCTGTTATGTCCCTCTCACTGCCTTTAAGAAGTTCTCCGATGCATATGTGAACACATTCATATGTTAAGAGACCTGAAGTCAACCTCAGGAGTTCTTCTTCAGGAGCTGTCCACCTTGTTTTTCAAGAAAAGATATCTCATTGGGCCTGAGACTTGTCAATTAGATTGGGCCCCCCAGGGATGTTTGTGCACAGTTCCATGCTTTTGTGTGGGTGCTGGTTATTGGACATCAAACTCATGTCTTTATGCTTGCAAAGCATGTACTTAACAAACTGAGCTATGTTCCCCATTCCATATCTTCAAATTCTTATGTACCCTTTTTGTTTTTATTTTTAAAAATATGTTTTAAATTTCTTCCCAATGTGACCCATTCCCTAGGAGGTCCTATCCAATCTCGGTATTTACCATCTTACAGTGAATACTCTCAAATATGTACATTGTTTGTTATTTCAGTTACTTCAGGCTTATGCCACCGAGACATAATCTTATGTTTCTATTCAGATGTCTCATAGCATGTTAAGATGTCAACCTTAACACACACAGAGTAGACTCCCTGATAGTCATCTGCCCATACACCCATACTTGCTGAAGCTTAAATTTCACAAAGTTGCCTCACCATTGGCTCATCTTTCTAACCCAGTTGTCATATAGTTGCCTTAATCTTCGACTTTTAAAAGTCCACAGTCCTTTAAAATTCCAACATTTTAACAATTTAGTTTATGTTATTTTTAAAAATCCTAAAACCTCTTAACTGTGGCCTCCTCTAAAATCAAAATAAGTTACAAACCTTTTGTATTCTGAGAGTGAAGAACCAAAATACATTTACAGTCCCATGAAAACAAACTCCCAGTTCAAGCAGTATAAATCACTCAATTTCAGACTTCTGGAATGCAGTCACTACTGGGCTTCAAAGAGCTCGGTGCAGTCTCACTCTTGCTCTACTGACAGAACACACAGCTTTGTCTTGTAGGCTCAAGCTGACTCTAATTCACAAATACCACGGTCCTTGGTTGTTCCAAGTTCTGGCATCTCCAAGGTCCTGGTTTTTCTCCTGCAAATGAGACTGCACCGTCACCATTGGCTTCTCATGGTCTCATGCAGTGCTAATGCTCTGCTGTTCTCCATGATTCCTTCGTGCCTTGCACACTGCATGTTCTATTGCCAGCTTGAGTTGGAAGTCTCTCTGAGAGTACTCACAGCTTATGGGTACTGATGCTGAAGAAACATTTCCTAGATGATTTTACCTCAGTAATGCTGGTCTCTTATTAAATACAGCTATTTTTTTTGGGGGGGGGGGCAGGTAGCTAGTGTCCACTGTTCTAGTAAGGCAAATGATTTTCTTCCACAAATTCTTAACTTAAATGCATCACATGAACAGTCTTGATAGACTTTGCTTCTCTCTGAAACTTTATAAGTCAGGCTTCCATCATCCACATTTCTCTCAACATATCTGCTCCAAGTTCCACAGAAAGAGCTCACTAAGATCTGGGCCCCCAATGGATTTTCCAGCCCAAAGAAGCTTCGAATGCTTTCACGATCATCCCTAAAAACAGTATAGTCAAGTCTTTACTAGGCAATACCCCATACTCCTGGTACCAGTTTCTGTCCTAATTCATTTTTTATTGCTGTGATAAAACACTAACAAAAAGCAACTTGTTAGGGAAAACTTCTAGGTCACAATCCATCACTGAGGAAAGTCATGGCAGAAAACCAAGACATGAAGCAATAGTCAGGAATGGAAGCATAAACCATGAAAGAATGTTGCTTACTGACTTGCTTCGCTTGGCTTGCTTAATTACCATTATTATACAGCCCTTGCCCACCTGCTTAGGAATGACACTTCCCTCAGCTTCCTGGGTCCTCAGACATCAATTAGCAATTAGGAAAGTGCCTAACAGACATGGCCTCAGGCAATTTTGATGAAGGAAGTTTGAAATTCCTCAGTTAAGGATCCCTCTTCCCAGGTGACAGGAATTTTTGTCAAGTTGACAAAAACTAATCAGTATACTTTGTTACTGTAAATAATGCTGAACTGAACATATATGTGCATCTGTTTGACAGACTGATTTTGCACACTTTGGCTGTATATCACAGGCACAATGTTGTTGGATCACATATAATGCTTTCCAATTTTTAGAACCCTCTATATTGCTTGAGGCTGCACCATTTTGTCTTCCCACTAATGGCATCCTAATATTTTCTATTCTGCACATATTCATCAATTTTCTGTCATTTCAAAAACAATTGTCATAACATGTGAAATGTTATCACAACATGCATTATCTTTTATTTATTTGTTAACAGTGTTAAGCACCTTTTGTATATCTATATGCCTTCTTTGGATAAATGCCTATTCAAGTCTTTTGTTAGATTTTAGTCAAATTAATCTTTTAAGGTAACAGAAATGCTTGTTGAGTTTTATAGGTACATACACATAATCATACCCATAAAATTATACCATTAAATATGTCCAGGTTTTGAACATTAATTTCACATTTAAAAACTTCTTAAAAATAAAAATAAATATGCCAGTGCAATGTGTATCTACTGTATGTAGTGTTCAAATACATTTTCCATTTTATCACAGATACTATATGATAATTACACATAAGACACACTTCAGTAGACAAATATTTGTTTTAAAGGCTATAGAAAGATAAAGCAAAATTCTAAAACAGTTGTCAAAAATACTTCCCATGCTAAAACTCATTGTACTCTTCTTCCTGTGAAATTTAGCACCAAACTTTTTAGGACATATAAGGGTAAGAAAGATGATCTGTGCTCAAATAATATGTGAAATATTTTACATAGCCTCCCAAGTGATTGTTGAATGTAATGGTCCTTGGAAAATGAGTTACAGTTCTATACTTTCATTAGGAACCTAAAAATGTTAGGGGCTCTTCTGAACTAAGATGTTCATCAACTGAAAGAAGAAAAGAGTTCACTGGGGATGTAAAATACACATAAAATCAGTTATCAAAGGGTTTGAGATCTGCAGAACCAAAATCAATTTGAAAAATCAATTCACCCTACACTTTTGTTCTTTAAATAAGGAAATCACAACCCAGAAAGACCAGAAACTCCCAAGGACAGTTGAATAAACAGTGGTAGTGACAGGAGATAAACCACTCATGTTCAGTTAAGCATTCCTGTTTCCAGTTCCCTAACTCATGTGACTACACACAGAGCTCATAATTTACAATATCAGTCATGGCATCTTAGGATCAGCAAGAAAGAAAAGAATTCAGCTCAGAAAAGATGCTGTTCTTCAAATTCTAGTCACTGCCAAATATTTCTAGTTGATAAAGGAATGCTATTATCAGTAGCAGCTCACACAATGTTGTATTCAGACGTCTAAAGATCATTGGCCATGTGCTTATTTTGTCAGACTATAGCACTGCTTATCAGAGCTTAAGTATAACCTAGATATTACTCTAAGTATATTAAAGTATATTAATTACAGCTAGTAATTCAAGACGAACCATGTAGAAATTGGCCAAGAATGCTATTGTATAGAAAGGGAAATTTCTATAGATTGAATATATGGACTTAATGTTATACAAAAGTCTGGAAACTTAAACATCAGATATTTTTTTAAAATTTCATTACACATTTAATTGGGAGATAATAGTAGACTTCCTTGTAGATCTAAGAAAAGTTTATTAAGAGATGTTCAGTAAAGATGATAAATTAGAAGTCGCATTTTTTGTAATTGGTTGAGAAAAATTGAATAATAGACAACAGATCCTATTCCCATAAGAGCAAGAGCCAAAGAAGACAGAAGTAAGATTAGGTGGTATTTCCTCCACATAGAAGCATTCAGACTGGTGCCCAGCTGCAGCAGGCACCAACGCTGAAACAGACCAAGGGTTTGGAGAGTCAATTTTTTTTTAGATACATGCCAATTTTGTTGCAGTAGTCTCTATCTCCATATATCAGATATGTGAGGTAGAATTAGAAACTAGTTACTTCAATGCCTAGTAGTTTTTTGATTCATAAAAACTCTAAGCATTTACTTTCTTCTCTTTGTTTTTTCAGATTTTTTTTTTTTATTTTTTTAATATATACTGTCTCAACTTTGAGTTGGAATTAATGGGAAGCAGGAAGACTAAGTCTCCCAGGCACAGAAAAGCAACTAAATGTTAAAGTGTGGTCCTTCTTTGTGGGCTTAACCAAAACACAGGTGTTTTGGTTGGGGGACACAATTTGACTCTATAGGCATTCACACACACACACATACACACACACACACACACACACACACACACAGAGGCATGTATATATTACATAAGTAATTAGATATTTGTGAAATTGGTAAAATTCAGATTTGAAAAGTTCTTAAGGAAGAAAGGAAGTTACACAAAAGCAGCAATTTCTGTGCAACTTACAATTGGATTTAAAAAGCAAAGGCATCTATATTTTGAAGTAACTGCAATACACACACGCTGAGTTGAAAATTGTTGTGGGCAAATGCTCTAGTCATCACTGATGGTGTAAATTCATATATGTGTTTAAATTCAGAAATTCAATACCTAAGTTTATGTGTTTGGGTATTATTTATGAAAGTCACCAAGGAGCTTGTTTTTGAGCAATGCCTAATTAGAAGTGAAATTTCTTCTTCATACACTTTGAACAAACACTATAAAGGAAAAGGGAAACATCTAACCCCAAACCAGTTTATTCTTTATAAGAAGCTGTCCTGTGTGGGGTCTGAGACTCTCTGCTGCATTGTCTTTGAACTCTCCCTTACATTTTCAGCTTAGTTCCCTCCCCCTTTCTTTACAAATGTCAAATCTGTTAAATTTCTTCATGTTCAAGTTGAAAAGCAGCTCAGTCATAAACAATACACTGGTATGATGGCATTTTCAAAAGGGACTTAATCATGAGAATAACAATAATATAACTAAAGGTGGTTTCCTGTGTTTCAACTTGCAAAAACAAATCCAAGATTTTCCTCATGTGTACCTTAGAGAATAGGGTCATGGAAATACCATGGAACATTTTTTTGAAAATTATAATGTGAGTCTATTCCATCACATTGTGATGATCTCACAGGAAGTTTGCACAGTTCTTCACAAAAATAAGTTGAATGTGATTTCCCTCTCTGATCTCTTCTCTGAGGCTCTTAACTGGTCAACATGCTAAGTAGAAATGACTCTGAGTACTGAGTAATGGATGGGTCATCTACTTGGGACTTCCACCATCCAAGGTTCCAGGAATGTCAGAGAAGAGGAGGAAGGAATGGAAGATAGAGAGTAGAAAGATAGGGAGTTCTGTGACATGATGTCTTCTGGGCATGACATGGCTCTTGTACTTATCAACTCACAACATCTGTGTCTGCCTGTGGGAGACTTGGACAAGATTAAACCAGTCAAAATTCCAACATGGGGGGGGCACTCACAAGGCCTCTGGCTGAGGAGCTATTGGCAGTTGATAGATGTTGAAGAAGATAGTCTCTTATTTTGGGAACATGGCCCCTGGTAGGTTGTTCATGCCCCAGTGGATGTCCATATGCCCATGTTCATATGGAAAGCCTTAATTAGACTAAAGAAAAGAGGTTATTAATAAAAGTGTTTAAAAAGAGGACATCAAGTGGGGAGGGAAACAGGATGAGGGGTACTAGGGAGAGTAGTCAGAAGTCAATAATGGATGAATAAGATCAATATACACTGTATAGATGCATAAAATTTTCAAAGGAAAAAAAAAAACACAGGAGTGTATTTTGAAAACAAAATTATTTACTGTTAATATTTGAAAAACCAGGAGGCTGAGAGATGACTCAGCAGTCAGGAGTCTGGTTACTCTTGCAAAAGACCAAGGTTTCCCAGCACCCACATGGTGGCTAACAACCACCTAAAACCCAATTCCAATGGTTTCAATGCCCTCTTCTGTCCTCTGTGGGTACTCATGACACGGGTACAATATACTCATACACACAAAATAAAAATAAATTAATTTTTTGTAATTTTGAAAACTCAAAATGATGCTGGTGAAGCAACAGAGAAAAAATATCTAAAACAGATTTATGTGAGATAAAAAAATCACATTCATTTGATAAAGAATGGATTATTTCAACAATGATATTTGAATGATCTATATATAGGTCATAAACTCAAACCACTATTAAAATTATATTTCTGAATGGTCTTTAATTAAATGAAAATTAATTTGTCATGTTAATGAAATACATTATAAACCAAATAGTGGAGATTATAATAAACGTTACAGAAAATAAAAAATGGTATAGTTAGAATTTATTATAGTTATGTGTATATCCTGCATTGTCTGCACTTTACGGTCTTCAGTAATTATACATTTATAAAATATTAACACTGCTGATTTTATAAATGCGGCTTTCAATTGCCACACTTAAATTTCTTTTGTAATATAGGAAAACATTTATAACTATATTCTCAATGCTTTTCATGGCATTTTAGTATCAATGAGATTTTGCATAACAAAAATTTCAAATTATAAATGGGACATTTCTGCAAGTATATGTGTGTAATGTCATGTTCCAGTTTCAAATACATGTAAACTATTGCTTCTTGACCTTTTGGTTAAGATCAAGTGTACTATCGAATATACTTAGGTATCTGCTATGTGCTGCTTGAATGTTATGCACAGTATTTTCCTTAATTGTTATAAAATATCTTCAAAGACTGTTCATTTCATTTTTCATGTGAGAAAAATAAACATCTTAACTAGCAAGCCAGGTTTTGGTTCTAGGTCATTTAACTTCAAGGGAAGAGTGCATTAAAACTAAATCAGGTAAGACATAAAGATATTTGTAAGGAATATTTATATACGACTTACATTTTATAAATATTTACTGATTCTTTGATAATGTCATCCAATATAGTTTGAACACATTCAAACACTCTCCCCATCTACACCCCCTCTTTATTATTCCCTCCACCTTGCTCTCCCTGACCTCATGTATCTTATTATTAATTTTTTTTAAAGGCCTAAGGACTCTAATTTGTTTCCCAAATGCTCTTGGATGTCGGTTCATCCCTTGGAGTCTGGTCAATCTACTAGGCATTGCACCTTTAAAGAAAACTGCCTCTCCTTTATCCAAACAGTATCAATTGTCGTATCACCAGCTAGGACTGAGGTTTTTGCACACCTCCCTATTCATCCTTGGTTTTTGTCTGGCTTAGTTAGTATTGCCCAGGTCTTGTACATGCTGTGGCTCCTTATGTGCAATTGCTTCATTGCAGTATAATTGGAACCTTATAAAGAATTGTGGTGCAATGTAAATATAATCAATAGTCACTGATTTGTACTTGGATATGCCTAAATTATTTTAGGATGAATGCAGAGGTAATGCTTTCTGCTGAATAGCTGTGATCATTCTCTTTTATGAATAATATTAATATTGGTCTTATACACATGATTAACTGTATAATATGTGCTATGTATTAGCTTACTTTGTAGAGATAAACTTGCTGGAATATATTTTGCAGGAATCAGTTAATTTTAAAGTAAATTTTGGTTATTTTGGAAATTGATACTCAATGTCTTTATTCCCTTGGAATAATGACCAAAGTTTTATTATTCTACAAATATTTTAATATTATGAATTTACAAAATATGCATATTTCACAAAACGAGGACCTTATTTTATGACATTACTTTTCAACTAATAATTCACAATTATGTTATTAGGATTTTTTCATACAATAATCTCTTATGCATTTCAACATAATTCACTAATTTTATAGTATGATAGTATGATAATATTGCTATAGAAATTTCCTGGGACTGGAGAGATGGCTCAGTGGTTAAGAGCACTGTCTGCTCTTGCAGAGGACCAGGGTTTGGTTTTCAGCACCCACAGGATGACTCTAGTTCCAGGGGCTCTGACATCTTCTTCTGAACTCTGTGGGCACTTCATGGCATGGGTGCACTTACATATGCACAGGCAATATGCTCTTACACATAAAAATAAAAATAATAAATGAAATATATATTTTTAAAAGCAATTTCCTTTAAGAACATTTTCTTTGAGACAGGGTCTCCCTGTATCCACACCTGGTCTGAAGCTTACTATGTCAAACAGGTTGGCATCGATGTCACAGAGATCTGCCTGCCTATCCCCCCTGAGTCCTTAAATTAAAGGTGTGAGCCACCAAGCCTGAATCAAGAGCATATTTTTAAACACATCTATTATTAAATGAAATATTTTAGCATAAAATAACATCTTTATTCTTAATTGTAATCACTTCCAATCTTATAATGGATATTTTTGCAAACATATAAGTAAAACTAAGTGACTGATGACGTTAACTTCTTGAGTTCTTTATTAGGTTCGAATTCTCTACCATTTGCCAATTAAAGTACTAAAAGGCAGGAAAAAAATCTCAGACACAGCATAAATCAATAATTAACACACTTTATTAAAAGTGAGGAAACATACACATATACTCAGAGAGAGAAAATCTCTCTACTCATGGAAAGGAGATTCAGAAATTTAAAAATCCAAAGCCCCAAGAAGGTTTTGGTTTTTCAAATTCTTTTGGTTGTATGGGTGTGGTATCTCTTCCTTAATTTGGGGTTGGTCAGCTTGAACAAACAGAGAACACTCAACAATCATAGCTCCAAGCTAGGAAGTTTTCAATTTTTGTTATTTATTTACCTGTCAAAATATGGCTAGCTTTTACTTTCACAATGGTACTATAACTTCACTGATTAGAAAATAAGTGAAATTAATCACTGTATAGGTACTGAACTGATGATATAACAATGTGGTTAATAGTCAAAGGATGCAGCCAGTGAGGTAAGTAGACATAGACAATTACTAACCAGGTCACTTATGCATGAGTTCTGGTTTAAAAATGCAGTTACCTTCTATATCCTCCTGTGTTTGAATGCTTGGTCTTTGAGTAGTGTTGTTATCTGGGAAAACCACAGAAACGGGAGGTGAGACCTAGCTGGAAGGGGTGGGTCACTAGAACTGGAACTTTGGGAATCTGTTTTCCCTGACCAATCCTTGTTGTTTTCTCTGTTTTCTGATGGGACACAGCATGAACAGATCTTCCAGTGCATGCTTCCTCACCATAAAGTGCATGGTTTAAATGACCATAGATTGAACTTTCTGAAACTGGGAACAAAAAGAAACCTTTCCTAATTTAAGATGTTCTGTCATTGGTCAATATATTGGTAACAGTAGCTAATCTAACATGATAGGAACTGAGAGTCTGAAGTCAAATGGCCTGGCTATGAATTTCAGTTTCACTAGTTGTTAACATCATCACTGTAAGTGAAACAAGAATTCCTATATCTCTTTTGATATCCCTACAACTGCACTAAAATAATCATGCCTACTTCAGAGTTTGGTTCCATTAAACAACTTACCATAGGCAAAATGATTCACTCAGAAAATACTCATAATATTGGTGGGAGTTGTTACATTTGAGAATGTTGTCTGATTTTATGAGCTCTTGTTGAATTGGGAATCACCTACTCGTTTCATCACATTTACTGTTTAGAATTTTCTGGATATAATGTCTATATTTGGGGGTGACAGTAATATAAATAATACTGAAATTTTTGAAATAGTATTTATTTACAATCTCATATACTAGATCTTAGTAAAATTTAACCCCATCCCCCATCCATATCCCCCTATAGACTGCTTCACTTGATTTCATACATTCTGTTATACATGTTGGGTCCTATTTTGTCAAACATTTGTACCTAAGTGCCTCTTGGTGAAAATTTATCCACTGGAGTCTAGTAAGCCTGCCTAGAGTCACTCTCTTAAAGAAGATCTACTCTCCCTCATCCAGCAGTAATCAGTTGCCAATAATAGTTCCTCATCTCAGGTTGGGTTCTGCTTCCCATTTCCCTATTTATATGCTGGGTTTTTGCCTGATTGAGTTGCCATGGATCTTGTGCATACTGTCACCATTGTTGCAAGTTCATATGAGCAAGTTCACAGAGCCCTGAACGCCCCTGTTTCTTCATGTTCATACAAGAATCCTGGGTCTTATAAACTTTCCACCTCCTCTTTGGCAATGGTCCCTGAGCTATGGGTGAGTGAGGTTTAATACAGGAGGCTTATCCAATGACGCACACTCTGCAGTCTCTTATTCTCTAAAACAGCCGGTTGTGGCCTTCTGTCTGCATTGAACTCTTGTATGAGGATGTTTTGCTGGTGAGAGTTAAGAGATATATTAATAGTCTCTTTACCCCCTGTTCTGCTATGTTTCATGAGCCTTAGCTGTAGAGTTCCACTGTAGATGTGTCACTTGGGGCTGGGCATCTCTTAGACATATATTCTCTGTGTGTGACGAGTCGTGGAACTCTGTAATATCTTCCTTCTGTTGCAAAAAAAAAACAAAAACAAAAACAAAATGAAACAGAAAACCAACAAAAACTTTTTTGATGAGTAGTATATGCTATACTTATCTGTAAAGATAAGGATCCATACTTAGCATGTAAGAAATTTCATGTGTGTAGGGATATGCCATAGATAGGATATTCTCTAGGATTTAAGACTTCTGTAGCTATGTGCATTTGCTTATATTTACAGTGCAAATCAGGAGCTCCCTCCCATTAAGAGGGATTTAAGCCCAATTAGATAACTGTTGACTACCACACAGATAAGTGCCACTACTATATAGAGAGAGTTTTCTGTGCCAACTGTTGTGGTTATTAGGCTTTAGATCTGAGTCAGATAATTTTCTGATTTTCTCCCTTGCCACCTTACATAGTATCCTGTAGAACTATGAGAGCTATTCTTCACAGAGGACTTGGGGTACATTCCAGCTCCATTGCTCAAAGCCCTGTGTATAAATTATTTCCTGTCTTCAGCAATATGGTCTTAGCTTCAAGTCTTGAAAGGTAATCAAAGGCTGTGGCAATAGCCTGTATTATTTGGGGGGTCTCTTGGAACATTCTGACCAACAACTTGAAGGGAGGTTTCTCCTGCTTGACACTGTGTTCCTTGTAATAGAGCCTTCAGATATACCCATGCATTCATGTTCAGGTATTTTATGTATAATTTTCAGGGGAGTGGTGAGTTAATACATTTCCCTCCGGCTTTTTACATCATTTAAGCTTTAATTATCTGTTTCCCCTCTCTCCCTGTCTAACCTCCCTCCTCCTTCCCAAGTCTCAGTACCCCATTTTCCTCTTGATAATACCTGTCTCCTATTATTCCCTTCTCTTCTGTTCCTTCCCCTTTACTCCATGATTCCTTGAATATACTTCCCTCCTCCCTTCCCAGTTGAATACCCCCATTTTCCCCATTTCCCCATTGGTAGCATCTATTTCTACAGTCCACCTCTTTTGGGCTTTTTCTTTCCCCTTACCTCCATGCTTCCTTTCTATTTTCCTGGCTCCTGCTGTTACATCAGGATATACAGTCACATATAGGTGATAAATGCTAAGATATGCAAATGAAGTAAATAAGTCACTTGTTTTTCTGAGTCTGTGTTACTTCACCTAGTATAACAGTTTCTAGTTCCATCCTTTTATCAGCAAATTCATGTTTCCTTACTTCTTAGTAGAGCTCTATTGTATAAGTGTACCACATTTTCATTATTCATTTGTCAGTTGAAGGATATTTAGGTTGTTTCCATTTTTAGCTAAGGTGAAAAAGCAGCAACAAACCTGGATTCACAGATAGGATGAGTCCTTTGGGTATATGCCAAGGAGTGCTATAAGCCAATCATGATAGATTCATTTTTAGTTTTCTGAGTTCTCCATACTACTTTCTATAGTGGTTGCATAAGTTTGCATTCCCACCAGCAGTGAATGAGCATTCCCCTTTCTCCACATTTGGTGTCTTTGTTCTCTTGATCTTAGCCAGCATGACAGGGGGAAGATGAAGTTTTAAAGTGGTTTTGATCTGCATTTCTCTAATTTCTAAGGATGTTGAACACTCTTTAAGGAGTTTCCTTAGTCATTTTTATTTCTTTGACAACTCTTTTCAGATCCTTAGCCCATCTGTTTATTGATTTGCCTATTTTCTTGTATCTTTGTTTTTTGAGTTTTATGTATATTCTGGATATTAATCATCTGTTGAATGTGTCCTTGGTGACAATTTTCTCCCATTCAGTGGGTTTCCTCTTCACTTCCTTGGTTGTTCCTTTTACTGTACAGAATCTTTTAGTTTTATTGATGTCCTAGTTGTTGATCATTGACCTTAATACCTGAGCAACTGATTTTCAATTTAAAAAGTCCTTTTCTGTATCTATGCCTTGTAGGGTACTACCTCTATTTTCTTCTAGCAGTTCCAGATTTTCAGGCTTCCTATTGAGGCCTTTGGTCCTTTGATGTTGACTTTTGTTCAGGGGGAAGATATGGGTCTAATTTCATTCTTAGGTGGAGAAAATCTACATTTGCCAGCACAATTTGTTGAAGATGCTGTCTTTCCTCCATTCTGTATTCTTGGCACCTTATCAAATATCAGGTGGTTGAAGTTGCATGCACTTATATTTGGGTCTTCTATTATATTCCATTGATCTATGTCTCTGTTCTGTGCCCATACCATACTGATTTTATGACTTAAGCTCAGTAATATAGTTTGAGATCTCATATGGTGATTTCTTCTAGCATTACTCATTTTGTCCAAGATTGCTTTGGGTATCCAAGGTCTGTTGTGATTCCTTATGAATTTAATATGATTTTTTTCTAGTTTTGTGAAGAATGTCATGGGGATTTTGTTGGACACTGTATTGAATCTATAGATTGTATTTGGTAGGATAAAAATTTTTACCAATCCTTGAGCATGATAAGACCTTCCATCTCCAGGTGTTTCATTAAAGATTTAAGTTTTTCATTGTAGAGAACTTTAATATCTTTGGGTAGGTTTTTGTCAAGGTATATATTTTTTTGAGGCTATTGTGAATGAGAGGGTTTCCATAATTGCTTTTTCTGATTGCTTGTTATTGGTATATAGAAAGACTACTGATTCTTGTAAGTTAATTTTGGAGTCTTTCACCTTGAGGAAATTTGATAATTTTCACCAGTTTTCTGGTGCAATTTTTGGTGTCTTTTACAAATAATATCATATTGTCTGTGTATAGTGATAATTTGACCTCTGCTTTTCCAATTAGTACTACTTTAGCTTCTTCTTTGGTCTTCTTGCTCTTGCAAGCACTAGATAAAAAGGAGTGGAGATAGAGTAAAACTATGTCATATTCTAGATTTTAATGGGAATACTTCAAGATTCTCTCCACTTAGAATGATGTTAGCTATGCGTTTATTGTATGTAGCTTTAGTTTTATTGAGGTATGTTCCTTCCTGCCCAAGTATTTCTAGAACATTTAACAAGAATGCATTTTGGATTTTGCCAATGGCCTTTTCTGCATCTACTGAGATGATCATGTGAGTTTTGCTTCAAGTTCATTTATATGATATGTTTATTGACTTATGTATATTGTAGCATCCCTACATCTCTGGAATGAAGCTCACTTGATGGTGGTGATCTTTTATTGTGTTTCTGTATGTGGTTTGTATTTAGTTGAGAAACGGTGTCTATGCTCATTAAGGATATGGGCCTAGAGTTTACTTTTTTTTTTCTTTCTTTCTTTGTTTTTTTTTTTTTTTAATTAGAAGAAGCATTTCATTACAACAGCATTAACCTATTCAATAACATTTTTCTGAGCTAGGGTACATCTCTTTCAAAATTGGCTGTACATTTCTAGGTTTACAGATGAATTATTATGCTTATACAATCTTTTACTCATTATAAACTCAATAAGACAAAAAATTAAATGAGATTTTAACGTTTAAAAAAGATCTCCACTTCGTTGTTAAAATACACAGTTTCATACAGAAAATTTCATTTTAAGGCAATTGACATTGAGATGTTTTCACATGCATTTCTGATCTTTATATATATATATGATTATTACTGGTCACAGTCACTTACTTTCTGAGTTCCTTGCCATCTGAGCATGAATATAAACTCATCAGATAGACAGCCTTCCTCTCCCACTAGAGCCTCCATACTCTGCCATCCCTGCCAATGTCCACTGTGCTGTCAACACCCCCAACTATTCCCCCCTATCTGCCTTCTGTTAAATCTAGTCAGCCAGAGGTCCCTGTTCCAGGA
>NW_008344488.1:5544157-5544821 GCF_000622305.1 Nannospalax galili | reverse complement strand
AAAGTGGTTTTAATTTGCATTTCCCTGATTATTAGTGATGTTGAACATCTTTTAAGATGTTTCATAGCCATCTTTACTTCTTCTTTTGAAAACTTCCTGTTCAGCTATTGAGCCCATCTTTCAATTGGGTTGCTTCTTTTCTTGGTTCTCTGTTTTCTAAGTTCGTAACATCCAAGAAGGTTAGTTCCACCATTCTGGCATTTTTAATTACTGTGTGTCTTGCAGATAAATCTTGGGTAATGACCAGTTGGTCTCAAATAAACCTTATCTGGAGATATTTTTCTTGATCTTTTATGTATAATTTGTCAGTAGATTGCAGGAATAATATGGTTCCCTCTGGTTTTCGTGACTAGCTAGGCATTGTTTCTCTCTTGTATCGTCTCACCCCACTATCATGGTTTTCACACTTAAGGTGCCCCCACTACCCCTGCTTTCTTCCTTACTGATACCCTTGCTCCTATGATCTGAACATGCTGTCTTTCCTCCAGTGAATGTTCTTGGCCCCTTTGTCAAATATCAGGTGGCTAAAATTGCAATTACTCATATTTGGGTCTTCTATTTTGTTCCATTGGTCTATAGGTCTATTTTTATGTCAGTACCATATTGTTTTCATGACTATAAATCTGTAATACAGCTTGAAATCTGGTATAGTAATATACCCGGC
>NW_008344488.1:5541565-5542589 GCF_000622305.1 Nannospalax galili | reverse complement strand
GGAGAAAGTTCCATGTGGTGCTGAGTAGAAAGTATGTCCTTTGGTGTTTGGTTTGAATACTCGGCAGATATCTGTTAAGTCCATTTGATATATGGTTTTGTTTAATTCAGATGTCTCTCTGTTAAGTCTCTGGCCTGTTGACCTATCTAATGGAGACAGTGGGGTATTGAAGTCCCCTACTATTAATGAGTTGGGGTTAATTTGGGTCTTAAAGTCCAGTAGTTTTTTTTTTTTTTATGAAGTTGGGTGCACCAGATTTTAATGAATATATATTCATGATTGTAATATCTTCTTGATTGATTGTTCCTTTGATCAAAATGAAATAGCCCTCTTTGTCTTTTCTGGTTAGTTTCAGTTTAAAGTCTGTTTTGTCAGATATTAGGATTGCTATGCTTGCTTTTTCTTAGTGCCATTTGCTTGGTATATATTTTTCCATTTTTTCACTTTGAGATAGTGTCTGTCCTTGAAAGTAAGATGAGTTTCTTACAGACAACAAAAAGATGGGTTTTGTTTCTTAATCCATTCATATAGTCTGTGTCTTTTGACTGGGGAGTTCAGTCTGTTAATATTTAAAGTTATTAATGAAAGATGAGTATTGAATCCTGTCATTTTTTTTGTTGTATACATTCTTGCTGTAGCTGTACTTTTACAGTGTTATACCCTCGTTGGAATTCTTTCTGCAACCCCTTGGGTATAGTCATTCCTTTCTTCAGCTCTTTGTATTGCTCCCAGAACTCTATGAAGGCTGATTTTGTGGACAAGTATTCCTTCAGCCTATTTATGTCATGGAAGATTTTTCTTTCCCCTTCAACTATAATAGACATTTTGGCTGGATATAGTAATCTGGGTTGGCATCTGTGGTCATTTAACACTGGGAATACTTTGGTCCAGGCTCTTCTGGCTTTCATAGTTTGCATTGAAAAGTCAGCTGTGATCCTAATGGGTTTTCCTTTATATGTGACTTGTTGTTTCTCTTTTGCAGCTTTCAGAATTTTATCTTTGTTTTGTGCGTGTAGTGTTTTAA
>NW_008344488.1:5528213-5541524 GCF_000622305.1 Nannospalax galili | reverse complement strand
GGAGAGTTTCTGTTCTGGTCCTGTCTGTTTGGTGTTCTGTATGCTTCTTGTATTTGTATGGGCATGTCTTTCTTTAAGTTTGGGAAATTTTCTTCCACAATTCTGTTGAAGATCTGGTCCATGCCTTTGTCTTGGGATTTTTCTCCTTCCTGAATGCCTATGATTCGCATTTTGGTCTTTTTATGGTATCACTCAATTGCTGCGTATTCCATTCTTGTGATTTCTTAAATTTTTCATAGTCTTTGCTTGAGTGGTCCAGTTCGTCCACTTTATCTTCCAGTCTTGATACTCTGTTTTCCATTTCGTTCATCCTATTGGTGAGGCTTTCTCCTGTCGTTTCTAAATGGCTTATGGAGTGTTTCACTTCGTTCTTTATTTCAGACTGAGTATTCTTCAATATTTCTAGCTCTTTTCTGAATTCATTCAGAAGTTTATCCCTATCATCTTTCTGTTCTTTGATTTCTTTGTTCTTTAAATTGTGTGATACTCGGGCCTTCAAGTTTAGTTCTGCTTCTTTTTTTGAACTTTATGTGTCTTTGTGGTTTACTTTTTGGGTATGAAGAACTGGTTCATCTAAGCTTCTGGTTCTCTCTTTTGATTTTATATTGTCGTGGCCGGATTGATTTTGTCTTTAGGAGTGTTGTGGTGGCCCAATTCCAATGTGGATCAGAAGTTTTCAGACTTTCTCCTTAGCTCTGGAATCTTCTAAGAATGATTTTGGCATCAGGAACTTGGGTGTTGGACTCACCTGAGATCCTGGCCATGGCTGTGCCACGCGGGGATGCAAAGGCAGATGGGGTGGGAATAAGCCCCAAGATTCCCCAGGGAGTGGATTGAGTAGCTGGTTTGTACTGGATACAAAGGATCAGGGAGAGGAAAGGCAAGCTTCGGAGCCCCAGAAAGAGGCTGTCATCCCCAGAAAGAGGCTTTCAGCCCCAGAAAGAGGCTGGTGTGTGTTGCACAACCAGGGAAGTAGAGGGAGGTGAGTGCCGGGCCAGATCCAGAAGCAGTGCTCCTGGGCCCCAAGGAAGGCACTAACTTGTTCTGGGTGAAAAAGATCAGGAAGCAGTATTGGTTCCCCAGGTGTCTGGGCACCCAAGACTAGGAATGGCGCAGGGCCCAAACTAGAAGTAGAGAACAGAGGGGGAGATGGAAGGATGAACGTGGCTGGGGGAGTCAAGGCTCAGAGGGCTGTGCAATAGACTTACCCCAAGAGAGGCCTGAGAGCAGGAGAGCAGCCAGGAGAGTTAGCAGGTGGTGCAGGTCCAGGGAAGCAGAGAGAGGCGAGGGCCTACAGTTTACTTTTATCTTTGAGTCTTTATGTGGTTTTGGTATTGGGGTGATACTGGCTTCATAGAAAGAATTTGGGCATTCTCCTTCTGTTTCTATATTTTTGAATAATTTAAAAAGTATTGGTTTTTATTTTCTTTGAATGTCTGGTGGAATTCTACTGTGAATCCATCCAGGACTGGACTTTCTTCAGATGGAAGGTTTTGTATTGTTGTTTAATTTTCCTTGTTTATTATAGGTCTATTTTAGTTGTTGATTTCTTATCATTCACCTTTTGTAGTTTCCATAAATTTAGTTATTCATCCATTCCTGTTAGTTTTTTTAAAATATTTTATTTATTATTTTTATTTTATGTGTATGAGTGTTATGCCTGTATGCAGGTAAGTGTACTCATGTTGTGCAATGCCCACATAGGACAGAAGAGGCTATCAAATACCCTGGAACTGGAGTTATGGATAGTTGTCAGCTGCCATGTAGGTGCTGGGATTTGAACCCGGGTCTTCTTCAAGAAGTCAGTGTTCTTAACTGCTGAGCCATCTCTCCAGCCCACATTCCTTTTCGTTTTTAAATTTTAATAGAGTAGAGGTTTCTAAAGTAGTCCTTGTAATATTCTGGATGGTTTTGGTGTCTGTTGTGATGTTCCCCCTTTTATCTCTGATTTTGCTAATTTTAATTTTGTTCTCTCTCTCGCTTCTTTTTTTTCCTTTTGGCTTTAACTGGGCTAAGAGCTCTATATTTTCTTTAACGTTCCAATGAAACTGCTTTTAGATTCATTGATTCTTTCCTTTGTATTATTTTCTCTTTTTCCTGTTCATTAATTTCTATTCCAATTTTGTTATTTCTTCTTGTATACTAGGTTTGGATTTGGTTTGTTCTTGGCTTCCCTGAATCTTGAGTTGTATTATTAAGTTATTTGTATGTATTGTTTATGGTTTTTGTTTTTTGGGTTTTTGTTTTGTTTTGTTTTGTTTTGTTTTTGCTGTAGGCGTTTAGAACTATAAATTTTCACTTTCAGGACTGCTTTTAAGGGGTCCCAGAGGTTTTGTTGTTTATAGTCTCATTTTCGTTTAGTACTAGGAATACTTTTATTTCTTTTTCATTTTCTTCTTTGACCTATTTTTAATTCAAGAGTATGTGGTTTAACACGTCCATTTTGACATGTAGTTACTAGAATTTCTTTTGCTGTTGATTACAAGCTTTTTTGCATTGTGGTCTGATAAAATCCATGAAATTATTTCAACATTTTTTAAAATTTTTGAGTTTTGTTCTATGTCCTAATATGTGGTCAACTGTAGAAAAGAACTTACATGCACTACAGAGTTGAAAATGTGTTCTTTTATGCTTGGGTGGAATATTCTGTTGATGTCTGTTAAGTTCATTTAATGTAAGATGTCATTTAATTCAAATGTCTCTCTGTTTATTCTTTGCCCAGTTGACCTGTCTATCAGGGATAGTGAAGTATGGATGTTTCTTACTATTACTGTGTTTTATAGTCCTATAGTACTGTTTTTATGAAATTGGGTGTACCATGGTTTGGTGCATATATGTTTATGATTGTAATATCTTCTTGGTCAATTGTTCTTTTCATTAGAATGAAGTGACCCTTTTATCTCTTTTGGTTAGTTTTAACTTGAAGTGTATTTTATCAGATACTAAAATTGAAACACCTGCTTGCTTCTTAGTGCTCTTTGCTTTAAATATTTTTCTCATCCTTTCATACCAAGGCACTACCTATCCTTAAAGATGAGATGAGTTTCTGGAAGACAACAAAAAGATGAATTTTGTTTCTTAGACCATTCCAGTAGTCTGTGTCTTTCACTGGGGCATTGAGGTCATTGATATTTAGAGTTATTAGTAAAAGTTGTGTATTGTTTCCTTTCATTTTAATTTGTTTATATTCTTGGTCCCATTTTGTCTTTCCATAATTTTACCTTCCTTTATTTTCATTTTTTAACCTCTTGTGTATAATAATTCCTATCATCAGTCATTTGTATTTCTTTGAGTATTGTCCATTTGACTGGTTTGGTAGATGTGAATTCTTTCAGCCTATTTGTACCATGGAAAAATTTCCATTCCCCTTTGGTCATGATAGATAGTTTTCCTGGGTAATATATTCAGTGTTGGCCTCCAGAGTCAGAACTGGGACTACTTTGGTGCATGCTCTTCTTTCTTCCTTAGTTTGCATTGAAAAAACACATGTAATTCTGATGTGTTTTCCTTCATATGTAACTTTTTTTCCCCTCTAGCAATTTTCAATACCCCCCCCTTTTTTTTTTTGGTAAATTTAGTGTTTTTATTATCATATGTCATGCAGAGTTTCTGATTTGAGCCTATGTGCTACTTGTGTCTGTATAGGTATATTGTCCTTTATTTGGGGAAGTTTCCAAGTATAATCCTGTTGAAAATCTAGTAAATGCCATTGACCTGAGATTCTTCCCCTTCTTCTTTGCCTATTATGCAGAGATTTGTTCTTTCCCTGGTGTCCAACGTTTCCCGCATATTCCAATCCTGTGCTTTTTTTTTTTTTTTTTTTTTTTTTTTTTTTTTTAGTCTTTGCTTAAGGAGTCCAGTTCTTTGACTTTGTCTTCCAGTCTAGATATTCTGTTTTCCATTTCATTCATTGTGAACTCATTGATTGTGAGACTTCTCTGTCATTTCAAATTGAGGTATTGAGTTTTTCAGTTCCATCTTCGTTTTGGTTTGGGTTTTATTTAATGTTTCTATCTCTTCTGTGAATGCATTTTTCAAGTCCTGAATTGGTTTGTTATTTCATTCAACCACATAATTGTATTTTCTTGAGATGCTGTCGTACATTTATGCCTATCTCTTTGAGTTCTTTGAGTACTTTCTGTATGTTCTTTGATCATGTTTATGTTTGTTCTTTTAAATTCTGTGTCATGGGTTTCCTCAGGGTTATTCTTATTGTAGTACACTTGTGTAGGACTGGTGTGTTTTATTCGGGACATATTCTCTTGGTATTTCATATTATTTGTGTTTTTACCTTGCCATTTGGGCATATGTATGTCTTTTTTTTTTTTTTTGGTTTTGTTTCTGATAGAAAATTATATTCTTTCTTTGTGTAGTTGAAGGTTTGTTCTGTTTATATTGCTGTTGTAGTTTAGTTGATTTTGTTTTAGAATTAAAAGTTAATTGGTGTGTGCTACAGGTTCTGACAGCATAGTAGGCTGGTCTGGGTAGTAGGCAGGTCTGTGGTAGGCAGGTCAGGAGGGAGATCAAGGCAAGAAAAGGGTAGGGACAGCCTGTGGAGTGTCAAAATAATGAAGGTGAAAATTGATCTTGTCTAGGTACATGGGATCAGGATGCAGTAGGCAGGTCTGGACTAAGAGTGTAACCTAGAGATCTGCGGTAGAAAGAGCAGGAGTGAGCCTGGGCCCAAGAGTAGAAGGGGGACCAAGGGGGAAGGGGGTGGAGCTCTTCAGGTTGCAGGGGAATCAAGGCACAGTGGACAACATCTGTTTTACCAGCATAGTAGGAAGGACTGTGGCATGCTGCTCAGAAGGCCAGGTGAAATGAAAGGGTGGGGACAGCCTGTGGAGGGTCTTATAAACTAAAGTGGAGAATTGAGCTGATTTGAGTATGAGGGTCAGGATGCAGTGGGAAGGTCTAGACGAAGAATGTATTCCAGAGATCTGGATTGTAAAGGGAAAGAACAGACCTTGGCCCCAGGATAAAGGGGGAATGGAATGTGAGGACAGACTGGAGTTGCTCAGGCTGCAAAGGAATCAAAACTCCTTCAGTACTAAAATTTTTCATATATATATTTTTTAAAGTGTATGTTTGTTTGTCTAAGAGTCTGATGTATTTGGGGGGGGTACCTTCAGAGGCCAGAAGAGGGTGTCAGGTCTTATGAAACTATAGTCACAAGAAGTTGTAAAGCACCTGACTTGAGTGCTGGAAACCAAATTCAGTCCTCTGAAAGAACACGACTGAACCATGTCTCCAGCCAAAGGTTATTGAAATTACAAAGAAATATTTTATTTATTGTTTTTATTTTACATGTTTGAATGCATTGCCTACATTTATGAAAATCCACCCATGTGGTGCATTAGCCCGTGGAGGTCAGAAGAGGGTGATTGATACCCTGGAATGGAATTAATGGACAGCTGTTAACCACCATGTGTATAGGTGCTGGGAAATGAACCTGTGTCTTCTGTAAGAATAAAAAGTGTTCTTAATCTCTAAGCCATCTTTCCATCCCCAGATTATTGAACTTATTAATAAACTGTAGGAAAATGTTTCTACATAATTAGAGATTTATTTATCATTTGACCTTTGTTACTAAAACTTGTTGCTAAAATTATATAAAATTGTAAAATACCTCTTTCTTTCATCTGGCAGACCCTTCCCTAAAGGATATCACAGAAATGTGTAATGAAAATATACATATTTTTATTTCACTTAAAAGTATTTTTGTGTACTTTTGCTTTGAATGTTTTTCTGAAGGGAAATAAAAATTTACATTTCATTCAAATCGCTTTTAAGATTTTAAAGTATATCTGTAGTCATGGAGCACTGTACTGAAGTGAGCCTTGTGACAACCTGTTCTCCTTAAACAGTGATTGAAACCTTCAAGGTTTTGAAAAATTAAAAACTTTTTCCTATCAGCATGATTTATTGCACTTTGCTTAGCAGTTTCAAACACTTAACATAGATCAGTAGTTTACTCTCTTATACTGATTTAATAATGACAGTGATAGTTTAAGAATGGAAGTTAAAAAGTGTTTGATAAATATAAGAATGTACCTGGAATTTTGTACCTAAGAAAGTAACTCAGTGGCTAAATATAGAGAGTGCAAAATAGCCTTTAAAGCAACTAGTAATTTGATTTAGATTTTGCTTTTGTTATCTGGAAAAATACATTAGGTAGCACCTCTTCTGATCCAAATTATAATTTGTTTTCATCCGTTTGCTCTAAGGGAAAACATAAATTTAATTTCTCATGTATTAGTGGCAGTCAAAAGTGATCCATTAGGGGACTAAATTTGCAAACTCTAGAAAAAATTCTCTGAAAACCAGGCTCTACATTGTTAAGATATGTATAAACACTATTCTCTTCCCACAGGGTACTTTTGGTATTTCTTTTGTGCCACAGTTAGCTCAAGACATGGAAAGTCACCAGGGGAAATATGATCGCAGAACTAGCAGAGTGAAGAAAATAAGGATCAAAGCAGCGAATAGGAATTTGTGCTCTGCTGTGAACTGGTTCTGTGAACTTGAACAAAATATATATCAGTATTCCTTAATTTCAGCATCTCATTTGAAAAATGGAATACCAAACCACATTTTCACAAAATCAATAAGAATAGTGAATATTAAGCTCCAGGGAGGCAAAATCAAATCAATATCAAAGATCTTCCTAACATGTACAACAGTTTTTGTTTTGTTTTTAAATGTAGCAATTATTTTGATATACATACCCTCTTACAGGGAATTTTATAAAGAGATTGAAGTTTCAGGAAAAATCTTGGTATGGCTCTTGTCAGAGGTCAACTTCCCTGTCATTTATGGCAATTGTTAAAATGAAAGTAACTCCACTATTTACACTGTAATTGTCATGTGGGTATCACATATTTTTATTATAGAATTACTTTTCTTAATTCTACTGATAAATTTAATCAGATAATTAGAAACTGTCTTTTTACATTGGTATAATACTGCCGTTTTTATTATAGTAATTTGTAAAAATACAATTTGAGAGGTTATAATTGACAAATTGTGTCATGGATGGTTAGTTGCTCATCTAATGAGTTATAAGGTTAAGTGGAAAGTAGACTCTCATTTATTTAATAAATAAATGTATAAATATGATTATTAAAAGCATTCCTATCTACAGAACTAAAAATATTTTTATTAATTTTTGAGAATTTTATAGAGTGTATTTTGATAATATTCACACTCATGTCTCCTTCCAGAGCCTACCTACCTCTTTACACACCCAATTTTGTGTACTTTAAGCCTACTAGTTGAAATTCTGTTGCTCAAATAATCTAGATTGTGGACCATCTCCTGGAGTAAGGTCTCCAAACAGCAATCACACCCTGAAAGAAAACTTTCTCTCTCTCTCTCTCTCTCTCTCTCTCTCTCTCTCTCTTTCTCCCCCCCCAGCTGTTATCAATCACCAATAGCTCCTTAGCTAGGAGTGAGACTTCATTACATATCTCCTACCTCCATGCTGGGATTGTTTTTCTGGCATGAGCATTCATGGACATTCTGGATGCTGTTATAACTGCTGAATTCTCATATATAACTGCCCTCTTGTGTCTGGAAAACACTGTTTCATTCACAAATTCTTCGGCTCTGTTTCTTATAATCATTACCCCTCCTCTTTGAAAGCAATCCCTGCATCTTGCGGGGAGAGGTGTAATATAGATGTAACTCTCAGTGTGCAGGTTCCTAAAAAAAGCTAGAAATAGATCTACAGCATGATCCAATTATACTAATCTTGAGCATGTACCCAAATAACTCTATATCCTACTACAGAGCTATCTGCACACTCATGTTCATTGCTGCTCATTTCAAAACAGCCAAGATATGGAAACAACCCAGGTGTCCATGAACTGAAGAATGGATAATGAAAATGTGGATGTGGAACATTTACCCAATGGAATATCATTCAACAATTAAGAAAAATAAAATTATCAAATTCACAGATGAATAGATAGAACTGGAAACAGCTCTCCTGATTGACGTAACTCACACCTAGAAGTACAAATATTTCATCTTTTTTCTCATAAGAGATCTTTTGATTTTTTTATATCTTTTGATATATGGGTGCCATTTGAAAAGTGTTTAGGTTTCAGGAAGGTAATAAGAAGTCATGAGGGGATTTTAAGGATGGGCAGTTAGAATGCAGTTATATGAAAGGAGCAATGAATAATAGAACAGGAAGGGTTAAATATGGTGGAAGATGGGGAGGAGGGGAGAGAAGAGAGTATGGGGAGGGATAACTAACGTGAAAAGGCTTTCGAAAAAGTCATATGGGAAGCTACTCCCGCAGAGGCTTCCCAAAATCTAAACATGCACATATCTAAAAAGTGTTTAAAAGGACTTACCCTATTACTGAGGGCAATGTCCCTAGTAGACACTATATACTAACTATGAAATCAAGTGCCCTGTACATATAATTACTTACCCAGAGGAAATATTTAAAAATGAAATTTGTATTGACCTTAGCTCTAGGGTACCAAATATAATATATTTAGGAATTAAAATGTCCAATTTTATTTGGGGAGTTGCTTCCAACTTAAAATAATGAATTATCAAGTAATTTCTTTTAATGGAATAAAAATGTCATGATAAGGTTTGGTAATGTCTCCAGTGCTATTCAAGTTGATTCTTTTATACATCCATGGAGAACCTTACTCAATGGGTTCTGAAACAGCAAACACAGGCAACCAGACAGTGAGTGAGAGGAGTAACAAGTTCACATCTAGAAAGCAAACACACTTCAAAGTGCAAGTTTTCAGCCTACATTCAACAAATGAGTGGGAAGCTGTAAAGTCTACTGCTGTCATTAGTACATATTCACATTCAATGCAAAGGAATAAAGATCAAGACTTAGTGTCCACTTAGCCAGCAAAGTCCCAAGGAAGTATATTTTAGCTGCTAAAACCTGAATAATTAGGCTGGGCTTGGTGGCACACACCTTTAATCCCAGCATTCAATAGGCAGAGGCAGGTGGATCTCTATGAGTTCCAGGCCAGCCTGGTCTCCATAGTGAATCCAGGCCAGCTGGGGTTACAGGGAGAGCCTGTCTCAAATAGACCAAAAACAAAAACAACAAAAACAAAAACAAAAAAATCCCTGAATAATTTTGTATTAAAAACTGTCTATTCTTACGTACAATTCTATTTTAAGGAAAGGAACAAATAATCATATTATAGTCATTATGAAGTTATAGATCCCTCTTTAACCCATAGTTGTATTTTTTTTTTTTTTTCGTTTTTGTGAAGAAATGTATTTTATTGGTATTACTTACAGGATCATAGGTGAAGATCTACTTAAAAGAGCATAAATGAATCAAAGACAGCTGCATTACCAAAAGCCCACCACAACATGGGTGACAGCTCACAAAAACAGAAAACTTGCAGTACATTGCTCAGCTTGCTGGCAGTTTAACAGGTTGGAGAGTATCCTTTCCAGGTAGCTCCGCTGGTCTCTGCTTCTTCCAGGAGAACTGGTTGGGCTGAGGTCCACAGGTGTAACTTTATTGGACATAAAAGAGGATTCTTAGAGGGTAAGGAACACAACCTGTCCTTAAAATCCTTCTGACAAGGTGAGTATAGGCCTCAAACTACAGCTATTAGACATCCAAGAAGGGTAGTTCCACCAGTCTGGTACTTTTAAAAAATATTTTATTATTTTTATTTTATGTTTATGCATGTATTGCCTGCATGTAGGTAAGTACACCCATGTCATGCAATGCCCATGGAGGATAGAAGAGGCTGTCTGATCCCCTGGAACTGGAGTTACAGACAGTTGTTAGCAGCCATGGGGATTCTGGGATTCGAACCTGGGTCTTCTGTAAGAACAGTCAGTGTTCTTAACTGCTGAGCCATCTCTCCAGGCCCCAATCTGGTAATTTTAATTACCATGCGCTATTAGGTAAAGCTTTGGTAAAAACCAAACATTCTCAGATAAACTTTGATTAGACATATGTTTTGTTCTTTAACTAGTTGACCAAACTTAGAAATTTTAAGATTATGTATATATTATTTTTGTATCATCCTTTATATATCATAGCAAACCTACACAGACCTTCATCTCTTGCTTAGGCTTTCTCATTTTTTCTATTTTAGAAAATATTTCCATTCCCATATTCTTTTAACATCTATTTGCTCTCCAAGGATGACTAAGTTCCAGGGGACTATGGAGCATCTCTCAAAATGTCCTGTACCTGTGGTGAGTTACCTGTCCTCCTGTTTAGGGAGGCTTTGGAGACCCCAACAGATGGACTTGAACCAGTGTCCAGTCTATAAAGAGGAGGGTCAACACAGAAGAAACATTTCCTTCATGCTTCCAAGTGATGCCAGTCATGGTATAGCAGGACCTTTGACTTATCTTCACCTAGATGGAACTGGTAAAAGAAAAGAGCCAGGAGCTCCTCCCAAGCCCATGTGACCCCCAGACACCTGGGGAACCACCACTGCTTCCTAATCCTTTGCATCCAGACCAACTCAGTTCCTTCTCCTGTCCCCAGGAGCACTCTGAGCCTGGCCCAAACATCACCTCCCTCTGCTTCCCTGGGCCTTTACAACCTTCCAAGCCTCTCTCCTAAATGCTGGGGCCAAGCTTTCCTTTTCCTGATCCTTTGCATCTAGACCAATTCAGCTCCTCAGTGCAGTCCTCAGGAGCCACTGGGGTCACTTCCCACCCCCATCTTGCTTTGAATCTCTGGGTGGCATGGCCATGTGCTGCTCTAGACCAGCATCTTTCCTGGGCCTGGATCCTAGGCCAGTCCAAACCCCAGATTCCTGAGGCCAAAATCTTTCCTGGAGGGATGAAAGCCTGAGAACATCTGATCTTCACCTGACATGGGCCTCTGTGGGAACTCCTGAAGACAAAAGAAATCTGGCCACTCCAATATAAAACCAAAAGAGAGAACTGGAAGCTTAGAGGAAGAAGCATTTCATGCCAAAAAAGTAAACCACAAAGACATATAAAGTTCACAAAAATCAGAACTAAACTTAAAGGCTTGAGTCTCACACAAGAATCAGAAACTACAAAAGAAATTCGTATGTCAAAATCAAGAGAAAAAATAATTACATGAAAAACTGAAATAACATATCCCCACCAAATACCAATAGTCATATAGAGGAATACAATGAGAACCCCCTAGAGATAATGCAGGACATGGAAGTCAAAAGAACAATTATGAACATGATGAAAGAATTCAGTGAATTTAAAGAACACACAAAGAAATCAAAGAACTGAAGGAAGACAGGGATAAACTTCTGAATGAATTCAGAAGAGTTAGAAATATTGAGTAAACTCAGGCTGAAATAAAGAAGGAATTGAAACACTCAATAAGCCAATTAAAAATGACAGGAGAAGGCCTCACCAATAGGATGAGTGAAATGGAAAATAGAGTATCAAGACTGGAAAATAAAGTGGACGAACTTGACCACTGAAGCAAAGATTATGAAAAATTTAAGAAATCACAAGAAAAGAATATGCAGGAATTGTGTGACACCATAAAAAGAGCAAACTTACAAACTATAGGCATACAGGAAGGAGAAAAATCCCAAGATAATGGCATGGACCAGATCTTCAACAGAATCGTGGAAGAAAAGTTCCCAAAATTAAAGAAAACATGCCCATACAAATACAAGAAGCATACAGAACAACAAGCAGACAGGACCAGAAGAGGAACTTTCCACGGCACATCGTAGTAAACACACTAAACATACAAAACAAAGAGCAACACTGAAAGAGGCAAAAGATAAACAAGTCACATATAAAGGAAAACCCATTACAGCTGACTTTCAGTACAAACTATGAAGCAAGAAGAACCTGGACAAAAGCATTCCCAGTTTTAAATGACCACAGATGCCAACCCAGATTACTAGACCCAGCCAAAATGTCTATTATAGTCGAAGGGGAAAGAAAAATCTTCCATGACATAAATAGGCTGAAGGAATTCATGTCCACAAACCAGCCCTTCAGAGAGTTCTGGAAGCAATACAAAGAGCTGAAGAATGGAATGACTATACTCAAGGGTTTGCAGAAAGCAATTCAATGAAGGTATAACTGTGGAAAAGTACAGCTATATCAAGAATGTAATCAGAAATAAAAATGAAAGGATTCAATACTCATCTTTTATTAATAACTTTAAATATTAACAGACTGAACTCCCCAGTCAAAAGACACAGACTAAGTGTATGGATTGAGAAACAAAACCCATCTTTATGTTGTCTGCAAGAAACTCATCTCACTTTCAAGGAGAGACACTATCTTAAAGTGAAAGATGGAAAAAAAATACACCAAGCAAATGGTATTAAGGAAAAAGCAGGCATAGCAATTCTAATATTTTACACAATAAACTTTAAAACTAATCAGAAGAGATAAAGAGAGCCACTTCATTCTGATCAAAAGAACAATAAATCAAGAAGATATTACAATCATGAACATATATTCACCAAAATCTGATGCACCCAACTTCATAAAAACAATACTACAGGACTTTAAGACCCAGACGAATATCAACTCATTAACAGTTGGGACTCCAATACCCCACTGTCTCCATTAGATAGGTCAACAGGGCTGAGAGTTAACAGAGAGCCATCTGAATTAAACAATACCATATATCACATGGACTTAACAGACATCTAAGTAGTCCACCCAAGCACCAAAGGACATACTTTATACACAGCACCCCATGGAACCTTTCCCAAAGTTGATCATATACTGGGGCAAAAAACAAACCTCAAAAAATACAAAACTATTGAAATAATTCCATGTATTCTATCAGACCACAATGCAATAAAGCTTACAATCAACACCTGAAGAAGCCCTAATCACTACATTAACACATGGAGATTAACCAACACACTCCTGAATGATGAATGGGTCAAAAGAGAAATTAAGAAAGAAATAAAAATATTCCTGGAACTAAATGAAAAGGACACTACAACACAACAAAACATCTGGGACATGCTGAAAGTTGTCCTTAAAGGGAAGTTTATAGCTCTAATTGCCTACATCAAAAAATTGGAACAAACACAAATAAATGACTTAACTTTTCAACTCAACACACTTGAAGAGCAACAGCAAATGAAACCCAAACCCAGCAGACAAGAAGAAATAACAAAAATCAGGGCAGAAATTAATGAAACTGAAACAAAGAAAACAATGCAAAGAATCAACAAATCCAATACCTTGTTCTTTGAAAAGATAAACAAGATTGGCAGAACGCTAGCCCAGTTAACCAAAAGAAAGAAAGAGCTGCTCCAAATCAATAAAATCAGAGATGAAAGGGGAAACATCACAACAGACACCAGA
>NW_008344488.1:5520350-5528097 GCF_000622305.1 Nannospalax galili | reverse complement strand
CCCATAACACAAAAGGAAACTGAAACAGTAATAAAAAACCTCCCGATTAAAAAAAGCCCAGGACCAGATGGGTTTACAGCAGAATTCTATCAGACATTTAAAGAAGATCTACATCCAATACTATTTAATTTATTCAAAAAAAAATACAGAAATGGAGGGAGAACATCCAAATTCCTTCTATGAAGCCAGCATCACTCTAACACCAAAGCCATGTAAAGATAACAACCAAAAGAGAAAACTATAGACCTTAATGAACCCTTAATGAACATAGATGCAAAAATTGTAAACAAGACACTTGCAAACCACATACAGACACACATCATCTCCATTTAGAATGATCAAGTCAGCTTTATCCCAGAGAAGCAGGGATGATTCAATATATGTAAGTCAATAAATGTCATAAATCATATAAATGGGCTCAAAGACATGAACCACATGGTCATCTCAATAGATGCAAAGAAGGCCTTTGACAAAATTCAACATGTATTTACATTCAAAGTCCTAGAAAGAATTGGACTGGATGGAACATACCTCAACATAATTAAATCCATACATAACAAACCCATAGACAACATCATTCTAAATGGAGAGAAACTGGAAGCATCCCATTGAAATCAGGAACCAGACAATGCTGTCCACTATCTCCACTTCTCTTTAGCATAGTGCTTGAAACCCTTGCAAGATCAATAAGAGAAGTACATGAAATTAAAGGAGTAATAATTGGAAAAGAGATCAAATTATCACTTTTTGCAGATGATATGATATAATATTGAAGCGATGCCAAAAATTCCACCAGAAAACTCCTAGAAATTATTAACACATTTTGTAAAGTGGCAGGTTACAAAATTAACCTACAAAAGTCTGTAGCCTTTCTATATACCAATAATAAGAAATGAGAGAAAGAGCACATGGAAACATTCCCCTTCAAAATAGCTGCAAAAAATAAAATAAAATATCTTGGAATAAAACTGACCAAAGACATTAAAGAGATCTACAATGAAAATTTTAAATCTTTAAAGAAAGAAATTGAGGAAGACAACAGAAGATGGAAGGACCGCCTATGCTCATGGATTGGAAGAATTAACATTGTGAAAATGACCATCTTACTAAAAGTCATATATAGATTCCATGCAATGCCAATCAAAATCCCCATGACATTTTTCACAGAATTGGAAAAAAACTATCCTAAGATTCATGTGGAAGCACAAAAGACCTCAGATAGCGAAAACAACCATGAGCACTAAGATCAATGCCAGGGGGATTACTATACCAGATTTCAAGGTGTATTACAGAGCTATAGTCATAAAAATAACATGGTACTGCCACAAAAATAGACCCATAGAACAATGGAACAAAATTGAAGACACAAATATGAGTAAATACAATTTCGGCCACCTGATATTTGGCAAAAGGGCCATGAATATTCACTGGATGAAAGACAGCATGTTCAGCAAATGGTGCTGGCAAAACTGGATCTCCATTATACAAGAATGAAACTAAACCCCTATCTTTCACCCTGCACAAAAGTAAATTCCAAATGGATCAAAGACCTCAATGTAAAGTCTTTAACTCTGAAACTGTTAAAATAAAATTTGGGGAAAATCTATAAGATATATAGGTGTAGGAAAGGATTTTCTAAACTGGATATCAATTGCTCAGGAAACAAGGGCAAGAATTAACAAATGGGACCTCATTAAACTAAAAAGCTTCTGTACATCAAAGGAGGCAACCAGGAAAACGAACAGAAAACCCACAGAATGGGAGAAAATATTCACCAGTGACACATCCAACAGAGGTTTAATATCCAGAATATATAACAACCTTAAAAAGCAGAAAATCAAGACAAAGAAGTAATCGAATTAAAACATGGGCTAAGGAGCGGAACAGAGATTTCTCAAAAGAAAAAGTAAAGATGGCTATGAAACATCTTAAAAGATGTTCAACATCACTAATAATTAGGGAAATGCAAATAAAAACCACTCAAAGATTTCATCTTACCCCTCGCAGACTGGCTAAGATCAACAGAACAAGTGATACCAAATATTGTAGAGGATGTGGGGAAAAGGGAACACTCATCCACTGCTGGTGGGGCTGCAAACTGGTTCAACCCCTATGGAAAGCAGTGTGGAGAACTCTTAAAAAACTACAAATGAACCTACCATTTGACCCAGTTATACCACTCCTTGGCATATACCCAAAGAAATCGTCCTATTGCAGAGACACTTGTCCATCCATGTTTGTTGTTGCTCTTTTCACAATAGCTGAGAAATGGAAGCAACCTAAGTGTCCCTTAATTGACAAATGGATAATGGAAATGTGGCTAATTTATGTGATGGTATTTTACTCAGCAGTAAAGAAAGATGAAATCATGCAATTTGCAGGTAAATGCATGGAACTAGAAACTGTTATACTAAGTGAAGTAACACAGACTCAGGAAAAAAAACTGACATATGTTCTCACTCATATGTGGCTCCTAAAATCAAACCCTGATAAGTGAGTATGTATCCAGACATTACTACAGAAATCAGGATAATGGAAAGGAAACAGGGAAGCAAAGGAAAAGAAAAAAATCTGAAAGAGAGCAACAGTAGGAAACAGGCCTCAATAAAGGAGAGATCGCTAAAAATTGGGTTATTTTAAGGGAAGGGGGAGGAAAGGGTATACAAGGAACTTAAGGGATAAAGGGAAAGAAGGAGCTCAGATATGTAGGACCATAGGAGAAAGGGTATTATTAAGGGAGAAAGGGGGGAAATGGGGGCACCTTAAGTGGGAAAATCATGATTGAGGGGTGAGACAATGTGAGAGTTAGATAATGCCTAGGTTGTTTTCAAAACCAGAGGGAACCATATTACTCCTAAACCTACTGACAAATTATACATAGCAGATCAAGAAATATATGCCTAGGCAAAATTTGTCTGAGAACAATTGTTTTTATCCCAAGATTTATCTACATGACACACAGTAATAAAAATACCAGATTGGTGGAACTAACCTTCTTGGATGTTTAACAGACTTACTTTGAGTCTGTGGCCCGAATCCTCTCTGGGTCTCCTGCATGCTCAGACAAACCATATAATATATTTCATTTGAGTTTATTAACTTACAAAGGAATGAGTACCCAGTGCCTAGCCCAGCACCGCCAGAACTCAGAGCCCGCCTTATCAGACTGTGCCATGCCCATAGCCCCACTAGCATTGGCTCACACCTCCTGGGCCAGTGATATCGCCCCAGGTCCACAGGGAGTCAGTCCATTCTGTCTTTGAGTTGCTGCGCTGGCTGTGAGTTTCCTACACCATTACACTTTACCAGCAGCTCCTGGCTTCCATCCCAAGATGGGTCCCAGATTCCCTTCCTACTTCTGGCTCATGTCAGGCACTGCCCACTGGAGGAACCAGCCAATCAGGAGACACTCCATCCCTTTCCTCCACTCTTACAATCTTTCCGCCAATCTTCCACTAAAGTCCACGAGCCTTGGAGGGGGTGATAGATGTAGGGTGATCTCTCTTGTATCATGGTGAGATATGGCTTCTTGCGCTTCCCCTTTAGTCTTTTTTAGGCCATGCCCACTGATCTATCTCAGCGGTGGTTTTTCCTACTCTAAAGACAAATGGAAGGGACTAGACACATTTAAACAAGCATGAATGTAAATACAAATGCTGAGACAATATCCCAGTAGGTGTACTATACTCATTAAACAATATACTTATGATGGCTTCTCCACTAGGGCCTGTAGCCATTCTCAACAAAAGGTGTTGGCCTGGTCTATAGCACCAGATGTATGTTCCACCCCTAGGAGCAGGCCTTATCCAATTAGAAATTTGTCAGTTGTACATATGTGGTCGAGCCATTATTGCACTTGCAGGTATTTCTTGGCCTATCTGCAGTGTGCAGCACTTGCTGTCCATGGTTGAGTAGACTTATCAGGGATCCTTTCTTCCCCAACCATGTGTATAGATCCTTCTGGCAATATGAACCTCATCCACCCAGTGGCACAGAGTTTTTTTGGCTTAGTATCAGTTCCATCTCTTCTCCTTCTCCCACACTCACAACATACAGTGTCCTCAGCAACATGACCTTACCAACCTTTCTAGTATAATACTGACATTAATGGCAATAGCTTTGCGAATTGGAGGACGTCAAGGGTCTCTCTCTGACCAACAGCTCATAGGGCAGCAAACCACTCCTGGTACTGTAGATTTTCTTAACAGTTGTCTATAGCTGAACTTTGCGTCTTCAGGTGTCTTTCAAATGGGTTTCACATCTGTAAAACATTCAAAGGAATGTTAACATTAAATATTAATCACTCATAGACAAGGTCTCATAAAGCTTGGAAAGTTTTTTTCCATTAGTATTAACTGTTTTCTCAGTAGATCCTTGTTAGGTACCATTGCATGGATATGAAGCATTAATCTGGTTAGTTCATTGCCATTTTTAGTCATCACTTTGGATTCTTTTATCCTTGATACACTTAGAGGTATTGGCTCCAGTTGCCTGACCCTGCACTGGGCCAAGAAGAGGGGGCTTCTCCTATTTCCACTACACTTGTTGGTTCCCTGAGTCAGACAGGCTCTGGGTCTGCCTCCTGACTGTAGCCACATCTGTCATCTTCGCATTGAACATACCAGGTTGCTGGGGGAGAACTTGGTGGGAAAACCTGCTTCCATCGCTAGTATAGCCTTTATCAGAAGAGAAATGAATCTTATTTAATCCTTGAGGATTCTAAACTATCCCTTGTACAGTTGGTATCCTTCAAATGTCCTGTGTAAACTGTTCTTCTGGTTTTAAAGCCTTCCAGAAATGCCTAAGTACCAAATTTGGTTTTCTATCAATTTTTTTTTCTCTGGGGATTTGGGCTTGTCATAAGTCTTGCCACATTTGTCTTCAAGTAACCCAAGTGGACCAGTTCCTCTGCTGTTCTTTTTTATATGTCTTATCGGGTATTCTGTTATTTCACAGACATGTTTTTCATACTAGTCAGAATCATTGAGATTTGCCAAAGCCTCTCTCACTTTACAAAGATCCTGTCCCATCAAAGGGCTCAGTAAAGCCCCATAGCATTCTTGAGGTCCCAGTTCAATTAAGCTTGCTTTCATATCTCTGGTGAACACAGTCTCATCTGGCCCAGTGAACTGGACATCATATATTGCTTTTCTCATACCTAGTTCTCGCAGTAATGCCTGCCCCTCCTTTAGAGTCCCCCTGCCCCTGCTAATCATGCTAGTCTCCCTTGGTGACAACCATGTATCTTTAATGCCTTCAACCACCCACCACATTAAGGACTGCCCCCCCCTGCCTTGGCCTAGGTTGAACAGCCTATATCGCAAGGATGGATGGGTGGTTATACAACTCAGCTGTGAAGCTTCTGAAGGACTTAGACTGACGTCATTTGCTCCCATGTCCAATACTCTGACAAGCCACGTGGACAGGGGCTCTCTGCTTGCTTGATTATAAGGTTTTCTTAGCTTTAACACTTCCAGCATGGAATATTTCCTAGCTATAGCACAGTTAGCTTTTTTTCCTTTTTAGTATTATCTGTCTTGTTCTCTGAGTCCTTGAACTTTACACAAGTCAAAGTGTCCCACCTTTTTTCTCTCTCCAGCTCTGTAACTGGGTCTGCCAGTGCAGCCTTTTCAGCTTCTCCTACCTGGGGAGTATCCTTTATGATGCAAAGTGGCCACTCTCTTTCTCCAGGCATTTCCTTTGAGTCTAGAGAAGGTAAAATATTTTCTAAACTTTGCATAACTTTTAACAAATCTTCACATACCAGCAACATATCCCAACATTTACAACATGCCCTGGCCCCCGTTTTTGAGTGACTGTCCTCTTTTAAGTAACCCATTGCAAAAACCACATCAGTGCCGCCATTAGCGCTCTTCTAAAACTCATTCTCAGTTTCATCATATCCTGTCAGACTATGCGAATTCTGTGGCCTGAATTCTCTCCTGTGCGCTCAGACAAACCATATAATGTATTTTATGTTGTTTATTAATTTACAAAGGAATGACTACCCATTGCCTAGCCCAGCGCCACTGCAACTCAGAGCCCACCTTATCAGACTGTGCTGTGCCCATAGCCCCACTAGCATTTGCTCACGCCTCCAGGGCCAGTGTTCTTGCCCCAGGTCCACAGGGAGTCAGAACATTCTGTTTTTGAGTTGCTGTGCTGGCTGCGAGTTTCCTACACCATCACTCTCTACCAGCTGCTCCTGGCTTCCATCCCAAGATGGCTCCCAGCTTCCCTTCCGGAAGGTCCCTGGCAGAACCAGCCAATCGTGAGACAGAGGCCTATAATAATTTTGTCAGAGGGACATAAAGGACAGTTTTTTCTCCTTGCTCTTCTAGGTCGACTAGTTCCAGGGGACTATGAGCATCTCTCAAAATGTCCTCTAATTGTGGTGGGTCACCTGTCCTCTTGATGCAGGAGGCCGAGGACACCCCATGAGATGGACTTGAACCAGTATCCAGTCTACAAAGAGGAGGGTCAACACAGAGGAAACATTTCCTCCATACTTCCAAGCGAAGCCAACCATGGTCGAGCAGGACCTTTGACTTATCTTCACATAGGAGGAACTGGTAAAAGAAAGCCAGGGCTCCTAAAAGCCCATGTGACCCCTGAGGAACAGATCCTCAAATGACCTTAAGAGCAAAAAAAATTGGTTTATCTAGGCCAACTCTATGGGCTTAAACATCCAAAAGGAAAGTATAACCAAAGATTCAAGGGGAAAATAATTTCTTAAGAGTCCATATGCATGGCTAAAGGCTACATAACAAGCAAAAATGCCAGATAGGAAATACCTTCTTTTGAGTTGTTGGGCAGGGTGGCCAAAGGGACTTTCAGATAGTAACCCAGCATATAACTGGGAAAATGAACAGCAGATCGCAATCTTATCTAAAGGAATATTGACAACTGATTGCTGCTAGATGATGAACAGCTGACCCTGCTAAAACAAAGAACTCTAGATAAGCTGATTAAATTCACCAGAAGGGCAAGTAGTGGGGAATGTCTGGGGTGCTGACAACACAGCAGACAATAGCAAGGATATCAGAGTATAAGGGCTCTATTGGAGGGAGGGGAGGGGTGCCATCTGGGAAGTGAGTGTATAGTTGAATACGATGGTTTGGGATGTTCTGTGTGATACACACACACACACACACACACACACAAGATCCCCTGGAACTGGAGTTACGGATAGTTGTTGGCTATCATGTGGGTGTTAGGAATCGAACCTGGGTCCTCTGCAAGAGCAGTCAGTGCTCTTAACCGCTGAGCCATCTCTCCAACCCCCTCAGTGTCTTTTAAAACCAAGTGCATCCGATTATGACTAGTAATAATCAGATACATACAGATTAGAGGTGCATGTGCGAACAGCTCATTGTTAGTAGCAAAAACAATGAGTCTTTCTGCAAGGAGCAATACATTCTAAAATGAAATGAAGATATTTTTTAAAGGTTAAAAACTCATTCAATTATGTCTTACAGGGCTTATACTGAGTTCAATATTGTATAACTGTATTAATTCAACTGTGAACCTAGAAACTTGCACCCACTTGTGAAAGATATGTACTCTTGCTCTTGAGTGTGTTACTGAATATGTTAAAGCTGTAGTGGAATGCTTCTTCTAATAATGTAGTTATTAAAAATTGAAAAAAATGAGAAAATAATAATAATTCTTCAAAGCATAAAAATTTACTCCTTAATAATTATTAGATGCTAATGACATTACTGTTACAATCTACCTGATGAGTGAG
>NW_008344488.1:5514154-5520173 GCF_000622305.1 Nannospalax galili | reverse complement strand
TTTAAAGGTTAAAACCTCATTTAATTTTATGTCTTATAGGGTTTATGCTGAGTACAATATTGTACAACTGTAATAATTCAACTGTAAACCTAAAAATTTATAGCCAATTTTGAAAGAGATGCATCTCAGCTCAGGAAATTGTTATTGAAAATGTCAATGCTGTTGTAATGAAATGCTTCTTCTAAGTATGTGGTCATTAAATAAATAATTAAAAAAAAACAACAAAAAAAAGTAGCCAGTTTCTTCTCTCAGAGTCAAAATGTTCTTGGGATTCTTAGTAACATATTATATTCCAAAGACCAAAAATGTCAAAAGTATTTTGGAGCCCTTATTTAATCCCTAAAAGATATTAGGTTTAGCTTTTCAGAGGGGGGAATGTTAGAGTAGCAAAAGCCAAAAGAAAGAAAGAAAGAAAGAAAGAAAGAAAGAAAGAAAGAAAGAAAGAAAGAAAGAAAGAAAGAAAGAGAAAGAAAGAAAAGAAAGAAAGAAAGAAAGAACATGAAGTTGTCAGTAAAAAGTGATGGGAAGCTATGGGAGGTGCTGGAGGGGAAGCCATGGGCATGGATTTGATCAAAACTTCTTATATGCATGTATGAAATTCTCAGTAAAGTTTTTTAGAAGTTAAAAAAGAGAATTCTTGCAGTTTAACATTCTAATGTTCAGAGAACTCATTTTAAAACCAAATAAACAAATGTTTAAACTCATGGAGAGACTCTGGAGGTGAAATTATTTATTTAATAAAATAAAGAATCCTTTTCACACAAGGATTTGCATAGTTTACAGACGATTTCATGAGAGTAACCTTCCTTCACTTGAATTGAAAATACTCAGGTAAATTTCAGTCTTGTGAGGAATCTAGGAAACTTAAGTAGACATTCCCTTTCTTGCAGGTGACTGCAAAATGCTATGTGGTTACTGTTTATTCCTTAAAACAATGAAAGGAAATGCTTGAAGGTTCCATGATTATGACTGTCTTGAAATGAAACAGCACATGCACATAAATAATCTGGTGTGAAACAACAAGCCAGGAAGAACTCAAAAGGCTATTTCACTCAAGTGAAAATAATGTCCAAAAATGAAGCGCGATGCATTTGGTGAGATTGCTCAAGTGCTTAAAGCTCTTGCTTCCAGGCATGAAACCAGGATTTTGGATTCCAATAACCCATGTAAATTGTGGGTGAATATGGTGTTCTGTCAACAAGTGATCCTCAGAGCATTTAGCTAGCAAGTCTAGTCATATCATTGAGTTCTAGGTTTGATTGGGAGACCCTTCCTCAGTGAAAAAGGTGGAAGAGAGATGGAAGATGATTCTGGACACTAACCTAGGACCCCCCACAAACACATGTACACATGCAAGCACAACCCCCAGCTATGCAACTACACACATACAGAATATGCATAGATATACACGCAATACACACACTAGAGAAAGAGAGAGAGAGAGGTAATAAAGGAAAAAAGAGGCAAGAAGATACTTTTGAGGCAGATCCTGCCAAAGTTATTCATAGGTTCTTAAAGAATCCCATTTTGTGACTGAGTGATATATTCATGTTCAGAATTCTAGTAAGGCTGAGGGAGAATAGAAATATAAGGAACTGGTTTCTACTTCAAATTTGGAATTCTGATGGGCAACTCTATGTGGAGTGAGCTAGCAATTTGGCAGGAGTACAATAGATAAAATATTGAAGAAATCTATACCAATAGGTCAAAGACAATACATGAGATAACTCATTTAGAGCCTGAGCTATCAGTGGAGGTTGCCACCGCTGTTTCTTATGACAGAAGCACAAATCAGTGTTGTTCTAATAAGTGGAGTGATGTACTATTTCTTTTTCTCTGCCTTTCGATCATATCTTCTCAAGATTCATCGATGTGGTGTTTATTTTGGAGTTTTCTTATGTTTAAGGCTGAATAATACACCCTGTATGTATATTCCACCCTTTTAAATCCATTCTTTTGTCAATGTCTATCACTTATAGCAGAATTTATAGGATCAAAGGTGCAGTTGTGATTTCAATCAGTAAGGGGCAAAGGCAATTGAGGAGTTAGTAATTAAGGATAGTTTCAGGTCAGCAGGAAGAATAAGCTCTAGATATCGACTGTAAATTACTTTACAGACAATACACTTCAATACTTGCAGAAATGATAAGTCATGTATTATGTGTTCTTGTGAAAATATTAAAATGACAAACATGCTTTGTACTATAAAAAACGAAGCTTTCAGAAATACTCTGCCAAGACATTATTGTCACAGATAAGGTAGAAGTAATACAAATCTCTTTTGTACTTCTGAGTCATAGATGTTACAATTTTGAACTGCCTTCCCACACAGAGTAATTGAAATGAAATTGTTTAGCATGTTATTCATATGTATTCAAGTGAGTAATAAGATATCTCATATCTGTTATTAACAGCTATATCATAGCAAAAAGAACCCCCATAATTTTTACCTTTTAAACTCCCAAAAAATAAACATCAGAAAACCTTTAACACACATAGCAGAAAACTTGGCAAGTGAACAAAAGCCCCATTGTTGTTCATAGGGAATTTGTTTCTCAAATGAATTTCAATTAGGAACAGAACAGAATAAAGACATTTTATAACAGTGACACTTCCCACCTCCAGCATCGCAATGTGAAGAAGAGCTTGTCATCATGTGGGTTCCTGGTATCCTGTTACTTGAGAAAGGGCTTAGAACTTGCTTAGGACCACCAACACAAGAGCTATTTCATCAACATTAGTAGAATAATGAAATGGAATAAAGAAAGGCAAATGTTTTCTACTGTGAGACATGTCAACCAACCAAGTCTAACTAGCTTAGATATGATTTATTAATTTTTAAGAATTCTGATATATTCTATTTATTTTACTCATTTTTTCCTTGAGAATTTTCATGTGACTATTGTATTTGCAACATTTCCTCTCCCCCTAGTTCCCCTCCAACTCCTCCCATTGATTTCTGCTCTGGTTTTTATTATTCCTTTTCATCTGTTGGCTTGGGTTTGGTTTGCTCTTGGTTTTCCCAATTCTTGAGTTGCATCATTAAGCAATTTATTTGTGTTTTTTGATTCCTTTAAATATAGGACTCTGGGCTATAAATCTCCTTATTAAGACTGCTTTCAGTGTGTCTCAATTGTTTTATTGTGTGGTTTTAAATTTTCATTTAGTTCTAGGGAATGTTTTTCATTTAGTTCCAGGAATATTTTTATTTTTCATGATTTCTTCTTAACCCATTCATCATTCAGGAGTGTGTTCTTTAATCTCCATGCTTTCATGTATTTACTAGAACTTTGTTTTTCATGATTTTAATGCTTGTTACATTGTGGTTAAACAGGATACATTAAATTATTTCTTTGGGCTGCTGCGTAGAATGTGTATTTTTTGGCACCTGGGTGGAATATTGTGTAGATGTCTGTTATGTCCGTCCATCTGATGTATTATATCATTAATTTCAGCTGTTTCTCTGTTTATTCTCTGTCAAGCTGACCTGTATATGGGAAGGAGTACAGTATTGGAGTCACCTACTAATACTGAATTGGGATAATCTGTGTCTTGATGATCAGTGGTACTGTTTTCCTGAAATTGGGTTTACCAGAATTTGCTACAGATATGCTCATGATCATACTGTCTCCTTGCCCAGTTGTTCCCTGGATTAGAATGAAGTGGCTTTTTATAGCTCTTCTAAATAATTTTAATTTGAAATTTATTTTGTCATGTATTAGAATGCAACACCTGCTTACTTCTTGATCTCATTTGTTTAGATTATTTTTTTTCCATTCCTTCACTGATCAGTGGTGGGTCTATTTGAAAACAAGTTTCTTGTAGACAACAGAAAGATAAATTTTGTTTTGTAATCAATTCAACTAAGTGGTGTCTTTTGTTCAAGTCATAAATGCTTAAAGATATTATTGTAAGATGTCTGTTTTTTACCATGATCTTCTCTGGTTGTGTTCTTATTCTTCTTTTGAGTTTCCAAATTACTGCTTCACATGTTTTCTTTGCAGAGCCTCTTGAGAATAGTTATTCCCTTCTTTGATACATCATATTGCTTCTTGTATTCTCTGTCAGAGTGGTTCGGTGGACATGAATTTTTAGCCTGTTTATATCTTGGAAGATTTTTCTTTTTACTTCAACTATGGCAGATAGTTTTTCTAGAGAAAGTAGTCTGTGTTGGGATCTGTGGTCATTTAAAATTTGGAATACATTTCTCCAGACTCTTCTGGTTTTGAAAGTTTGCATTGAAAAGTCAGCTGTTATTTTGATGGATTTTTCTTTATAGATAACGCTTTTGTCTTGAAGACTTCAATTACCTCATTGTTCTGTATTTAGTGCTTTTACTATAATATGCCAGGGAGAGTTTCTGTTCTTTTTCTCTTGGTGTTCTGTCTGCTTCTTGTATCTGTACGGGTGTGATGTTTTCTTCTATAATCCTGTCTAAGATCTGGTCACTGTCATTGGTTTGAGCTTCTTCTTCCTTTGTGCCTATGATTTGTAGATTCGTCTTTTCATGGTGTTTCATATCTCTTGCATATTACATTTCTTTAATTGTCATTTTTCATACTCTTTGCTTGAACAGTCCAATTCTACTGCTCTGTCTTTAAGTCTTGATATTCTAATTTCTATTTGACTCATTCGGCTGGTAAGAATTTCTCCTGTCTTTTCTGTGTTATTTCATTTTCTTCAATGTTTCGATCTCTTTCCTGAGTTTACTTTTCAAATCCTGAATGTTCTTTGTCATTTCATTTAGGTGTACTTTGTGGCTTCTTGAGCTTCTACCAAGAGTTTATTCCTATCCTGTTTTTAAAATTTTGTTGAGGTGTTTGTGTGTTCTTTATAGAACTCATTCTTTGATCATGTTTATGATTTTCCTTTGAAGTTCTGTGTCCTTGGGTTCCTCTGGAACGTCCTCATTGTGGAACATTTCTATAGAACTAGTGGAATTTGATGGGAATATATTATCTTGATTTTTCATATTATTTGTTTACCTGTTGTGACCTAAGCAAAGTAACTTCTTTTACAGGTTCTGTTTCTGATATGAAATTCTATCCTGCTTTGGTTGAGTGGAAGTTTGTTTCTGCATTTGTTGTCACTTGGTTGATTTCAGGTCATGTATGAATACTGAGTTGGGCTATGTTTCAGATTCTCTCTTTTGATTTTCTACTGGAGGGACAACCAGGGTGGACTAGAGTTTGAGTAGCACATTCAAATCCTAGCGCTAAAGGTAGGAAGGTGGTAATAGAGTGGGCAGAGTTCTGGCTAACTCAACAGGCTGGTCTAGAGCCTGAACAGTCAGTATATTTAGGGATTAGTCCTGGAGTTGGGAGGATGTCAAACTGATTTATTAATTTTTAACATGAGCTTTTATGTTTCTATGGCTGGCCCAATGTTGGCAGATCTTGCCATTGTGAAAATAGAGGTTAAAATAATGATTTTTAATATTGTAGCTCTCTATTTTTAAGAGTTGAATATTCTTAAACATCGTACTGTCAAAATATTTTTTATAAAAGAAAAATATCCTTCCATGAGAAATTACTTAAGTATTAGTCTGTGAGCTCAGGTGATAATTTTAGAGTAAGATAATATTTTTGAAAATTATTTTTGGATATTAAATAAACCATTTAAACATAATTTCTGAAAATATTAAAATTAGTTAGATTTTCAGGGTCTGAAATCAATATCTAATATCCACAGTCAATCACCACCTACTATCCTAAGAAAATACTTTAGAGTTGTATAACATGTTAGTGTTAGCTGAAATTTTCCTATTTTATTTCTTTACTTTGGTCTTTCTTTGAGACAGGTTCTCCCTGTAGCTCCAGCTGGCCTTGAACTCACAGAGATCTGCGTGCTTCAGCCTCCCGAGTGCTGGGACTAAATGCATGCACCACAATGCCAAGCTCTGAATTTATCTTTTTAAAAACTATATACCATTAATGTCAGAAAATACCAGTTACCAGTGATTTAACCGACAGGACATCTTTTAACTTATTGACTGCTAGTGATTTTACAAAAATGTGTG
>NW_008344488.1:5511199-5514054 GCF_000622305.1 Nannospalax galili | reverse complement strand
AGAGAGAGAGAGAGAGAGAGAGAGAGAGAGAGAGAGAGATGTGCAGGTACTCATGGAGGTCAGAAGAGGGTGTCAGATGTCCTGGAGTTGGTATTGCAGGTTGTTGTGAGCCACTTCAATTAAGTGTTGGGAACTGAACTCTTGTCTTCTTGGAGAGCAGAAAATTGTATTAAGCATGGAGCCATCTCTGCAGCTCCTCTTGATTTTTACAATCTTTTTTATTATCTTCTTAGTTAATTGACAAAAGTACTTGGATTCAATATGACATTTTCATGCATATTCAACTTCTTACTGCCTTCCCTTATCCTTTCTCCTCAATTTCAGAATTCTCCTTGTATTCCAAAATGTCCTCCTCTGCTTTCATCACACACACACACACACACACACACACACACACACACACTTCTAAATTTCAATATGAGGGAACACATTTATCTCTCCTTTTTACCCCCTTGTGTTGTCTTGTCCCCTTTCCCCTGGTCCTTTAGAGTCTTTCCTTCCTCCAGATCTCCACCTGTGATGAGCTGTATTGCTTGTAACACTGACAGGATCTACAACTGCCTAGGATAACTCTCTGGGCCCAGCCGTGATGTATTATCTAGATTAGGTTAGCTTCTGTCTGTATTTGTGAAGGTTCATATTGATTAGACTAATTAAAGGGGGAAGACCCACATATTCCATGTGATCAGCTGCCTACTCAAGATCCTGTTGCCCTTCCTTCACTACCTTGATGGACTATACCCTCAAGCTGTGATTCAAATATGTCCTTCCTTCCTTAAATTGCTTTTGTCATAGTATCTTGTCACACAAAAAAACACTAATCTGCAACTATTCTACTCTCATTTCCTATACATATACTGTAAAATCTAAATTCCATATATAAGAAAAACCCACAGAATTTATCTTCTGAATCTGGCTTATGTTACTTAATGGGATGATGTTCAGTTCTATCAATTCTCATCCAAATGACAAAATTTTCTGTTTCTTTAAGGCTGAACCTATGTGTTAACATAATATATTTTATTTATCAATTCATTGATGGGCATATCTTGGCTGTTGTGAATAGGTTTTTTAACATGTCTATTACTTCCTAACAAACAAAAATTTTTACTTTCATGCAGATTGAAAAAGTATATGGAACCATCATGTACTCTTTAAAACACCTATACAGTATGTTAAAATGAAGAACTAATGAACTGCACTTCTTTAAGGAAAGTATGTCTTTTATTGAACTCACCTGCATTTAAACTAATCAACAGATAGTGGTAGCATGGCAGGTGACAGTAATTTTAGTACTGAGGTCATGGAAGCAGGAGAAATGGAATCCAAGACTAGAATGGGTTCCATGGGGAGACCCTAGCTAAATGAATAACGAAAATGTAATGAACATCAATATACAAAAACGTGAATGGTACTTTATACGTGAAAATCAATAGCCTGAGTTTCAGTTCTAATTCAATGCTATCCCATCAAATTCAAAAACTTGATTCTGTTTCACCTGGAAAGTGCAGTAAGATTATCTTGAAACAGCTTTCTCAGCTTGGATGTTTCCATTGAAAAGTGCAGCAAAAAAGTACTTGGACATCACTTGTTTTCTTTCCTTGTTTGTCACTGTGTGAAATGCAATAGTATTTTTTAAATGAACTCTTTATAGCAGATTTTTTAAAATTCAGCTGGAGAGTAATTGCACAGAAGAGATAATAACATTCGGAAGAAGAAAAGCAAATTTAAGGAACATGTTGCTTAAGAGCCTACATTAAACACTGCTAGAAATTGAGGAATAAAGAATAAAATAACTTAAAATGCAGTAAAGCCTGAAGATAAGCATAGTTCATGAAACAGAATGACAGAACTGAAAGGGTCCAAAAAAGATGAACAGAAAATTGAAACATGAACTTTTTCACAGGATTTTTCCTTCGCTTTATCAAGGACATCCTGAAAGATGGTTTGGAATTGCAAGCTAAGATTATTCTTAAAGATCTGGACTGAATACTTACAACATGCAGCGAAATGTGTAAACTTATCATATAAATCTTTGCAAATTTGCTACGCTAGAAATTTTCATAAAGTGTCCTGATAAGGATTTTAAAATCCTCTTAGTTTGAATGCTTAAAACTATTGATCAAAGCCAGATATCTCTCCCAGTAAGGATTTATCTCCAGGAAATACATATTTAGGTGCAGTTTTCAACTTTTTTAGTTATCTTATGTCTCCTCCCTTGTTAGATCATCATTTTCCTCACTCACCCATAAAACCTGGAGGAATATATTATCCAATTTCAGGCCATTTTCTTCAAAACAGCTTTGTGATCAAAGCTCTGTAAAATCAATCTGTGTTTCTAAAAAGTCTATGACATGTCTGATAAATGAGTGTCATTGTCAAGATGATGTTCTCTGTTAATTACAATCAGACAATATATACAAACTTGCATACATTTTTATGTGTACATGGGCACATACCTCCACACTGCAACTGTAAATAAATTATATCATGCATATGTTGATTTTCTCCTTTTCAGAATTGGAAATAAGGACAAAATTCTGCAATATCAATCCGATATTGGAGTTACTCATGAATTTATGGAAAATAATTTGGAATATATATTCAACCTCAAAATATGGATAATCGGTTGCTAGGACAAACTTGTTTTTAGGGAAAGATTTCTTTCTATTTTCAATTTGTTTTTATTACTTTAAGAAATGTGTATATATCATTTGACATTATGATAATTCTAAAAAACATATTAACAGAATGAGGGTATGTGACTTCCACACTGCCTACTCCAAGCTTGCAGCTTTTGTAAGTGAATGCCCTAGGTTTGCATTCTTCTGTTGTCTCATTGGTTATTTTTATTT
>NW_008344488.1:5507245-5510654 GCF_000622305.1 Nannospalax galili | reverse complement strand
GTCCTTTTGAGACAGGGTCTCCCTGTAGCCCCAGCTGTCCTGGAACTCACTATGTAGTCCAGGCTGAACTTGAACTCAAAGAGATCCGCCTGCCTCTGCCTTCCAAGTGCTGGGATTAAAGGTGTGCACCACCATGCCAGGCTTAAATTTTTAATGACTATTAATCTAAGTTTATAAAAGAGGAATTGTAACTATTACTTTTCAGTTTTAGTCATTTCAGGTATATACTACACTGTGTGGATAGCTTTTGCTTGTTAGATTTACAAATAGTCGCGTGATACCACAATCAAGCAAATTACTATGCAACATCTTTCAATGCTAGCTTTGTTTCTCTTTCAGATATTTTAGAGTGAGAATATCTTAGAAATCTATCATACTATAAGCTTACCATTATGGAAAACAATTATTAACTTTAGCCCTCATGGTGAAAAATACTTATATATTCTAGATAACTGCTGCCTTGTGCCTTGGTTTTATTACTTTAACAGAATAAATGCACATACACATATACACATATATACACATACATAAAATTTGTAATAAAATGTGGGTACATATTGTGTGACATTATTTTTGAGGAGATGTGAACAAATGTCTAGTTATACCAGATAAGGAATGGATCACAGACAAAGGTAACAATACCACGAGAGTCCAACTTGGTGAATTACTGAGTTTACTGACAGGATTGTGGGTGAGGAGTTACTTACAGGAGCATGAATGTCTCAAATGCATGCAGTGACTGCATTACTAAAAGCCCAGCCCAGCATTCATAACAATTCACAGAAGCTGTAACCCTGGAGCTCCCTATAAAACTTGCAGGTAGATCAACAGCAGATTCTCTTTACTTCAGCAGTCCTTACTATTTATACAACCTTAGAGAGAGAAGAGTTTTGTGAATCTGTTAAGTTGCAGGGACTTCCTCAGATTTTTGAGTTGTTTACTTCTTGATTCTTAAAGAGCCTTCCTTTAAAAGCTTTTGGGTAACAATGACCTTTCTTTCAGGATGGAATGTTTCCATTTGGAGAAAATTATTGCACAATAATGCAGTAATAGGTGTATATAAATTATATACCTTACAAACCATGTAGCATTACATGTATTTTATTTATATAAATTAACATAAGGTATATAGTATTTACCCATTTATTTACCAATGCACCTTTAATTTTTTCTTTTTCTTATTACAATTATGGCATATTCAATATGGGAATTCAGATAACATTGTAACCTATTGTTTTCATTTCCTTTGTGCTACACTAGGGAAACATTGCTGAATAACATGGTCATTATATCTTTAAGATAAGTAGGAATCTCCATGTTGTTTTCCATAATGTCTGCTTGCAGCTGTATCTTTCCATCAATGTGGACGTTTTTTCTTTTCTATACAAACTTGCAAACATCTGTTTCTTACATTTCCACAAAGTCACATCAACAGCTGTGAGCTAATACTTCAGGTGGTTTGGTGTGAGTACCCAGGGGACTTTTGTTTCTGAACTTCTTTTCACATTCATGTATCACTATCAAGCTATATTTTTATACTAAAACCCTTATGAAATAAAATGCAGTTACTTAAAATTAATATATAATAGAGGTTTATGTGACCATACTCCATTTATCTTCCATCAAATGAATATTGAAAAGATTGCCAATCCATTTCATAAACTAACATCTGTCCCTGACAGCAAAAGCCAAATTACTTTTTTTTTAATTTCATACAGAACATCTCAAAAAATCCTAATCATCTTTATATGCCCATCCCTACCAACATCCTCCCATAGCCTCTGCCCCTGCTCCCTTACTTGAATCCATATACTCTGTCATTCCTGTTACTGCCCACTGTGTAGTCAGTGCCCCCAGCCATTCCCCAGTGCAAGTCCATCTGCTAGCCTATCTAGAGTCCCTTGCTTTAGGAAGACCAGCTCTTCTTCATCTAGTAGCAAACACTTGCCAACATTCCTTTAGATAAGATTGGGGTCTGCTGTTCTTTTTCCCAGTTCTATGCTGGGTTGCTGTCTGCCTGAGTTTGCATGAAACTTATGTATGCTGACACCATTGCTATGGAATCATATGAGCAGGTTTCCAGGAGCTTGTAGGATTCTGTTTCCATATGGTCATGCACATCTTCCATGGCTCTCAAAATCTCTCTGCCCCCTCATCCACAATGGTCCCTGAGGCTTGGGTGGATGAAGTTTAATAAAAAGGTCCTGTTCAAGGGCTATTATTTAACAGACTCTTGATCTTTACACTTTGGCCATTTGTGATGGTTTTTGTTCTTGGCCCTCTGCTGCATGAGGGAGCTTCATTTTTGAGAACTGATTCATTGGTGTCCTCTTTTATGTTCCTGTTCTATGTTCCATGAGCCTTAGGTGTAAAGGCATTGCAGATGTTTCCCTTAGGCCTGGGCAATACATAGACAATGTCATCGTGTGACCAGATGTGGTACTTTGTATTAGTCTCTGACTGCTGCAAAATGAGCTGCTTAAATGAGTGGTGACTGGGATATTTGTCTGTAAATATAAGGATACACATTTTGCACATAGTAAAAAATCACATTAGTCTAGCAATGTGAGAGTTTGGGGTTTTATCTAAGATCTATGACCATTCTGGCCATGTGTATTAGGTTATGTAACAGTTCCACAGGAGTTTCCTCCCTTTGAGTGGGCTTTTAGTCAAATTTGGTAACCTTTGGTTGCCCACAAGATAAATAAAAGTGCCACCGCTACACCAATGACATTTGTTGTGCTGACATTGATATGGTTATTTGGTCTTGAAGCTGGTGCTAAATCATCCCTTGATGTTTTCCCTTGGCACTTTCACAGCGTTCTCCAAAGCTATGAGAGCTCCCCTTCAGGGGAAGTGGCTTCCAGGTCAGTTGCAGCTCTATTTCTCAAAATCTTGTGCCCTACATATGTTTTGTCTTCTGCAGTAGGGTCTTACCTTCAAATTCTGAGAGGCCATCATGGGCTGTGGCAATAGCCTGACTAATTTGAGGAGTCTTTTGTAACACCCTGGCCAACAACTCAAAGAAAAGTATCTCCTCTCTGGCACTGTTTCTTCTTATGGACCCATATAGAGTTAATGTATAATTTGTAAGTACCTTGTTGGACTAATATGGTTCCCTCTGGTTTTTTAAAAACTAGTTAAACTAATCGACCTAGGAGGGCAGGGAGCAAAAAGTGTCCTTTGTATCCCTCTGACCCAATTAGTATAGATATCAAGGTATGTCTGTTAAACATCCAAGAAGGTAAGTTCCACCATTCTGGCATTTTTAGTTACTGTGTGTCCTGCAGATGAATCTTGGGTAATGATCTGTTGGTCTCAAATAAACCTTATCTACAGATATATTTCTTGATCTGTTATATATAATTTGTCAGTAGATTGTAGGAATAATATGGTTCCCAGGGACTAT
>NW_008344488.1:5498260-5506455 GCF_000622305.1 Nannospalax galili | reverse complement strand
TATCGTGAGTTTAAGTACTGGCAAGATAGCTCAGTGGTTAAGAGCACTGGCTACTCTTACAGAGGACCCAGGTTCATTCCCAGTACTAAAAACCATTTGAAACTCCAGTTCCAGGGGAATTCAACACCCTCTGCTGTCGTTCATGGGCATTGCACAACATGGGTGCACTTACCTACATGGGACAATACACGCAATAAAATAAAATAAAATAAAATAAATAAAATGTAACACAAAGTAAAAAAAAAAACTAGTTAAACATTATTTATCTCTCTCACTGTCTAACCCTTCTGCCCTTGTTTTCCCATTTAAAGTGCCTCCATTTTTCCATTTCTCCCTCAATAATACCCTTCTCCTATGGTCCCACCTCTCTTGAGCTCCTTCTTTCCCTTTATGTCCAAGGTTCCTTGTATATCCTTCCCTCCCCACTATATTTTTCCATATCTCCCATGGTAACACCTGTTGCCTACTTTTCTTCTCTCTCAGATTGTTTCTTTTCCTCTACCTCCCTGGTTCCTTTTCATTATCCTGGTTCCTGTAGTTATGTCTATATACATAGTCACTTACAAGGATTTGATTCTAGGATCCATATATGAGGGAGAACATATGTAGTTTGTTTTTCTGAATCTGTGTTAATTCACTTAGTATAACAGTTTCTAGTTCCATCCATTTACCTGCAAATTTCATGATTTCATCTTTCTTTACTGTTGAGTAGAACTCCACTGTGTATATAAAGCACATTTTCATTATCCATTGGTTACTTGAGGGACACATAGGTTGCTTCTATCTCTTAGGTATTAGGAAAAAAGCAGCAACAAACATGGATGTACAAGCATCTCTGCAATAGGATGAGTTCTTTGGGTATATGCCGAGGAGTGGTATAACTGGGTCAGATGGTAGGTTCATTTTTAGTTTCTAAAGAGATCTCCACACTGCTTTCCATAGGGGTTGAACAAGTCTGCAATCCCACCAGCAGATGAGCATTCCCCTTTCCACACATCCTCTCCAACATTTGGGATCATTTGTTCTCTTGAGCTTAGCCAGTCTGACTGGGGAAAGATGAAGTCTTAAAGTGGTTTTAATGTGAATTTCCCTAATTACTAATGATGTTGAACACTTTTTAAGATGTTTCTTATCCATCTTTCTTCTTTTGAGATCTCTCTGTTCAGCTCCTTAATCCTTTGCACCCAGAACAACCCAATCTCTCAGTCTAGTTCCCTGGATCCCTCGAAACCTTTTCCCTCTCCCACCTGGCCTTTGAGTACCTGAATAAAGCCTATAGCTCTTGGTGTCTCAACCTCCAACCTTCCTGAGGCCAGAATCTTCTCTGGGTAAGTTTGACTCTGCCCACTGCACTTTGACTCCTACAACCTGATGTACCCTCCTAGCTCCCCCACCTTGTCTTTCCTCCTAGCATGGGCACTGGCCTTTCTTCTCTTGGCACCCCGGACCTCTGGATTATCCTTTTGGCCCTGACTCCCCACTGCTTCCTGATCTCTTGCACCCAGAACAACCTAATTCCTCTGTCTAGTTCCCCCTGAAGTCCTCAAAGCCAATCCTCTCCTCCACCTTGCCTTTGCAAACCTGAGACCAGCCTTCATCCCTGGCTGTCCCACCCCCAACCTTGATTCCTGAGACCAGCCTCCTTCCCTGCTAGCGCTGGAGTCCTGAGACTAGTTTCCTTCCCTGACTACCTGAAACTTCTGAATCCTACCTTTACCTAGCAATTCTCCCAAATTGTACTGTGCCTGCTGACTAGAGGGATCCAGACATTAGGAAAATGCCTGAAAGCATTTGATGTGCATTGGAACTCCTGAGCAACAGAACTAAAGCCATTTGGCCACTCCAATATAAAATCAAAAGAGAGACCTTGAAGCCTAGACCAACCAGATTTTAATGCCCAACAAGTAAGCCACAAAGGCACATAATGGATACAAACAAAAGCAGACCTAAGCTCAGCAAAGGAAGGCATGAGTCTCACACAAGAATCAAAACTACAAAAGAAATCCAGATGTCAATATCACAGTGAAAAAATAATAACATGAAAACCCCAATAATATATCCCCACCAAGTACCAACACTCCTGTAGTGGATTGGACTACAATGAGACCCACCCTAGATTTAACACAGGACATGGAATTCAAAAGAACAGTTATAAACATGATAAAAGAGTTCAATGAATTTAAAGAACACACAAAGAAATCAAAGAGCCAACGTATTCTTATCTGAAAACTAAAGAAGAAAATTTGCCAAACACCTCCTCACAAGATATCCCTTTCTTTCACCAGCTATGTCAGAGCAATGCATTGCTTCTCTTTGGCTTATAGTCTCTTTCTTTACCTTCCTGTTTAGTAGAAATATATTTTAGAATTCAGAATGATATAATATTGACCAGATTGTGATGGAGAGATTTACCAAATTCATTTTTGAAGACCATGGCCAGGAACAGTTTTGTATATCCAGGACACTAGCTTCCAGAGAGATGTTAGGCTTACCCAGTAACCGTGCATCTAATATTATAGAAACCCCAAGAAAAGGTGAAGATTTGACATTCACCTTAGTGACAAATACATAAGGAACAGAGATAAAGAATAAGTGGGCCATCAGAAGCATGGATATATCTATAAGTATTTCCACAGTGTGTACTCTTGCATATCAATGGAGGAATTCACAAATGCACAAGCAATTTGTTGAGGGTGTTTATCTAGTAATACAGGATAAAAACTTATTTATTTCTTGCTACTCCTAGATCGCCTGACATTTCTTTTTGAGGTTGTAAAATAAAGCCACCTTTATTGAGCCTTCAAACCACAGCACAAGGGAAGTCATCCCAAAGGAAACTGATTTAATTTTGAAAGAATCCTATGATTGAAATGTCATCCTTATTTGTTTTTCAGTAAACCACTGACAACAGCTGGGGTGATTTAAACTGGCCTTCCAAGAAAAATATAGGAGAAGGATCAGCTGGTTTAACATAGATACACTTCAGTAAGATTGTAAAAACATCTTCAAAGGTTATATGACAACATTAAGTGTTAATTATATGGAGATACAAAATCAAAACTCAGGTCAGCTCCTGCAGCAACTTTGAGAAAAAATAACACTCCTACTTGACACAGTGATGGGCGTTCTAAAGTATTTTTTTTAAATCATTAGAAAAACATGGTAGAATATTAGGTAGGTGAAAGAAAAGAAATCTCTTAAGGGACGAACGTGGAAGATGTTGAAAAGTCCTTCCTCTAAACAAATCTTATGCTCTTTGTGGGCTCTTCTATATGGACAGAAGTCAGCTGAATTTGGCATTCACCAGACATGATTACAACCTCAATTTCCTTTTGTCCATTAGGAAATTTCACCAATACAAAATAAACACAAGAATTAGGATGGCAGTTTTGAGTAGTAATCAATCATATAACATAGGTAATAAAAAATAAAAGATCGAACTGAAACTGTCTGAGGTGCTCCCCTGCTGCCTTACTTGCTTTCCTGCTTTTACTCAGTTTGGAATCAATTCTATTTACTCATCTTGGGTATTATACTTCTTGTGTGTCCTGAAATCTCATTTTTGTTTATTTTTTCAGTAAGTTGGTATGATTCAGAAATCAAAAGGTCAACATCTTGAGCAAACCTTTCTGATTTTTTCCTCGATACCTTTCGACAATTTTATTATCTTTCTTCTTATCCAATATAAAAGTATGTCTCTCATATATTCTGTTGTGGAGTGTATGGCTGCCTGGGAGTCATACCTGATAAAATGATTTTCCAGGGCCAATTCAAATAATTAATATAACATAACTTATTCAGGAATAAAGAAAGAAATTAAGGTTATCAATACCGTCCTTCTATTAAGTATTAATAGTTACACTTTCTTTCACCTTGTTTTTTGCTTAGAGTATGGAACCAATGTGCATTTTCAGAAATGCTCCAGCAATCAATGTGGTTTGCAGAATGTAATAATGAACAAATAAATGATAAGATGATCACGCATGTTTTAAGTATGCCTATGTAATTGTGTTTATGTCTGTGGATAGCTTTTAAACAATGACAAATAAATAACTTTTTATTTGAGCTTTTGTAATTTCATACAACAGTTTTTAATCAAATTTAGATCACCTCCCCATCTATGCCCCCATTCCCCTGATCAGTATTTATGTATTCTATCATACATGTTAAGTCCTATCCAGTCGAACATTTGTAGATGTCCTTCAATGTAAATTCATTCACTGGAGTCTAATCAGCCCATCTGTAGATCATATGTAAGGCATACTCTCCCTCACCCAGCAGTAATCATTCTCCAATCAGTTTAGTACCCATTTCTCTCCTCCCCTCTGGGCCCTTGTTTAATTAAGTTAGCATGGGTCTTGTGCCAAATGCCACCATTGCCTGAAGTTCACATGTGCAAGCTTCCAGTGGCATGAAAGCTTCTGCTTCCCTGTGTTCATTAATTGCCCCCTCTTTCCAAATGGTCCCTGAGCTGTGGGTAGATGAGGTTCAATATAGGAGTCCTATGCAAGGATATATACTCTGAAGTCTCGTATTCTTTAAAACTTTGCCAGTTGTAACCTTCTGTGCGCATCACACTCTGTTGTATGAGGAAGTTTTACCAGTGAGAGTTGAGGGATGCATTCATTTTCTCTCTACCCCGTGTTCCACTATGTTCCATGAGCCTTAGTTGTAGATATTCAACTGTAGATGTGCCACCTAGTAGTAGGCATCTCTCTGATCTATGTTCTCTATGTCTGACCAGTTATACAATTCTGAGGTAGCCTCCATCTGTTGCAAAAAAAAAAGCATCTTTGATTAGTGGTGTATGGTATGCTTGTTTGTAAATATAAGGATCTATTTTTAGCATGTAGAAAGAAATTTCATTTGTCTAGAGATATGAAAGAGATAGGCTTTTCTTTAAGATCTGTGTCCTCTCCTGCCATGTGTATCTGGCTATGCTTACAGTGCCACCCATGAGTTCCTTCCCATTGAGAGGGTTGTAAGTCCAATTAGGTAACTGCTGATTATCCTCCAGATAGCAGTCCCACTATTGCACCAATAGAGGTAGTTTGTACCAACAGTTGTTAAAATTATTAAGCTTTAGAGAGTGTTGGACTACTGTTTTTTTTTTTCTCCCTTGACAGTTAATGTACCATCTGCCACTATGATAGTCAATCTTTGGTTAGAAGACTTCCAGGTCAGTTCCTTCTCCACTGTTTCAAGTCCTGTATCTGAAGTACATTCTTTCTTCAGCAGTAGGGTCTTATCTACTTGCTTTTGGAGATAACCAAGAGGTTTGGCAATAGATTGCATTATTTTGGGAGTTTCCTAGACAACCCTCACCAATCACTCAAAGGGAGGGCTCTTCTGTCTGGCACTGTGGTCCTTGCCAAGCAGCTCCCAGGTATACATATGCAGTAATGTTTAAACACTATATGTGCAGTTCTCATGCAGTTTCCAGGGCATCACAACCTGACCCTCCAAGATTCATTCATCTCTACTCTTTTCCCTCTTATCTGGCCTCCCTCCTCCCTCCCCAGTCCCAGTGCCCTGATTATCCCCTCGCAATAACACCCACCTGCCACCATTCACCCTCTAGTGGCTTCATTCTCCCCACACACACTGTGGCCCCTTGTATGTCCCTCCCTCCTCTCCTCCCAGCCAAATACTCTCACTTTTCCCACCTTCCCCTGGTAACAGCTGTTCCATACTATCCCCCTTTCTTTCTTTCCCCTTACCTCCATCTAGCCTTTCCATTTTCCTGTCTCATGATGTTGCATCAGAATTTATACATTCACATATAAAGGATTGGTGTTACAACCCATAAATAAGGTAGAACTCGTGTCTCTTGCTTTCTTGAGTTTGTGTTACTTCATTTAGTATAACACTCTTTAGTTCCACCCATTTATCTGCAACGAAATGTTTTGAAGAATTTTTCCAAAAATATTTCTTTTGATAAATATACTTTGATCTTCTTGGAGTCTCACGTCTCTCCATTAGTCAATGTAATTATACTGTATTGAATTTTTGTTTGTTTTTGAGACAGGGTCTCATGTGGCCCAGACTGGCTTCAAGCTCTCTATGTATCTGAGACTGAACTTGAACTCTTGGTCCTCCTGCCTCCACATCCTGAGCATTGGATGAAAATGTGGGTTACCACACTCTGCTCCCATATTGGAAATGATATTTGCTATCACCCAGGTTTTTCAGCTTCCTTATATGGTGTCATCAAATGACCTGATACAGACATGGTCTTGAGGATAAGTGATTTGAATCACTTTTGGAAACTTTTAATTTTCTCTGTGTATGTGGGAGTGGGTTAACTCTCTTTCAGATTCTGCTTCATAAGATGGTAAAGCTTCTAACCACAGGGATTCCTGAGTTCCATGAGATACCTTACCAACTAGCACTCTGTGTTTAATATGACCAGAACATAAAACCCAGCTAGGAATTCATTTCTATACCTACATTCCAATCTTTTCTATTACTCTTTTCAAAAACCAGCAAAGTGAAGTCATTCATAACTTTTAGTTTAGCCAAAGCTTCATCCCTACATGTCCTTCTCCTCAAGAAATCTGAGAAACATTAAATCATAGAACAGAAATCCATATTTAATTCCAACCTACAATATTCATATTATCTTCTAGTCTGTATATTATTGTACTTTCTTGAATATGAATTATCCTCATTCTTTGAAAACATGGGTTTCTCCTTCACAGTATCTCTTCCATTGAATTTCTTTGAAACTGAACTTAAGTGCTTATTATCTTTACCTTCTCTTTCTAAAGATTTTCTTCTGCTTAATACTGTAGGCCTTTCCTATTTTAAAAATTATTTTAATCAATTTTGGGAGAAAATCACGCAGGGTATTTTAAATTTTAATCATATTCCCCCTCCCCCAAGCTTTCCCAGATCCATTTGTACCATCCTATCCAACCAACTTCATGTTCATTTTGTTATTATTCACCATCACGTCCAATATATATTACCTAAGTTGTTCTGGTGTGAATCTGCCCTGGACTGTTGCCAACCTACAGGGGTCACACCTTTTATTATTTTCTGTTTCCTTTTATTAGCAAAGTCTCTTTCCTTTTTTCAAAATTTCCATTAAGATATGGCAATAAATTGCTCCAAATGATTGCCTGCAGAAATCTGCACCATGCTTAAATATTCCTCCTCCCTCCATATCTGTACATGCATGGGTAAATGAATGTACTCATGTGCATTACATGCACACGTGCAAACACAGCACATTCCCACATGTACACAAATGCATTCACACACACCCCAAAACACACATACCAATTTATTTATCTTCTGTACTTTTAAAGCAAGATTTTTACTTCCTTGAAATAAACCCATTTAGATCACTTAAATGATATGGACACAAATGTATACTACTCAAATGTGCCCAGTACACTGTGCTTCCAATTGATTGTGAGGCATATTGAAGAGCTCCTCTGTTTTATATTATATAATATTATAGAAATAGTATAGAAAAGTATTTTCCACACTTCAACTTTTCAAAGTATATTGCCCTTTCTTCTTCAATTAGTATGTAGAAGAGTTTTATTACATATTTAAAACTCACTCTTTTGAATGATTTGTGTTTCTTCAAATCCCGATTAAGTCTCTCTTTTTTTTTTTCTCCATACAATGATCATGGTGGTATTGTGCCTAGCAACAGTGAGAATGATCATCTAAACATATATTTTTTTTGTCCCATGATTTCTCTCTTTTGTTCAAATTTCGTATTAGGTTTTATATTCTGTAACCTCTATTTTTACCTTCTCTTTAATTGATACTATCACTATTGAAATATCAATACTAAATATCTCCTGTAACTCATGCACAAGACAATGTAATCAATATTCTTTCTGCTTCCTTTTGCTATTAAAATTTGAAAGAAAATTTCTATTTTGATTTTTCTGTTAGCCATCAGAAAATTCTTGACTTTTTGTTCATATATGCAGTTACAACACTAAGTTCATTATTGGTGATGATTATATTTCCTTTACTTTCATATACATTCAATTGCAAAACTCTGTTTCCAGGAATGAAGTAAATAAAAGAAAGTCACATATACTAAAGCGATAATTCATTCCATATTTATAAGCACTTACTTTTTTTAACTTTTAATGACAGAACAATATAGCCTTACAGGAAACAGACATTCTGGCTCTCTATATAAATAGTTTAAAATTTATGTACAA
>NW_008344488.1:5492761-5498126 GCF_000622305.1 Nannospalax galili | reverse complement strand
TTCCAAAGTCAATTCATCATTCCAGACCTGTTCTAAGCAGAGTCAACCTGAGGCTTCTCTAAAAAGAATGCATTCGGCCTTGGCTTCAGCTTCTCACATGGTCTTGTTTGTAGGATCCTCCTTTCTGCTCTATTCATTAATAGTTCCTGTACCTTTGATTTTCCAGTGTATTATTAAAAGAAATGAAAATCCTTTATTATTCCCAAGACATTTAAATTAAAATCATAAACAATATTTCCTTAAATATAAGGAATAGTCTGAGATACACTGTTAAACTGGGAATTTAAATAGAAAGATCAAAGTGTTACATGTGATGAAAATCAATGGCATGGCAAGGAGAGGAAACTACAGCCTAATACTTTTTAACTATCATTCCATATAGAGAAGTTCTAAGACCAAGATTCTGTGTCCCCAGTCTTCATACATGGAACTCACTTTTACTGAAAACGTAATGCATATAAGCCACTAAAATTATTATATGAATAAAGTTGTAACTCTGACACAGGGTCAAGATCTGCTCCTGAAATTATCACCTTCCAAGATGATTCAGGAAGGTACTCTGCCATCAACTAACACAGTACTCTGATGGTGGAAATCCATAGCCACAATAACAATATTTGAAAACTCTGTACCACAAATTACTGTGGCATTCTAATTTTCATGACTCAAATTGAAAGTGCCATGGTGTCAAGAACCAATCTAATAAAGCTAGTGAAATGGCAGTGCCGATAGATACAGTAGAAACCCAGATCTATGTGCTATCTTTACACCCCTATGGCCTATAAACTCATGACATCAGTTTACCATTGAAAATCAAGGCCATAAAGATGTGCTACTGAAAATTATTATAAACTGTGCAAGTGGGGACCAAAAACTCTGATAAATGAGTGAATTAGAAGAATTAGAGGTCTTGACATGATTTTAAAAATTAAATTATGATATGAACTGTCAACATTTGTGACAGCATGCATAAGGCAAAGTCAGACAAAACCCTGTTATAAATGGGGGAGGTGGGCATGGAGTCCAGTCCCAAGCCTAAGAGATGTTGGTAACTGAAAGCTGCTGGGAAAGGGAGAGTCAGTTTTCTCTAAGACTGTGATTCCTGTTAAGTTGAGCATACTTTGGAGGATGGCCCCACACCTAAGAATATCTGAGCAGTACAAGTTGGAATTTATGGACTGAAAAGAGTGAGGACATGAAGTTAGGTTGGGTGTGGAGGGAGTTTGGGATGCTTCTGAGAGGATTTGGGGGAAGGGAATGACTATATAAGTGCATTACATGAAATTCTCTAAGAATTAAAAACAAATTGTTGAAAACAAAATAATATAAATATTAACACAAGAGCAACAACAATAAAACTACATGAAGATTCAATCTCACAAGAATAACCATAATAAAGAAAGCAAATGACAACAAAGGCTGGCAAGATCGTGAAGAATGAGGAGCCTATAATCACGCTGGTGGGAATGTTAACTGGTACAGCCAATATGGAAGTCAATATGGAGGTTTCTCAAAAAAAAAAAAAAAACAAAACAAAATAAAACTGCCATATGATCAAGCTTTACCACTGTATACATGCAAAAGTATCTAAGTCATCATAACATGGAGATACACTTTAGTGTTTATTGCTGCACTATTCACAATAGTCAAGACATGGAGTCTGCCTAGTTGTCCATCCACACTTGAACAGATTAAAAAAATGTGGCATATATATGCAACAGAGTTTTACTGAGCCATAAAGAAGAATGAAATAATGTCATTTGCAAGAAAATGAATGAAATTAAGGTCATCATGTTAAGCAAAATAAACCACACTCCAAAGGTCAAATGTCATCTTTCATCTCATATGTGGACTCTAAACTTAAGTATATGGAACATGGAACATAAGGCTTTAAGTAGTGCTTTAAGGTAGGAGGAAGGTGTTGAAATGTAGGGGATAGGAGATAAGAGAGGGTAATGTGGGGGAGAAAGAGAATATTACATATTTTATCTCATACTTAGTATCTTAAAGATCACACACACACACACACACACACACACACACACACGTATACAGTTTTTTACCCTTCTTGCTAGTCGCAAGAGATCGGGGCAGGGAATGAGGAAGAGGGCAAGCACAATGATATATATGCATGAAAATGCCATAATGAAACTCATTTTATATATTAAAATAATTTAAAAATGCATATAATATAAAAGGTTATAATTAGATAAGATATATAGAGCTGAAAAAAAGCAATTCTTATTAAAGTAAAGAAATTTACTGAAATTAACTCAATGAAGAAAGGTAAAAATATAATAGACAAATAGAAAAGAAATAATGACTCATGAGATGAATTTCCCATTTGTTTAAAAATGTTTTGACTTAGTCTGCATGTTAAGGTTCAGCCACTATGGAGATTATGTTTCAAAGGGAGGAAACAGAAATTGAATAAATGAATGAGTGAGTGCATAACATACTGCTGTTTGTGGAATTTAAGATAGCATCTTCTTGGGAAATTTCTGTTCTATGGAGACATAAATAAGATATGTGTAAAGCAATGCAAAGGTCTGGGAGCTAACATCACAAGTGAAAGAAACACCACCAGTGAAGGTCCTAACACACACACACAGACACAGACACACACAGACACAGACACAGACACATACACACACAGACACACACACACACACACACACACACACACACACACACACACACTGCAATACTTAAGGAACAAGACAGAGAAAGAGAGTAATTGAAGGGTTTGGGATGTAGTTTGGTGGCAGGATATTTCTCCACATGTGTGCATCCAATTCTTAAAAACAGAGAAAAAAAGAAAAACTAAAAAGGTAAATAAAAGTTATGAACCCATTTTGATTTTTGAGAAAAAAGAAAATGGGTTACATATTATTATATGTTTTCCTATGAAACATGTTCTTGAAAACATTTCTATCTCTTAGAGATTTGCAAAACTGAACCATGCTTTGTAGTCTCCAGATACATATACAGGATGTTCTGCCACGCCACACACTTCTACTGCCTTTTCTGTCCCCTTGGTATCCTACTATCTACCTGAAAATAACACTGGCTGCTAGAATATTGCTCTTTATGCCAAGAATAGTATAAACAACAGTCCTCTCAACATTCCAACCTGTATTTTTCACTGAAGTCCTGCATCCTGTCTTTCATCTCTGCCTTTTTGACTCACCTCTCCCACTCCTTTGTCTCTGTCTCTATTTCTTTGCTTCTTTATTCATGCATATATATATACATACATACATGTATGTGTGAATGCATACATACTGTGTTATGTATATGTGTGTGTATGTGTGTATAAGTGTATATGAATTGTTTGTGTTTGCAGAGTAACTTCACACAGTTCCGAGAGAAAGCAAGGTATCCAGTAATTGATTGATAATTGGATAACTGATGGGAAACAAAAACAAACATACCAAATTTAATTTGTTTGCTCTCATTACAGGTGGAATTACTGGAAGTGTATTTCAAGTTTTATTTTTGTGATCAAAAAGGCAACTTACTTCAAGATCTTCAGAGAGTTTCTGCTTTAAAATGTTTCACATCTTATCTCCCAATGACGCTTTCATGGAGATTTGTTATTTATCAACACTACCAGAGTCATTTCACGAGAAGCAGGATGCCAGCTTTCTTGTAGTGATGAGATTTTTCAGGTTAAATGCACTTGCTTTGGAATTGTTCCAACTCCAGGTATTATTCAAAGGTAATATATGTTCATGCACTGGATGTTTAAAAGTATCAAAGTTTGAATATTTTGAAAAATTTCCAATTCAGAGCATTTGCTATTTTTGCTCTTATATTTAACACAAAGGCTCAGCTTGATCAAAATGTCTTAACAAAAATAACATGTGCACATATCAGAAGAAAATAATTAGTATTATTTCTACTTCATTCTAATCTTTTTAATTTTAATTTTCTACTTGTATCCACTCTGTATTATTGATTGTCCATTTACGTAAACAAATGGAAGACTTTCACTGACTACCCTCCCTCTCTATCTCCCTCCTTCTCCCCTCTTCTTCCCTCGCTCCCTCCTTTCCTACCTTCCTATATCCTTCCTACAAATTGAGCCCAGAAGTTCGTGTACAGCAGGCCTTCACTGTACTAAGCTACACCCCCAATTCCCTAAGTTAATTTCTTCATTCATATTCCCCAGTTGAAACAGTCTGTGCTGTTCATCTGAGTGGAACCAGCTGTAAAACCTAACCTCGGTTTATTATTTTAGTATAAATCACCTAACACTATCAAAATCAAGACATTCTTGATGCTTAAAGTTTTAAAAATATTTTATTTAGTATTTTTATTTTATGTGTATGAGTGTATTGCCTGCATGTATGTGAGTGCACCCATGTCATGCATTGCTGCGGAGGTCAGAAGAGGGATTTGGATTCCCCTGAAACTGGAGTTCAGAATGGTTCGTTGCCGCCATGTGGGTGTTGGGAATCGAACCCGGGTCCTCTGCAAGAGCAGTCAGTGCTCTTAACAGCTGAGCCATCTCTCCAGCCCAAATCCTTAAAGTTTTAAATATCAAAAATTGCTTTAAAATAATACTGCATGCACTTTGTTTCCTTTTTGAATGAGAAGTTTAAAACTCTGATGAATTATCACTGAAATAAAACATTTATACATGAATATATATAAATTGCTCAACTTGTATTTTGCTTTTCTGAAAGCAGCTGGTACAGAAAGTGATCCATGTCATAAAGAATTATGGCTCTGAATACACAGGTAGTGCACTGATTAACTGAAGAGCATGGGAGACAGGTAGTTCTTCCTTCCAGTCCCCTTGTAGGAAACATTGACAATGTTTCTTTTAAAACGTTTTTCATTAGAGCATTTTATGGTATTTTATTTCTCTTTGAATTTGTTTCGTTCTTGTGTTACTCTTTTCCAACTGCTAAAGGGTTTTGTGCCAGGTGAAAAATCCTGAAGTACACACAAAGCTTCCTGTCCCTCGTGAGCACTCCCCATTGTGTTTTCACACCATGCCTCAGATTATGGATACTGTCAGTATATGAACTTGATTGAAAATAGCAGTGAATGCACCTTTGCCTAAATGACACCCAGTAACTGCTGAAGGACTGAAGTGAATCTTCATTCTGAAATCTTTTGATTCCAAGTGATTCTGATTCTCCAGAACAGTCAGTGGGGGATTCTTCAAGATAAAATAAGGCTAGTAGATGTCTTCACTGTCTAAGTCTTTAGATTTTACATACAGAAATCTAAGCACCACAAAAAAATAGGAGCTTAAAAGTTCATAGGTCACTTAGCAAAAATCTTATTTTTTTTTCTTTAATATTTTACTGGAGGTGTAACCAGTGGAATGAAATAAGCAACAGACTAAATA
>NW_008344488.1:5482094-5492705 GCF_000622305.1 Nannospalax galili | reverse complement strand
TATATTGTACCATAAGAGCTCTAAACTAAACAGAGGAAAATGTGTTATCTTTAAACTTTAGCTTATTCTCTTTAAGCTGGGCTTATATCTTATATAACTTAATGTTCAATCCAGCAAGTATGGAATTTTACTCTTTACTTTCAGGATTACTCAACATAACCTTCAGGCTAATATATGTAGAATTTTTTTTCGCTTGAGGCAGGACAGCCTCAAACTCAATATGTAGCCAAGACTGGCTTCAAACTCATGATCTTCCTGCTTCAGTCTCCCAGTGCTGAAAGTACAGTGTGTATTGTTGTACCTGGAACTCTGAACTCATTCTTCACAGACAGAGCTTACTTCACCCATTGCTGGTGAAAAAGTTGCTTCCAACCAAGATTTTTCTGTTTTAGTGATAACACAGTGGGGGAAGAAGTCCAAACATTGCAATCAGTCTTATTTAAGCTTTAGTGGGGATTTCAAGGGTGCTGTCACATGAACATTCACCTTTTTCATGTTTCTAAAGTAAACTCCAAAGTTTCATCATTAGAATCACACGAATGATAGACTGGGGACATAAGAGCTTCACTTTTAAAACTCACCAAATGATGTTCTCACAAAAATTAAAGGTTCACTGATTTAAATGATGCTTAATGTTGTCTAAGAAAACTCTCTGGTTGTATGTATAGCAAGCTAAGTGGCCTTCATCTCCCTTTTTCTCTTCTGTAAAATGAGGGGATTGATACAGATGTTGTCAAAGATATCTGAAAAAAATCCCATATCTATGGATTATAGAGAATTTATGTTATGATTTAAAAAAGAAGGAAAGAAAGAACTCTAATTGGAGATGGGAAGTGTATCTAATAGAAAATATATCAACTACTGACAGTGATTGTTTGTAAACGTATGCTTTTTCATTTTTCTTAAATTGGCTATAATATAGACATAGTACCTTTGAAGTATTATAATTAGTCAGTGATAAAGATAGTAAAATTTCATAGCATGAGCACTGCATTTGCCATACATTGGGAGAGAGACTTGTACATATTAACAGTATCTTACAAGACTGGGACTAAAAGTTGAGGATACTGAAAAGAGATAGCAGCTCCTTTAGTTTCTTATACCCAACTGAAATATCTTGGTTTGCCTGATTCTGGGAATACAGGGTATGAGTAAACTGATTCCTCATCTGGCCTATTCAAGCTCTAGATTCAATACCTTCAAAACCAAGATTCCTTCCACTCTCATGAATTCCTCCTTGTGATCATGCAGCGATGTCTCCTTACTTGAAACCTCTATGAGAACTCTTCTTACGGATAAGATGTTTTCCAAGCATTTTTTCAAATCCTCAACTTTTCAAGATGGAATATAACTTTAGTATTTTTCTTGTATCTCACAGGATTTGTCATAATGAGAAACAAACAATAGACAATCAATTTCCACCTACTTTTTTGCCTGTAGACACAGAATTTAGATTCATAAATGTCTACAGCCTCCATGTTAGAGTATTTCATCATCTGCCTCACTCAGAAAACCTTAATCGTTTAAAATAGTTAACATATAGTAAGTATGCTTTCAACCTGGTACTTATCTAAGAATTTGTCAACTGTTAGCTCATTTAGTGTTGGAAATAAATTTATCATGGCTGATGCTACTTTAATAGCCACTTTGCAGGTAAGGAAAATGAGACCAAGACTTACTCCAGGCCAACAGCTGTCAGCAACCAAATTATAAATGTCAACACTCTGAGCACCCTGTAAGGTGTACCCAGCTCAGCCTTACACAGCCGTGCTGGTCCTATACATTCATTAATCGGGGTCTGGAAATATTAGAATAACTACTGTCACAGTTTAAATTAAAGATTTTTGTACAACTTAACACTGTTTATGTTTTTTTTAGTAACTTTTGTTTAACATGCAGTGGGGTACATTTTCAAACCTATATATCATTATATTATAGTTTCCTTCCAATCATCTTATTGGTGCCCTGCTGCCTTCCTTTATTGGAACTGACCTGGAAGCCTTCTCCCTGAAGACCAGCTCTCATAGATTTGGAGGACACTATGAAAGCTGCTAAGGAAGAAAACTCAAGCATTGGTCCAATTCAGATTTAAAGTCTATAACAACAATCATGTCCAGCATGGCAAACTATAGGAGTGCAGCAGTGGCGCTTTTATCTAGGGGGTAATGAAGGCTATCTAGTTGGACTTAAAGTCTTCTCAATGGAGGTGAACTCATTTGTGGCACTGTAAACATAACCAAATGCACATGGATGGAGAGTTCATCAATGCTAGAGAAAACCCTACTTCTGTTGTATCCCTAGAAAAATGTAATTTTTGACTGTATGTTAAATATGGATCCTTATATTTACTGACGAGTATAAGATTCACCACTCATTGAAGAATCTTCTTTTTTGTGACAGATGGAAACTATTACAGAGTTCCACAACTGGTTACACACAGACAACAAGTATCCGGGAGATGCCCACTCCTAAGTTCCTACATTAGAAACTCTACACCTAAGGTTCATGGAATGTAGTGGAACAGCAAGTACAGAGAGTCCTAATGGATCTCTCAGCTCTCACCAGCGAAGCTTACTCATGCAACAGAGTATGCTGTGCAAAGAGGTCCACAACTCGTTATGGTATAGAGAACAAGAGACTGCAGAGTGTGTGTTCTGGATAGGACTCCTATATTAAACCTCACCCACCATGACTAAGGAATCATTATGAAAGGAGGAGCAGAAAGAATGTAAGGACCATGGTGGGTATATGATCATAAGGAGACAGAATCGTGCAGGCCTCTGGGAACTTGCTCATATGAACTTTTGGCAATGGTGTCAGCATACACAAGACCTATGCAAACTCAGTCAGACAAAAATCCAGAATACAACTGGGGAAATGGGCAGCAGGCCCTAATCATAGCTGAGGAACTATTGGCAGCTGGTTACTGATGGATGAGGGAGAGTTAATCTTCTTTAAGGGATAGACTATACATTGGCTGACCAGACTCCAGTGGATGAACTTGCACTGAGGGACATCTGGGTACACAAACTTCACTTGATAAGCCTTAACATATATGACAGGATGCATGAAATCTGGTGGGAGGGGTCTATGGGGGTGTGGATGGGGGAGGCGTTATAAGGATAAGATATTTTGTATGAAGTGTACAAAACTTCAATAAAGTATATACATGGGGAAAAAAGATGATTCATATTTAAAGTATTAAGAACTCCAGGCCTCAGGTTGTAATTTCGATGATTCTACTGCTTTCCACACATCCATGTATTGTCTCCCTGATGAACAAGTCCTAATCTTAGATTTGGAAATTTTGGGGGGCAGGGGGTATTTAATTTTTATACGTATCAGTGTTTTGCCTGCATGTATGTAAGTGCACTCATGTTGTTCTATGCCTGTGGAGACTAGAAGATGGCTGTGGAATCCTCTGGAACTGGAATTAATGACTATTTTTAGCTATCATGTGGGTACTGGGAACTGAACTCCAGTCCTCTGCAATAGCAGTCAGTGCTCTTCACCTCTGAGCCATCTCTCTAGGCCCCAATTCTAGATTTTAGTTGATGTGCTTACAAGACATTTCTTTGTCCACCTCTCAACTTTTGAGGACAGGTATAAACTTTTAAATGTGGTCAGAAACACTAACTGAAATTTTTACCTTTTTCTTCAGTAGAAAATAATACATAAATCTCATATTCATATAAAATTTCAAACTTTTCTGTTTTCTTATTTTCAGACTTATTTAATAACATTACACATGCATCCAATTGTGCCATTTTACCAACTTACCACAATCAAGACTAAGAGTGTCTTGCCAAGGTTCCACATGAATTCACTTGTCCTGGTGCGCTGATGTTTTTAGGACTCAGCACCTACAACCTGCACTGTGTCAAGACAAAATGAATGAGTGGATGAATGAATGAGATAAAGGCCCCATATTAAAGTCCATGACATTAATTCTCTTCTTTCTCTATTATTCAAAACTTCAAATAAAAACGTACCATTTTACTCACATTATTATGCAATTGCTTCCTGTTTCCATAAAGCATGCCTCATTTGCTTTTCAGTCTTTTAAGAATCCCACAACTCTAGAGTAGATCATGTCTTATTCTCATAAAGATACATTCCTTGGAAATCATATTAATAAATTATAGATATTCTTCCTTTATTATTCCTTAAACTGTCTTTAATTTTTTAAAACTACCATATTAAAATTTTGATCATGTACATCAAAGTGATTAATATTTTAATTTGGGAATCAACCCTTTATCTCTCTCTATCTCTCTCTTTCTCTCTTTCTGTTTCTCTCTCTCTTTTCACATATGAATATAACCATGTTGAGTCCAGACAGCTGTAAGAAAGAATATTGGTAAATAAGAATATTACGCTAACACCTAGCCTATAAAATCACACGCCTATTTGAGATAGGATATAAAAATCAGTGGGAAATCACCATCCTGAGTGGTTTTGCAGTTTTGTTACTGATCTTTGGGTAAATCAATTAGCATCACTGAATTTCTGGTCTATACTCGTCAGTTTGAATTGTGGTCAACATACAGCCCAGTAGTGTGCCTGAATTAAAGTCTTTATTTTGCTTTAAACTGATGACAAATCCTTATGTAGGTTTTTGGCAAGGTATGCAGCTTTATTAAAAAATCTTCACTCCTGTAGAACTGTACTATATTTGATTTACCTTTATTATACTCACATTAAAAAACATCGGCCAAGAATAATTTACACATTTCAAAATGAAAAGTGCTAAAATTTATACAGCAAAATACAACTTTATCATGCTTTGTCTATATGTAAATATGTATTCATATAAATTCAATGTTTGTGAATATACATATGTAATATGTATTCATATAAATTCAATATGTTTGTGAATATACATATGTACTTGGACACACATATAAGGAGAAGAAACCAGTCTCTTTCGAGTATTTGTACTTTGCTACAGTTTTAATATGCATGGATCTCATTTGTATAACATCATTACTGTTTGAGTTATATAAATATAAATATGAAGAAAGTCTCCCTTTTCCACTGACAGGGCTAAGAGATGAGGGAATTCAGGCCCAAGAATTTAAACAAAGTGAAGAAAGGAATCAATTTAACCACGGTGAAAATTTGCCTCCAGGACTGTCTGCTGTGTAAATCCTAGCCAGGATCACAAAGGTTTCCAAGCTACCTGAACTTCTGATGTCTGTTTCTTATGGATTGATTTTTGTGTTTCTTTTACTGATGGTTCATAAATCTATAATACCTTAGAATATAAGCAAAATAAGAGGTAACATACTGTGTTTGTTTCAGTAATTTTGCTTTTTCCAATTGCCTGAACACTGAGATTTATATTCAATCATATTTTTGTCCAAAATATATTAGCTTGTCTACAGAAATAGGGTCACTTCTCTTTTAAAATGAATCCATATGTCTTATGTCCTTTTAAAATTTAACAAATAAATAATGAAGCACATGTTGAATTACCTTTTTGGAAGTTCAGCATATATGATACAAACTATTAAATATTAAAATGGCAAATTGTAATAGCTAAACTACATACTAATGAATATCAGTAGTCAACAAAGTATGTTTTAAGTTTGTTAAGAAATACAAAAGCCTTTGAATCACAAACCATAATTGTATAGCAATTGTTTTAAATATGTCTCATTTTTCTAGTTCCTAGCCAGGGACTTACTTCTCCATTCCATGAGTGTAAGGAAAAATTTTCATGTATAGAGTAAAAGTAGGCTGTCATGAATAGAGTTAAAGTAGGTTTTTATTTTATCTCATGATACCACAGGTATTAATGGAGAAATAAATCATGTGTGTCCTGTAGTATGTTTCGAGGAGATAACTTTCTCAGGGACTACTGCCAAGTCCTACAGTTATGGGCTATGACATGAGTCATAACAATTAGACATTCAAATCTAAAAGCTCTCTATATATCTCTTCAAAAGTAAGGCATGATTTACTCTAGACTAATTTTCTCTTTTAAGATTGAGGGAACATTTGAGCAAAATTTTTAACTTCTCATTTTTGCCAAGGTTCTACAGGTAGAATTGAGATAAAATACTTGACTGGATTTTTGCCAAAGACAATAAAATGACAGACGTGATATGGGCACAGTGATTTGTGACAAATTATTTTTCCTTTTTCACAAACACCAAATGAGTAATTTTATAGGTTTCTAAGTTTAAATTTGGTGGGTCTGAATGAGTTCTTTTTATTAATCAAAGAGTATAATCTCACCCAATAGGTAAAGTTCTATATATTAGGAAACCCAGTGTAACCTAAGAAAATACACAGCATGCTCTGTGACCTGCACTGTTTATCAAATTTCTTTTATTGATTTCTTTATTTTTCATAGTGTCTCTTTATAATTTTTACACTAAACATCTGTTTGAAATTTAGTCTCAGAAACTTTTTTTTTCAAATATCTGGTACACAGGGAAAGCACAGTTTTTGGAATGAAGATAAAACACCTGATTGCCAATGGAAAGTGAATTACACTTTGTGTTATTCACCTAACAAATAAGAAAAAATTAATGTCATTATATTAAAAATATAATGCGCATAAATTATCAAGCGTACTGCCTCCTACTAATATTTTCATTTTAATTTTAATGTAGAGTTTATGGTTAAAAAACAAAAGCTAGTTTCCTTTATTTTATACTGTTATATTGTGAAAACTATTTTAAAATACAGAAAAGTGAAAGAATAGTGAAATTAACATTGTATATCATCAGTCTGGATTTAATTTCTTTTTCAAAAATATAAGGAATGAGAAAATGAACGTAATAGAGACAACTTGCAATGTCTTGTATTGTGAAGAATGTCCAGGACATTCAGTGGACACAGTCTTCTTATTTCACCTTGATTTACTGCATAATGCCTTAAATACATATTGGGAGTAAAGTTATTTGACCTGCACAAACAATTAAATCATTGTAAGCTGAATTGAAAACTCATGAAACCATTCTGTTGGAATCTCTCAAAAAATGAAAATTAACTTACCACAAGTATTTTCATATCTATACTTTAAACCTTTCATCCTGTGCTTCTTGGTAGAAATTCAGTCTTCAGACATAAGATAAAATTTGAAAGAGTTCTTGTTTCAAAGGATATTATTGGGTCTATCAAAATAACTTAGCAGTTAAGAGCACTGACTGCTTTTGCAAAGGGCTGGAATTCAATTCCCAGCACACACATGGCAGCTAACAACTGTACATAACTCCAGTTCCAGGGAATCTGATTCTTTCTTCTGACCTCCACGGGCATTGCATAACAAGGGTGTACTTACACAATGCAGGCAATACACTCATAAACATAATAAATGAAATACTTAAAAAGGTAGTCTGTATTCTTTTGAGGACATTTGAGATTATTTCAGATGTAGACACTGAGGGATATATTGTTTATTTTTCTCCTATTGTTCTTGATTACAGCAGAAAGTTATTTTTTCTTAGAAGATACATTTTAAGGTTTTGAGGGAATGGATTGTTTTCTGATTATGGTACAACTGAGACATAATCTTACAGGTACAACTTCCTAGAAATAAACATATACCCCATAGCACATATCACAGTGTAAACTAAGCAAAGACAGGAAAATGAATTTATGGTTGGGTGAAACTCATTCCCCAGCTAATCCTGGGAAACAAAGGAGGACAATATCCTCTAAAAATGCGCTTTAAAATTGCAAAACTGTCTGTTTATTGAATGATACATATGACAGTATATTTTTCCTACAAGTCGAGTGATTTTCTCACCTTAATATCTAAAGAATTAGATTAGAATATAAGAAATATTGTCCAAAAAGAGTAATTCTTCCAGGAACACAAGAAGACCCTTCAAACTTTAGGCTCTAGATTTTATTTCAGGAATTAGTCCTTAATACATAGTTTTAAAGTTGCTGATTATTTTTCTTTTACACAAACATCATATATTAATATACCTGAATATTTTTCTCTAGTCTTTTATATTTTAAAAAAGCTAATTGATCTATTTTAATTCTTTACCACTTTTCTTTTTTTTCTCATATGATTTCTGACAATTATTCAACAAGCATTTTGAAAATTATTTCATACATGTGTGGAATGTATCTTGGTTATATCATCCTCAAATTCCCCATCCAACTCCCCCTTTCTCCCCAACTTATCTCCCTTCTTCCTCCCAACTTCATATTGATGTCTGCGAGGGTCTGTTCTCAGGTCTTTATTTTCTCTCCAGGAAAAGAATAACAAGATGATAAGTTTGCAGTCACAGCACACAACCAAGATTTGTTGGAGCATAAGCAACACTCCACACAGCAAAGAGACAGATTCCCCATAAGGAGAGGGGTCAAGAGCTGGAGTATTGTCGATCCCCTGGAGAGACTGGTCTTTTATATTCTACAGAGTAAGAGGTAGCACAGGACTGTGCTCCCCATTTCTCCTTTGGATTAGACAGGTTAAGATACGTGTTTTTGGTTGGTTTGCTCATATGAAGCAGGAACCTAATTAGGTCGAGCAAGGGCAGGAAATTTGAAATTTCTGCCAGAAGGAGCCCACCAGTGGTGGCCCTGGGAGTGGCCATCGTTGGGTAAGAACCTGGAAGTAGATCACCTTGGATGAAAATGAAAGTAATTAATACACAGCTGAATCTAGTCTGGGGCTTCCTTTCCTGTCTGGTGCATCCTCCTGTGACTATCTGCATGATTCAAAACTATCTTCTAATCTCCATGTCTTTTATCTTATAACCCACTAAGTCCAATTATTGCGGCCCATATGTGCACGTGTGTGGAGTCAGCTATTGGGACCTTGGTAGATGAGACTGCCTCTGCCTTAGTAGCCATCAATTGCCATTTGCTCCTTCACTAGGGATGAGATATCAGGAAGCCCTCCATGCCCTATGTTGGAACTTTTAAACTCCTTTGATCTTACTGAGGTCTTGTGTAGGCAACCATAGCTGCCATGAGTTCATTTGTGTCACAGCCATGTCACATCCAGAAACCAGCCCTTCACAGAACTCCTCTGTATCCTTCATCTTTACATTCTTTCAACCTTCTTTTCCTAACCATTCCCTGGGCCTTAATTCAACAAAACAGCAATGGTTTCTCCCCGTAGAACCTAGCTTCCTTAGTCATGACTTTTGTGCATCTTTAAGGTACTTGACATGAATTCACTCCTGTGAAACAGTCCTCAAATCCTCAAGAAAGTAGTTTCTTATCCCATAAACAGTCTTGCCACTATTGCACCAGTGGGTACATCTTGCTTGGCAAGTCATTACTACAGCACACCCAGTCCAGTGCTGGGCAAGACTGTGACACCTCCCCCCACCAGTCTGCATAGCACTTTCCAACACTATGAAAGCTAGTCAGCAGGGAGAAGTTATTTGTCATTTCAAGATCCATTTCTCTATGTCCTGCAAACAAATAGAGTGAGAGAACACTGGGAGCAGAAATGTTCAAGTAGGAAGTCAAGTGATGGAGATGTGGATATGGGAATGAGTAACCAAGGAAATATGCATGAAGAAGCTACATGGGAGCCTATCACCTCCCTTCTATTTTTCTATACTTTAAATTCTTCTATATGCTTGGAAGTCTTTTATCTATTTTTCATTGCCTATATTGCTTGGTTTTTCATTAATTTCTGTATAAAATGTTTTCTCTTTCATAATTCCTTATTGTTTGTTTCTGTTCAGAGTTTCTGTAATTCATATGAATGGATATTTTTCTATAAAAATCTCATCACTTGATTATATAATCAATACTGAAATATATGACACAATCCTTCCTTTTGTGGGCCTTGTCTCTATTGTGAAACAATATTGAGCGAAATGTTTGGACCCTCTCATTCTCTTCAGGCAGCGCACTGTTTGTGTATTGATGACTTTTGTTCAACTGTGCCCCTCATTGACAATATAAATTGATTGGGAATAAACTGTAGAACAAACTGTTCATTTGGACTAATTTTGAGAGTCCTGTACTTTTGTTATGAAGTTAACTTGCTTTACTTAATGAATGTGTTCGTCAGTTTGCTTCTAGTACTTTGATGCTCTCTTTATTAGGACACATACTTAAGTTTTAGTTTTCCCTCATAGTATCCCTTCTTTTTCCAAGTTGTCTTTGCCCCTGAAAAATACACTCTTTAAAACTTGGTTACTCTTCAATTTGTTTTGTAGTAGCCAGTAACATACACTTTTGATTTCTAATAGCCAGTATTTCCCTACATTCAGTGACATCTTTTTTTTTTTTTTTTTTTTTTTTTTGAAACAGGGTTTCCCTGTAGCCCTACCTGTCCCAGAACTAACTATGGAGACCAGGCTGGCCTTGAACTCACAGAGATCCTCCTGCCTCTGCTTCCTGAGTGCTGGGATTAAAGGCGTGAACCACCACTCCAGGCCAACATCTTTTCTTTTCAAGGATGGCTCTTAGTTGGTGCTGTTTTTGATGTGACATTTACTATCCTTTCGTCTGTATATATCGTTACAGATGACACAGCAGAATATCATAAATATATGTCACACACATGTATATGCATATATATATGTGTGTGTGTTTGCTAAAAGTAGCAAGTTTAAGTTATAGAGGACAAATACATATGGAAGATTTAGGGTACAACATGATTAGCCATGTACT